>NC_087183.1:16432367-16564867 GCF_035594125.1 Scylla paramamosain
GAATAAGAAGGAAAAGGGAAGAAAAGAGAAATGAGGGAAGGAGAACGAAGATAGGAAACAATAGGAAGAAAAAAAGGGGGATGGAGAGAATAGGGAAGAGGAAAGGAGGGGAAGAAGGGGAAGGATAGGTAGAAAAGGGGATTGAAGGGGAGTAGAAGAGGAAATAGAGAAGGGAAGAGAGGGAGGAGAGGGGAGGGGAGGAAATGAGGGGGAGCAGAACGAAGGCATCATTAGAGGTTAGCACAAGGCAGATGATTCATTCACCTCCTCCTTCTCCTCCTCCTCCTCCTCCTCCTCCTCCTCCTCCTCCTCCTCCTCCTCCTCCTCCTCCTCCTCCTATCCATCCCCATCACGGTTACCTGTCCGGGGAGGCTGTGGTGTAATTAGTCCGCCCCAGGTAAGGATCGCCAGTTTGTTGTTGTTGTTGTTGTTGTTGTTGTTGTTGTTGTTGTTGTTGTTGTTGTTGTTGTGGTTCGTCCTCCTCCTCCTCCTCCTCCTCCTCCTCCTCCTCCTCCTCCTCCTCCTCCTCCCCGTTCACATCTAACTCACCAACCTCCCTCCCTAATGCCACACGCACACACACACACACACACACACACACACACACACACACACACACACACACACACACACACACACACACACACACACACACACACACACTTCACGTCAAAGCAAAGTTCCATAAAAACACCACATATTTCACGAGCCATTGTTTTGCCTTCCTTTCCCTCTAGGGAGGTTCCTCTTAGACCCAAACCGAACCGCTCTCCCCTGCGTCATTCCAGTACTGCTCTGCCTCTCGTGAGTCAGACACGCTTTGGTCTCTCACCACGACTATTTTCCAAGGCCACAGAGATGAATAGCGGGGTTCCTAAGAGCATTCCACCTGTTAATAATATAGAAATTTTGTTGATCTGTCACTAGAATCGTAAAAACACCCTTAGGAACTCGTATCACTTCAACTAGAGCCTTTTAAATGTAGTGGAGGTGCGGCGCTGATGTGTTTCAGAGGAGTCCTCCACCCCGTGAGTCAGGCAGGGCGGCGCCGAGCACGTGAGGGAGCAGCGGGGCTTGCTGGGTTGGGCTGGGCTGGAGTACGGGTTGGTTAGGGGCTTTGCGGGGCTGGATTGGGCTGGGATGGACTGGCGGGGTGGTTGGTATGGGATCATTATATATCCTCGCGTGCCGCGGTGACTCAGAGCTCATTCACTACCTGGGCATCGTAAGACTGTGACAAATGTGACGCTCTCTCTCTCTCTCTCTCTCTCTCTCTCTCTCTCTCTCTCTCTCTCTCTCTCTCTCTCTCTCTCTCTCTCTCTCCCCCATATCAGCCTCTCTTTACCCTTCTTACTTGTTTTCCGCTTCTTTCTTCCATAGCTTTCCTCTTCCTCTTTTTTTTCTTATCTTCCTTCCTTACCTTCATCTTCCTTGTCCTTCCATATCTTTCTTCTTTGTTTCCTTCCTTACCTTTCTTCCTACCTCCACTTGTAACAGGCTGGAGTGGGAGGTACTGATGTTTCCAAGGGTGTTTTCATGGTTCTGTTAGTATTTTAGGAAAGATTCTACTTTGTTAGTAGGATAAGCCCCAGTGGGAACCCTTATCATCCCTGTGAATTTTAAGAAATAGAACTTGTGAGAGGACATAACGTTTGAGAATACTTTCCTTAATGTACTGGTGTGGCGCGAGACCCTTTGAAAAAAAGTCCTTGTGAGAGACCAGAACGTTCAAGAATGTTTGGAGTCTTAGTGAGAGCGCGAGACCCTTTGGAAAACAGTACTTGTGAGAGACAGGGACAATTACAAATACTTTCCTTAATGTTCTGCTGCGGGGCGCGACTATGAAAAATCGTCCTTGTAAGAGACGAGAACATTTAAGAATCCTCGCCTTAATGTGGTGGTGAGGGGCGAGATCTAATCAGCAATCGTTCATCACAAGCGTCACTCAACTCTCCCACGCACCGCCGCCCTCCCAGGACCCGACAGGAGGCCACGGCGCACCTGTAGAAGCCGCGGGACTGCGCCTTCACCTTGGCCTCATCACTCACTGACGGAGGGGTGACTTATCCGTCCTGGCGGCGTTGTCTTGCCATCAGCGAGGGCGTGGCGGACAACATGGCGGGTTTGAGACACAGGGCGAGGTGTCGGTGTTTCGATGCCTTGTTTCTTGGACTCGTATTCAGAAACGCTTCCTTCTTGCCGGGTTCTCAAGAGTGATCCTCCTCTTAATAATGTAGAAATCTTGTTAGTCTGTCACTTGATTCGTAAAAATACCCTTAAAAACCATCCATGTAACTTCAACCAGTAAGCCTTTTGAAAGTGGTGGAGGTGCGGCGCAGAAGTGGTTCAGAATATTTTGGTCCTTGAACGATGTATCGATGCCGCGCCTTGCTCAGTGACGGGACCAGATAACGCACGACGGAATCCGATAAAAGGTGACCATTTACACGCCTGTAGGGGACGAGTGGAAGAGGGAACAGGTATCGCACGTCAGCTCTAAGGTACAGGTTACAGTATCCGGGACCATATTCACCACCACTTCTCCCCGCACCTCCACTATTTTCAAAGGATTCTAGTTCCAGTTACGCATGCTTTTAAATGTGTTTTTTTTTTTTTTATGATTCCATTGGCAAATTAACAAGATTTCTACGTTATTGCCGTGCTAATCATCTCAGTGGCCTTTAAAAATAGACGTGGTGAGAGAAAGAGCAAAACATTTTAAAATACGGCTCTATAATAAGCTGCACGGGTTATTAAGGGTGTTTTTGACTGTTGTAGTGGCAGATTAACAAGATCTCTACGTCATCAATAGGAGAAACACTCTTGAGAACCCGGCTAATCATCTCTGTGCCCTTGGAAAATACTCATGGTGAGAGAGCAAATGAATGTGTGTGTGTGTGTGTGTGTGTGTGTGTGTGTGTGTGTGTGTGTGTGTGTGTGTGTGGTGGGGGTGGGGGGGGCAGGGCTGGAGTAACACCCACCTCCAGCCTTACAGGTTCGCTTATCTATCAGCCAACTCAATCTTCCCCCGCGTTTCCTTTTAGCCTTCTTGTCACACGGCGGTGGGACAAAGGTCTGAGGCACCGGGGCTTCCATTATGAGTGATAGCGGGCACCTCTTGAAGACACGCGGCCCGGCTTTAACTCCCGTGTTGCTCTCGAAGTGTTGCTGGCATCACCGCTGAGAGAGAGAGAGAGAGAGAGGGGGGGATTGAAGGATGGGTTAAGAGACAGAAAATTAACTATTGATTGGGAGAAGGATAGGAGAGAGGGATGAAAGAGAAGGACGAAACAGGAAAAAGAAGGAGAGGAGAGAGAAAAATTCAGATACCGACGAAGGAAGGAACAGGATAGAAAAATGAGAGGAGGAGGAAAGAGGAGAAAAGGAGGGAAGGGTGAAGGAAGCGATAGGAGAGGGGATTGAACGGAGACGGAGGAGGGGCTGAAGGGAGTGGTAGGAGAGAGGAATGAAGAGAAGAAAAGGGCGGAGGGCATGAGTAAGAGGGGTTTGTGGAAGGGAAGGATGAGCGGAAGGGGCGGGGATGGAAGGTTGGGCATGTGCGCGTGGAGTGACGGGAGACTACGTAATATAATAATTGAATGAGAGAGAGAGAGAGAGAGAGAGAGAGAGAGAGAGAGAGAGAGAGAGAGAGAGAGAGAGAGAGAGAGAGAGAGTGGGAGAGAGGGAGAGATGCTTCGTCACTATGATACATTACACCCATTTTTAGGCTTGATTTTGTTAGCTCACTCACGCGTTGTCACTCTCTCTCTCTCTCTCTCTCTCTCTCTCTCTCTCTCTCTCTCTCTCTCTCTCTCTCTCTCTCTCTCTCTCTCTCAATTGTACCTCTTCCCTCCCCTAGCTCCTTGTTCTTCCTCTCCCTACCTCTCCTTCCCTTTTCTGTATCTTTGCTCTTCCTCCTCCCTCTCCCCATCTCTCTTTTCCTCCCCTGTAACTTTGCTCCTTTTCTCTTCCTACCTTTTCTTAATTTTCTTGCATCTTTCGCTTCATTGTCCTTCCTTACCTTCCTTCCATAAATTTCCTGTTCCTCCTCCTTCACATCTTTCCTCTTCTTTTATCTTTCCTCACGTTTCTTTCACATTTTTCCTCTTCCATATCTTTCCTTACCTTTTTCTTCCTTGTCTTTCCTCATCTTCCTTCCATACCTTAGTTATTTTTCGTCCTTCCACACCTTTTCTTTCCTTCCCTATACCTTTCTTCCATATTTCTCCTCTTCCTCGTCCTTCCACACCTTTCCTCTTCCTTATCTGTACTCACCTTCCTTCCATACCTTTCCTATTCCTCTTCTTTTCCTTTCCTTTACTTTTCTTCCACATCTCGTCTCTCTTCGCCCTTCTTCGTCTATCTCACCTGAAACTCACAATCCTCAAGACCTCACCACCAAACTAAACTGAGTCTCGTGTTTTGAATCCGCAAGGCAACACAAAACAAAGCCCATTCTTGCAATACTTTCAGGATGCTTTTGTTTTGTAATCGCCTGTTCCTGAAAACCTTTTTGAACTTGACGACTCCGTGACCTACAAAACCACATTGAATGAAGCTCCGTGCGTCACTCACCTGCAATATTACCACCACCGGAAGGAAGGTTATCAAGGAGGGGAAGTCCACCTGTGTATTGCCTATTGTTGTTGTTGTTGGTGGTGGTGGCGGTTGTGTAATTTAGTGAACCTTGAAGTTTTGGTGCAAGTCAGAGAGAGAGAGAGAGAGAGAGAGAGAGAGAGAGAGAGAGAGAGAGAGAGAGAGAGAGAGAGAGAGGTGGCTGGATGGATAAGTAGACAGACAGATAAATAAACAGATAGACAGACAGGTAGATAGATGGATGGATGGATAGATAGATAGATAGATAGATAGATAGATAGATAGACAGACAAATAGACAAACAGGTAAACAGACAGGAAGCGAGACAGATTAGAGAGAGAGAGAGAGAGAGAGAGAGAGAGAGAGAGAGAGAGAGAGAGAGAGAGAGAGAGAGAGAGAGAGAGAGAGAGAGAGAGAGAGAGAGAGAGAGTGCAGGGAAGCAAGATAAAACAAACAAACAAACAAACAACAAAAGAAGTGAACTGGTCCCTGCATTAAGTAGGAAACGTACGTGAGAGTGAAGTAACATTCAGAGGAACACTTGCAAGTAGAGAACAAAGTCACATTTTCGTGGAACTGTTTACTATAAGGATTACTTTGTTACTTTCTGTCACTCTTCAGTATTTTCATTGCTGCATTACTCTCCTGGTTACTGATATGACGTCCTTTTATTGTTTTCGTTGCTTGTATTCGTGTTATTTTACCAGTAATTGCTATTTTTCATCGCCTTTATTTTTATTATCATTTTTTTCTACAATTAATTAACGTTTTATTACTTTTATTTGTTATACTTTATTTTCTAGCTTGAATTATCCTTTTACACCTTATTCATCCTACTTCTTTAATTAACGTTCTATTACTTATACCTTCATTATCCCTTACTCTGTCTTTAATTAATGTTCTGCTGTTATTACTTTTGTCACTCCTTATTGTGTACCTGTAATTAACGCGGCACCCTTCCATCCCGCAGGTACGTAACACGGAGGAGGCCGCGGCGAGTGTGCCAGAGGACTCGAAGACACCAAGCGGCGCGGGGCTGCCCACCACGCCTTCCCCGACTGTCACTCAGGTACTCTCTCTCTCTCTCTCTCTCTCTCTCTCTCTCTCTCTCTCTCTCTCTCTCTCTCTCTCTCTCTCTCTCTCCCTTAAAACAACTAATCCACTTCTCTTTTTGGTATTTCTACTAATCCTAATCCCAGGTTCGACTCCCGGATGACATAATCAACCTCACTCACTCACGTGTCACTGATAATAATTAGTTACCTGGCGACACGTGCGTTAGGTAAGCTATGTCAACTATGCATGGTCACCCTTATGGCATAATCAGCCTTCGGACTTCCGGTATAAGGGTCATTTACGTCAGCACCGCCCAAGGAGTCGGAGATAAGCGCTGTGGCAGATCGTCTTTCGCTTTCAGCCTGTGGACTTTTGATATCAGTGTGTAAGGGAGGGAGGGAGGGTGTAGGTAAGGAATGTTAGGGATGATGGGTGAGGTGGAGGGCTGGGTAGTGTGTGGGTGTGGGTACAGGATAGGTAGGGTGGTGGAGGAGGAGGAGGAGGAGGAGGAGGAGGAGGTAGTGTCATAAACTAAGATTGATTAATTTACAAAGGAATGATGGTGGAAGGAAAAGGAGATAAAAAAAATGTGGTAGAAGGGAGGATCTCTCTCTCTCTCTCTCTCTCTCTCTCTCTCTCTCTCTCTCTCTCTCTCTCTCTCTCTCTCTCTCTCTCTGGCAGTCTAGCACGGCACTACACCAATCCCCCTTCTTCACCTCCTCCCTTCCTTCTCCCATTAGTTCCTCCAGCAGGCTCCCCCTTCAGGCCAGCACCCTGTGTTTACCTCCGGCGCCCTTGTTGCTGCTACCCGACACAAACGTTGCCCTCGGGGTGTTGTGGATTGGAAGGCGCAGCTGCGAGGTGGTGGTGGTGGTGGTGGTGGTCAGGGTATCTGGTGGGGGTGGTGGAGTGGTGGCGAGGGGCGAGGGCTTCTCAGGGTGCTAAGTGGACGGGGATGCCAGAAGTCGACCGCGAGATGCGATTCGTGACTGCATCGCTGACAGGCAGGAATTTCCGGCATGCTGGCTCTCCACAGTCCCAGGAATGCGAGAGTGTCGCCTCGCAGATAAGGATGCGGGCGTGTTATCATCCCGTAAGTCCATTGTATAACCTCGTGCCGCTAGCCAAGGCGTGTATGACATCACGGCGGCCCGCAGGGTGAGCCAATAGCAGTGGCGGAAGAGTGATGTCATTCGCCCCGCCCCCCCATCTGTGACGTCACGGAAGAGGGCGGAGCTTCATTTGGTGCACGTGATGCCAAAGCGCTCAGCAGATGTTTCTTTTCTTATTTACATTTCAGCGGATCAGCGATGCGGAAACGTGCGTGTATGGGAGGCGGGGAGCGTTAGGAGGGTGTTTGTGCTTGCATTAGTCACTGTTTGCCCCCCAACTCTGCCCGCCGTTCGTGGCACTCGCCAAAGTGTGTTGGAAGCTAAACCATGATAAGGCTGAGTCATAGCCAGTATCCGTAATGTTCTTATTGCTTGGTACAGTTTCCCTGTGGTCAGTGCAGTGTAGGATACCATAGGGTGGCAGATGCACCTCTACCACCGTGTTGATTAGCGGTAGTGTGCCTGCGTAAGTGGTCAAGGGGGCGAGAGGAGGAGGCGGGCAGGCGCATCTCACCTTGAGGCAGGCGGCGGGGTTCGGACGAGTGGTGGTGCCCTGAGAGCTGCGCGGCGCGGCGGCTGGTTCAGTTAGCCTGTGGGTTCTGGGAAGTGTGGTGTGAGTCACTCTGCTTCCGGGTGTGTGGCGAGCAACCTGTTGACGCCTCAGCCCTGGTGGTGTCAGGCGTGCCTCTGCCTTACATATGGTGGCTCGTGCTCCAGGCCTGCCAGTCCCTCGGTTCACGGTCAAGGAAGCGGTGTTCAAGTGAGAGGGTGGCGACACAGAGGGAGAGGCAGCAACGCGAGATGAAACAGGTCCGTGAGCGAGTCCCATCCTCCCCGCGGTACTGTGCGACGCTGTGTAGGTGACTGAAAAACGTTGTGGTGGGATTGCTGCGCCGTGCCAGTGTGTCTGTGTGATGTAGTGAGGTGCACACGGCAGCACCCTGACTCGCGTGTGACTGAGAAACAAGGAACAGTGCATCAGTTCTCTCAATGGTGTGGGAGAGAGCAGCGGTGGTGATGCCATCTCAGGGAACCTCCCAGTTTGGCGGTGTCATCCTCGACAAGGTAAGTCTGAGATACCTGGATATTCCTTTGCTTTTCTCTCATCACGAACAGTCAGTGTAGCGAGGCAGCCAGCACGCCCCTTCCCCGTGGCGTGTTCCCTCACATTAACACCACAAACGTTCATCTGACAACCTCGCGCCGCCGCCTGCAAGTCTTCCCTGACGTCTGCAAATGGTTCATTGTGATTCTTTACCGACTCGTTAAAATTCCTCTCGGCTGATCGCACGTCGGCCACGCGGAGCACCCCTGGGACATCCCGACCTCGCCCACACCAGGATGAGTCGCCGTTCCTTGCCCCCCTCCCTCCAGCGTGTGGCGCAACCCTGGGGACATGCGTGGAAATGTCAGAGAGGAGTTAGCGTGGCGATGTCGCGGAGTGTTATGAATGGAGCGAGAAGTAATGGAGGGAGGGCGGCGGCGGGATGTCGTGGCAAGGTGACCCCCGGACACTGCCTCTTCTCCACCACCTTCAGGACACCCGCACGGGAGCCTGAGGAGGAGGAAGAGTCACTTGTTACAACTCATTCAACTGTCAATACCCTGGCCGCTTGTTACAGCATGTTACAGCATTCCACGCCTTGCGTCACTCCAACCACACACACACACACACACACACACACACACACACACACACACACACACACACACACACACTCCCTGTACTAAGTGTGCGTGGCGTGGTGTGGTGTGGAGCATCCCTGGCCTTGAGAGGGCGTCGAACGGGGAGCAGAAGGCACAGTGCTTGCTGGCGAATAGCGGCACACACACACACACACACACACACACACACACACACACACACACACACACGTAGCTACACATCATAGAATTAGTTCACGAGGGAGGAGCAGCAGCCGGTCACCTTGAACACCACCACACATCACCACGGCGCGGCCCGCAGTCCAGTAGTGATGTTGATGCTTTTGTTGCTGCTCCTTCTTGATCGTCGCTCTTGTTGTGGTTGACGTTTTCTTTCCTCCTCTTTCTCCTCCTCAACTACTACTACTACTACTACTGCTTCTCCTCGCTCGCCTTGATACTCTGTTTAGAAAAGAAGCCTAACCCAGCGCGCCCCGCCCCACAGTGAGCCCCGCGCTTAACTTGCTTACTCAACGGCGTGATAAACCTGTCCTTCACGTTTTGTCAACATTCCATTTTCTGAACCTTGTTGTGGCGACAGAGGACGAGGACGAGGAGGAGGAGGAGGAAGAGGAGGAGGTGTTTGTTTTCCCCGCAAGGTGGTACGTGAGCAATTCAGCACCTCTCAGTTAGCACCTCCCAGTTCCCAGGCAGCACTTCTTGTCATTTCCTCTCACCACCTAGCGCCCATCAACACCCAGTCAACATCTCCCATTCACTGTCTAGCTAGTCAGTGTAAAATGGCAATGGATGAACGGTACAAAAAGACAATGGAGTGTGGCGCAAAAAAAAAAAAGAAAAAGAAAAAAGAAAAAGAAAAAAAAGTTGGTAGTGAAAACGACTCACACCAGATCCGTGGCACCAAGACCTTGAATCTCAGCAAGGGGCACTTTTTTCATCTTTTTTTTTTTTTTTATGTCTCACCTCTCATCCACGTAACATATCATAAGCATATCATTGCATTTCGTTTTACTGGAATGAAACTAATCAAATCCACTCATCCGAAGAAAATAAAAACAAAACGAATGCACTGAGAGAGATTGCTTACCTGTCTCTCCCTGCCTCACATTTGGCCTGAGCGTTACGGGGTCACCAAAATAATGATTCTGTTTATTACTGATACAAGGCTGATTGACGAGGGAATAGTAATGAGCAACGGGGACTAGACGATGTTGGTGGGGGCGCCTCGGTGGTCCTGTCGCTTCCCCCTGGGCCAGATTGTAAATAAAACTTTCACTGGCGTGCCTTCTGCGGTGTTGTGTTCTGCTTATTGGGGTGTGCTGCTCTGTTAGGGGAGGGCCTCTCTCTCTCTCTCTCTCTCTCTCTCTCTCTCTCTCTCTCTCTCTCTCTCTCTCTCTCTCTCTCTCTCTCTCTCTCTCTCTCTGTCTCGGTCGTTGTCATGATATCCTGTTTTTCTCGTTCTAAAGTTGCATCAATAGCGTTAAGAGAATAGGTTTCTCTCTCTCTCTCTCTCTCTCTCTCTCTCTCTCTCTCTCTCTCTCTCTCTCTCTCTCTCTCTCTCTCTCTCTCTCTCTCTCTCTCTCTCTCTCTCTCACACACACACACACACACACACACACACACACACACACACACACACACACACACACACACACACACACACACACACACACACACACACACACACACACACAGTACTTCTTCACCTCTCACGTACCCTTACATTTCATACCTCTTATCTCCCTCCCTCCCTCCCTCTCTTTCCCTCTCTCTCAATTACCCATCTATCTACAGCAAACCCAGGTGCTCTAGCCCACTGCATCCTTACCCTTTATCTCAACCCTTTATCAGGTCTCTCCCATAGCCTCTTATCCATTAATCTCCCTCCACAAACACGTTGATAGGGTCACAGATAGCCAGGTAGTGTCCCTCGGTCCTTTAAGGGTCACCTGTCTCGTCTTGTTCCCACAGGTATATGCAGGTGTGTTAGTAATCAGCTGGTGCCTCGTAATTGGTAACCTGACTAAAGGTGATAATTGGGACGCTCGTTTGGTTTGGTGTAAAAGAGAGAGAGAGAGAGAGAGAGAGAGAGAGAGAGAGAGAGAGAGAGAGAGAGAGAGAGAGAGAGAGAGAGAGAGACGTGTCAATTAATGAAGTGGACTTACCTAGTTTATTATGCTTTTGGGATGTGTGTGTGTGTGTGTGTGTGTGAGAGAGAGAGAGAGAGAGAGAGAGAGAGAGAGAGAGAGAGAGAGAGAGAGAGAGAGAGAGAGAGAGAGATAAACTCGTAATATTTAATGTAAGATAGATATTCATGGTAACACACACACACACTCCTGCTAAAACAAACAACGCATTACAGCGAAGCTTCAGTAGGACACGAACAAACCAACAAGCCAATCTTCTCGTTATTCCGTTGTGTTTCCTGGAGAGGCGGTGTGTGTGAGGCGCTGGGACAATGGGGCATCGCGGCGCCCTGGTGGCACCCAAGACCTCGGGAGTGGCGTCAGGAGGTGACGGGATGGCGGGGCGGCAAGGCAAGGACTAGCGGTGGTGGTGGTGGTGGTGAAGGACGCTAGGAACTGGTGATGTCTGGTGTGAATTTTCTTTCCCATGACAACTTGGCTATAAAGACAACATTAAGACAATTCCCTCACACATCTCCACAGTACATGCACCTAACACACCCACACCTACTGCTACGGTCGTCCTTTGTTTGAACCCACAGCGGTGTATTAAATTGAGCAGTCAGTGAAAGGGTTTAGCAGTGAAATTAATCAATCATTGAGAGGATTTAGCGGTGAGAGGATGAAGTTTAACCCTCCCTCTCCCCCCGCCCCCTCCCTAATCCTCAGTCGCGGCACCTTTATGACGCTTGATCAGTGTTGCGACAATGAGGCAACACGGTGGAGAGGGTGAAAAAAAAAGAGAATATGTTATAAAACCGATAAAAAGGAGAAATGAAAGCCGCGCTGAGGTTTTGTGGGAACATGATGAATGCAACCAAAGAAATAAATGTAAAAAAGGAATATGTAATTGTAACTATTAAAACAAAAACAAAGAAAGAAATCAGTGGGCATCGATGGGAATTTGAGGATAAGTACAAATAGAAACAAAGAAAAACAAACGGGAATGAATAATATAATCCACTGAAAATAAATGAATAAGTAAACAGTAAAAACACGATCTACGTATCCTGAAATGATCGTAACCTTACTTTACCTAAACTTACCTCAACTTACCTTATCTTACCCAACCTAACCTTACCTAACCTAACCTAACCTAACCTTAACCTAACCTCACCTCACCTAACCTAACCTAACCTCACCTCACCTAACCTAACCTAACCTAACCTAACCTAATTTTACCTAACCGTACGTCTTTATCTAACTTAACCTAACCAAATCCAACCCAACCAAACCAAACCCAGCCTAAGAAGTCAAACCCTGCTCATTAATTTAACCTCGCCTAACCTAAGCCAACACACACACACAGCACCAAATTACTGGGTAAAGTCGAACACAAGTAGGAACACCCCAACGGTCGTAGCGAAAGCAAGCACAAAGAGGAGTGAGTGAGTGAGTGAGTGAGTGAGGAGGACTGAGCCAGGAAGAGTGACCTTGTGGAGAACGAGTACCTTAGTTTAGCGTGACCTTGGGGCGAGTAGTACGCTGTGTAACCGAAACTGAAACATCGTTATGGGGCAGTTATTTAGATTCTTAGTTATCCAGTTATATAGTTTGTTAGTTAACAAGTTAGATATATCGTTTGTTAGATAACAGGATAGTTAGATAGTTGTGCTAGTTAGATCGTTGGTTATAGGTGTATCGTTACTTAAGTAAACAGCTCACCAAGGTATTCACTTGATCAGTACTTAACGAACCAATGTCTTATTTTCATGACGACTATAAAACTAAGTGGCTTCGCGATGCTTAGCCCAGCCTCCCCTCGCACACAGCCACACACCTGACGCTAATAAATAAGACGCAGGTAATTTGAAACCACCAGGCGGGCAGGTAAAAACTAGTTAAGTGGGCGGGCGGGACCTACCTAGGCAGGGCATTCAAATAGCAGCGTTTTAGCCCCCAAATAGTTATCGCGTAGTAGTTTAGCTCTTCGCTTTCCTACACGTTACATCGGTTAGTTAGGTAGGTGGCTGGTTAGCTTGTTAGGTAGTTCGGTAGATGGATACTTAATTAGTGTGTCAGCTGTAGTTAGTAAGACAGTTATAGTTAGGCAGACGGGCAATTAGTTGGTTAGTTAATTATCTAGTCATTTAGTGAGCTAGTTTGTTACTTAATCACCCAGTCAATCAATTAGTCAGTTAGGTAGGAAGTTAGTCGGTCATTCAGTTAAATAGATAAATAGTCAGTCAGTTAAGTAGATAGGTAGTAAAAGAGTGAGTGGGTGAGTGAGTGAGTGGATGGGTGGGTGGGTGGGTGGGTGAGTGCCCTCCATGACCTAGTGAGT
Organism: Scylla paramamosain; assembly: GCF_035594125.1. Taxonomy (NCBI): domain Eukaryota; kingdom Metazoa; phylum Arthropoda; class Malacostraca; order Decapoda; family Portunidae; genus Scylla; species Scylla paramamosain. Next base: position 16,445,267 of record NC_087183.1, read on the forward strand.
GGCTCGTGGCGTGACCTTGGGGGCGTCACAGAGGTGGTCAAGCGAACAGAATAACTGCTTCCTGGTTGGTGGGAGTGATAAGTCTTACAGAGCATCATTAACTCGTGTCCTTCGCCTTCCCTTCTTCTTTTCCTTCTCTTCCTTCAGCTTCGCATCTTCATTTTTTAGTCTTATCTCTTCTTAGTATCTTTTTTTTCTTTTTTTTTCTTTTTAATCCTTAGCATCATTAGTTCGTGTCCTTCACTTTCCTTCTTTTCTTCTCTTCCTTCTGTTTTGTGTCTTCTTTTTATTCACGTCCCTTCATCTTTTCCTTTTCCATTTTTTTTTTTTATGCTCAGTCTTTAATTTTCTTTTATTTCTTCATTTTGTCTAGTTATTCACTTCCTTCATCTTTTTCTCTCATTTTCGTTCATTCATCCCCTTTTTACTTGCTTTTTCTTTGTATTCCATTGTGTTGTTCATTTCCTTTGTGTTTAGTCATTCACCTTCTGCCATCTTTTTCTCTTCCTTTTGAGTTATTCCTTTACTGTATTTGTCCTTCTTTTGTCTTCCTTCGTGTTCTATTCATTTCTTCTCTTTGTGTCTATATTTATTCACCTTCCATATTTTTCTCTCCTTTTCAGTCATACTTCTGCTGTTTATTTGTTCTTCCCTTCGTGGTCTGTTAATTTCTTCCGCGTTTTGTCAAGTTACAGTCCTTCCTTTCACTCAACCACCACCAACTGATCCTCTACTGTTTCCCCTTCCTTTGTATTCATTGCTGTTCCCTCGTGTCTGCAGGCCGGGCGATGACAAACACGTAGCCACATCTTGGAGCGTCCTGTTGAACCCTTTCTCCGTGTCCGGCTGCCATGGGACGCTCAAATACCACGGGAATTTCGCTGACTTTCAGGATCCTTGCGGGAAAGAAAGGGTGGGAGTGAGAGTGAGAAGGAGACACACACACACACACACACACGCCCACACAGCACACTCACACAGCACATTCACACAGCACACTCACAGAGCACACTCCCACCTCGTTTCCGTAGCAAAGCAGCGTTGGCCGGAAGCTCGTGTTTTGGTGTGTGGTGGTGGATTTATTATGTGGAAGGTAGTGGAGTGGAGTATCTGTTGGTTGGAGGTCATTGGGGGTGTGGAGTGTGGGTGTGAGGTGTTGGATTTACTATAGTCTGCGGAAGGTAGTGTGGTGAAGTGGTGAAATTTGTTTGCGGTTGCCTCCTGCGCAGCCACGTTCTCTCTCTCTCTCTCTCTCTCTCTCTCTCTCTCTCTCTCTCTCTCTCTCTCTCTCTCTCTCTCTCTCTCTCTCTCTCTCTCTCACGCCATGGGTGGAAAAAAAGTCATCTTATTTGTTGACAGAACACGCGATGCAGAAACAAGTTGAGTGCGTGGCTTACGTAACTCAGGAGGACTTCCCCGACCACCAAGGATCTGAGAAGGAGAGTGTTTCCTTCTCTCTCACCCTCTCTCCTTCTCCCCCTCACCCCCTTCTTTTCGTACCTTTCCTTTCCTTTGAGGGTGCGGTCACTGTGACGGCAACTAGTGGGCGCCTCTCAGCTGGCGGCCTGGCGACGGGACCGAATGACCGCCGCCACCACCACCACCACCACCACCCGCTGCGTCATGTACGATCGCACTCTGTTGTAGACCGGAGGGAGGAAGAGGCTGCAAATACTTTCTCTCTCTCTCTCTCTCTCTCTCTCTCTCTCTCTCTCTCTCTCTCTCTCTCTCTCTCTCTCTCTCTCTCTCTCTCTCTCTCTCTCTCGTAAATTTCGACATGTTACCGGATTCTTTTTTTTCGGTTTGTTCCGTGAGGGGTCGTCACAGCGGATCGGCCATTAGTCCTACACATGGCAATCCTTATATAAAGCGCACCTACCTATATCCACCTATCATCCCTATCCATAAGTTTATCTAATCCATGTTACCTTATGTACACCTGCCAGAAAAGATGTTTAGGAGGCATAAGAAGAAACTGCAGGGGATTCTTCATGACAGTCCCAGTATAAAACACACCCAATCCATGTTAGCTTGCATAAATTACCTAGAAAAGATGTTAGATTAGAACTCATAAGAAGAAATTACAGGGGATTCTTGTCTTTGGGAGCCCTTACACATGGCAGTCCCAGTATAAAACATACCCAATCCATGTTAGCTTGCATAACTTACCTAGAAAAGATGTCAGATTAGAACTCATAAGAAGAAACTGCAGGGGATGCTTGCCTTTGGGAACGCCAGGGAGCTCTTCGTTACTCACTGGATGCTGCAGCCGCGCTCTGTTACGACATGACTTAACACAGGCTGGCATTACGTTCATTACCGCGACCAGCCTGTGGTTTCCGAGTACTCCCTGTTTATTCTTCTACGTGTTTCATCATGGTTAAGTCTCCCCGTCTGTCCGTCTGTCTGGCTGGCTGTGTGTGTGTGTGGCTGCGAAGAAGTGTTGCGATGTAGGGTAGATAAGATGAAGGTTGTTTGATGTGGACGAGATGAAAACAGGTTCTGGGAAAGGACGGTCATGGTACATCAAACACCGCACACCCTGGCGCCAACGGTGATGACACACACACACACACACACACACACACACACACACACAGAGAGAAAGAGAGAGAATACCCAATAATAGTACGACACAATGACGCAACAGTGTGTGAGTATTAGAGTACCAAACACACACACACACACACACACACACACACACACACACACACACACACACACACACACACACACACACACACACACACACACACAGAGACACACAAACGCCTCGTGATTATAGAAACATGACAGGAAATGGAGCTTGTCTTGTGGTAAGGATAGATACAGAGAGAGAGGGAGAGCTAAATGGGGGTGACTGTATAGAGGGAGAGTAGGGGAGTTAGGAAGTGTCCCGTGGCAAGACAGATTCTATGTAATATCACGTGTTGTCATTATATCCTGTTTTTCATTCGCTCTAAAGTTACATCAATAGTGTTAAGAGAATAGCTTGTATCTCTCTCTCTCCTTTTCTTCTTCTTCTTCTTCAATAAATATTAACATGTATATTTTCCCTCGTTCTTCTCATTCTCTTATTATATTTCCCTATCACGCTGTTCCTCTATTATCAACATCCTTTTTCTCCTCCCCCTCTCCGTCCTGCCGCTCCTCCTCCCCTTCCTTATCCATATCACAAAACATGAGCAGTCAGACCCTCCACACATCACTTAAGCACACAAACAAACAGTAAGACCATCACGAGGAATGAATAAGAAGCATTGCGCAGATAAAAAAAAAAAATAAAAAAAACTTACGCAACACATCCTCTCACATAAATAAACGTGATGCGTGAGAAATAAAAGGTGTGTGTGCATCTCTCCTTGCTCAGGTATTCCCTTCCCCGCCTCATCCTGCGCTCTGCTCGTCTGTCTCCTGCGTCACGAGGGGAGCGGAAACTTGAACATACTTGGAACTCTGGAGTAATTCGACTAACATTAGAACAAGGGATCCACCTCTATAACTTCCTCAGCCGTCTTCCTGCCGTGCGCTCTTATGGAAAGCTGGGAAGTGAGGCTATAATTACTCAGTACTTTTCTTTTTTGAGTAGTAGTAGTAGTAGTAGTAGTAGTAGTAGTAGTAGTAGATAGATCTTTATAACGACACCTTTCTCTCCTGTTCGTTCTAGATTTGAAATTTGTGTCTATTGTTCCGCAGACTGGCCACTATTTTTTTTTCCTTGCTTCCTTTTCTGCTTGTGTACTGTCACTAAATACTAGTATCTTGGCTAGAGTGTCTTCTTTGCCCTCTAGCTAAGGCTGGTGCAATGCTGAGTCTGCTACTCGCACGTCGCTACACACTAGACAGTAAAGCAGGAAACGTCATCTATCCTCAATCTCATATTTGCAAGCAGGACATGTCGTATCCTTTCCCTGATAGTTTTTCCTCCAATATAATGGCGATGAGTCAGTTATGCGGCGCGAGTTGTAGTGCGGTGCGTCATGAGTAATGGGATGTGAGTCGCGGCGAGGCTGGCGTAACACCTGTTGGCTAATACGGCAGGTTGGATGAGTCGTGAGTGTCGCTAAGTTTTGGATGACGCGGCGTCCTTCCTTGGCGACACTACTCTGGCCTTAGGAACGCTTCGGGATTTCACTAGAGCGGTTTCCAAAAGGCCACAGTCGTGATCTACCGAGTTCTAGTTCTCACGGTACTTTTAGTGGTCGAGGGTCATTATTAAACTATCACCGGAATCGTGAAATCATCCATAAAATTCCCCGCAGGGACTTCCTCCAGGCACTATTAAAAGTTGTCAAGATGGAATGACGAAACGTTTTGATAGGACACAGACGCTCCCGGGCAGGACCTGAGCGCCACTAGTTTCCCGTCAGTGCCCCGCCAGTGCCTCGTGTGCCCCGGGGATGATTCACGATGTTTGTCAAGCTGTGCGAACCCTCCCAGGCCGCCAATCAAGGGATGAGGGTGTTGCCGCCGCGCCGTGATGGATGGGGCGTTGACGCGGCCCCTCCACCACAACGCGGACCAACAAGAGAAAGTTTAGTTCTGTGAAAACCATACAGCACTCATGCCCCGCACCGTGACGTCAAGGGACACAACACTCCATGACGCCTAAACTTGGGCAGCTGGTGATGGTGGTGGTGGCAGCTGCTGTGATACCGCCGAGCACAACACACGCCCACGCCCTCGCCAACCGGGGGTGCCTCAGACGTGCCCGAGAGAGAGGTAGTGGCGAGGGAGGCGGGCCTCCTAAATTGCCTTAATTAATGACATTTGGCATCTTGCGTGAGGGATACATATAAGCCATCCTGAGAGCGCCCGGGGCATTGTATAGTGCGCGGCGACTGGAAGAGAAGCATCCGTCTTCCCCGAGACTGTGTGCCGTGCGGACCGGTGACTGTGTGCCTGAAAGATCTCCTGACGCGGCGCCACCATGGGCTACCTCAGAAACTTCGTGAGTTCAGAGTTGTGTTTGTTTGTGTGGCGGAGCCGAGTGGGGCAGGATGGACAGGAGTGGGGTGAGGGTGGGGCCAAAAGGGTGGCGGTCCTGGCACGCCTCAGCTTGATCCACTCAGCCCGCGGCGATAAGACAAGGACGTGGAGGGCAGGTGTTCGCTGAGCGGCGCCAACACCACTGCGGTAGTGCGGCGCGCGGCGGCTAGACACGCGGCTTATCAGATAACGGGGCGCGGCGAGCGTGTGAGCTGCGCGTTGCGTTATCTGTGTCAAGCGGTGACGGTTCCTGCCGGAGGCTGGGATGCCCACAGCCCTCGGCGGAGAGATGAATGGCGTGCGTGAACGCCGTAGACTATCTGAGGCACTATCAGCCAAACCCTCTAGCTTTTTCATCTTGCTTCTTATCACTGAGCTTCACGTGGTGCTCAGCCTCGTCCCCGTCAGATAAACAAGGCAAAAGATAAACAAATACATACAAAGATAAGCAAACATTCAAGACATGTCAGCTGCAGGTCTGAGACAAGCGCTAAACTGTCTGGTACACAGCGGTGGGCGGCGGGCGTGTCGAAGGGGTGGCGCTGGGAGGAGGGGGAGACGGTGGCTGGAAGCAGGTTTGGACGTGGCGGGGCAGGTGTGGCCATGTTGGGGCAGGTGGGGATCGCAGCTGAGTCACTAAACAGAGTCATCGAAGCAGTGATTCACACTTACATCCTTCCCCCTCCCCTGTCCCTCCACCCTCCCCCCATGCCTGTTCCGCTTCCCATACCTCCATTCCTTGCCTCGCTCCCCTGTCTCTTCTATCTCATTATCTCGTCCACTGCTTGTTTATCTCCCCCATCTCGTCTCCTTATACCTCATCTACTTTCTCGTTCACTTCCTTCATCTTATCTCCTCTACTTTACCACTTGCATATGTACTGTACCCCCTTTTATCTCGATCTCCTTTCATTCTTCATCTACCGCTCTCCCTTCATCCGTTATTTTGCCTCTTAAACCCATTCCTCCATTAACCTCTTTCCCCGTTCCCTCACCCACTCATCTGCACACCTACAACCTCTGCTATAACCATTCCATAACCTTCCGTAACCCTAAAAACCGACGTGCTTCTCACCATTGACCCAATCTTGAGAAGTCCCCCTGAAGTCAAGTATCATGCAATGCACAACGTTTTCTCTTTTTTTTTGCGCGACAAGAGCGGAACATGTGCGCTGAGTCATGTTTGGGCGTAGTACCAGCTCGAAGTGACGTGGCGGATGTTACGTACGTGTGTCAAGGGACGCATGCGTGTCATCTGTGCTTGGTAGACGTGAGGATTGTGTTGGTGGGCAGAGAGGCCTTTGTTTAGCTATTGCGCAATCTTGATCTTGTTGGGGTTGTGTTGTCTGCTTGTCGAGTTAATACGTTTTGTGTTGGAGTGTTTACGAGTGTGTGTGTATGTGTGTTTTATACATATAGAGCTAGGATTACTTATCTAGGATCCTAAGCATTTTAATAATAATTCGTATTAATAGCTAGATAATAATGGTGGTGATGTTAGTAATGATGTTAATGATAATAGTAATGCTTATAATAATGAAGGTAAAGGTACATAAAGCAGATTATTAAAACACGAAAAAGGGAGAAAACAAGTGGAAGAGAAGAGAGCAAAACAAGATGACGAAAACAAAACAATGATGATGATAATAATAACTATTAATTATAATGTAATTTCACTAGAAGACATAAACATCCCAATAAAAAATAAATAAAAAAAATAAAAACGAGAACATGATGCACTAAAAGATATATACATAAAAAATAAATAAAAGTAAGATTATAAACAAAAGCCATAATAATAACGATAATGGTAATTATGATGATGATGATGATGATAACAATTAAGAAGCAAAGGTCACACTAGTTGCGGTCGCGTCCTCCTCCCACTCCTCGTGTGTGTGTGTGTGTGTGTGTGTGTGTGTTGTGAAAGCCGTCACAACACTGGCTTGCGGTTTCCTGCTGTCTGTCAGAGGTACACTCACGCTGGTTTACCGGGAAACAGGTTAGCTTGGGACAAAAACACCTCTGCATTAGCAGTAATAATAATACCAGTAACATTAATAGTGATAACATAAGTATACTGTCAGTGATGATGATGATGATGATGATGATGATGATGATGATGATGATGATGATGGAGGAGGAGGAGGAAGAAGAGATATCAGTAAGAGCCAACAAAAAGAGGCAAAATAAATTGGAAAAGAAGAGAACAAGTAAATTAATGATAATGATAATAGTAATATCAAGAAAAATAAGAATAATAATAACTTTTTATTTTCAAACTTCTCAAAATTAAGTTCGTTGCTGTACCGAAACAATTGATCGAATTAGTAAGCTAATGAGCGAATGAGAGAGAGAGAGAGAGAGAGAGAGAGAGAGAGAGAGAGAGAGAGAGAGAGAGAGAGAGAGAGAGAGAGAGAGAGTAATTTCAAGCCACCAAAACAACGAAATCCTAAAGCGCAGATTACCAAAAAGAAGGAAGATGAGTACTTGAATCCGTGAGGGGCGTGTGTACGTGCGTGTGTCGCCTCCTCCTCCCAAGACCCCAATTTAGGCATAACACAGGAATTCCCTCATTAAACCTTGACATCATTCCCACCCACTCACTTAGCGCGTCTGATTATGTCCTTATTTGGGGATCCGATAACACGCGGGAGCCAGGAGGAGGAGGAGGAGGAAGAGGAGGAGGAAGCGAGGGCGGCTGGTGGTTTTGTCTTCTGTCTTCCTGATGAGATGGTGACTGGTGAGCTGGCCCGGACCTTACCTCATCCATTATCTCCTCTATCTCCTTATCGCGGCCCGAGTAAGGAAGTAGTCCCAACCAAACTTAACCCGGCCACCCTCCCGCCCGCTTGTCAGGTCCTCTTTTATTCTATTTTCGTACCCTACAGGAACAAAAGGACTCCTTATTCGTATCCTACAAGACTAGGATTCCTCATTACCCTTCTTCATATCCTAAAAGGCACAAGGACTTCGTATTAAGGCTAAAAGGTTTCCTCACCCTTTTCGTGTACTAAAGAACTCAAGGAAATTATTGTTGTCCTATCCGTATCATAGAACTAGAGGTCGTAACGGTAACCTTATTCGTATTCTACAGGGCTAGAGAGACGTACAGTGAATGAGTAGCGGAGGGACGGAATCCTGACCTGTTATTTTGTAAACGTTTAAATTTGTTGTTCGTGTTTAATGACTCGTGTTTTATTTTATTTATGTATTTATTTATTTATTTTTTTTTTTTTTTATTTACGTAAGGGCTTGTATTCTTCGTAGCTGTTTGTACTTCGTGTGATTTAGTGGATTTCTCCAAAACGTTTACAAATCTTTATCTCTCGTACTTCTTGTGATTTCGTGTCTCTTGTATTTCTTAGGACGCTTGCATTATTTATTTATTTGATTTTTTTTTTCTCAAGTTTCACTTCCAAACAAAGAGGTAATGGTCAATGTCGAGTGAACCACTTCTGTCACTAACGAGTTAAGAATCACCCTTAACGTGTCTCTAAAGCCCGTGTTCTGAAACCCTCTGCTCTCTCCATCACCAAAAGCATTTCTCTTGTAAATAATATAGAAACCCTATTAATCTGTCACTAGAACCCTTAGAACAACCCTTAGAAACCCGCGTCACTTCAACTAGAGCCTTTTGAAAGGAGTGGAGGTGTTTCACAATATGTTCGCTACAATAACCACCTGACGAGCTTGAGGGAATGGGTTGGGTGATATTTCCTCGTTTGGCTGGCGGGTGGGCGTGGCGGAGGGGCGGGCGGGTGGACAGCACCCAGATTGTCACTGTCAGGAATGAGCCCGCCCGCTGGAGCCTAATTGTAGCCTCCTGCCGCGGCGGGAGATGTGGTGATAGGCTCAGGCAGCGATACTCTCAGGGTTCATCAGGAGCATCAGCACCTCACTTGTTCAACACGACCCTCCCACCCGCCCATCACCTCCTCCCCGCCCTCTGTCCTTGCCTCCCCTTACCTTCCCACCACCACTCCCACTCCTTTTGGCTCCTCACCTCCTCCCTAGCCATCCACACCTTCATTTCACCCCTCTCACCTCCACTCCGCCCTTATTTCCCTCCTCTCCCTACCTCATCCATACCCACTCCTCACCCTTCCCCACCGCTACCCACCATCCCTTACTTCTCTAACTTATCCTCACATCCCTACGTCCACCAAGCCCCCTCATTCCTTCCTCCCTTCCTTCCCAGACCTGCCACGCCTCACTTCTCTCCCCAACATGCCCTCCTCCCCTCCTTTCATCTCTCCCTCATTCCTTCGTCCTTTACTGCGCCTCCCTCTGCTGATAGTAGTAAAAGTAGTAGTAGTAGTAGTAGTAGTAGTATTAATAGTAGTAGTAGTAGTACTAGTAGTAGTACACTAATACGCGAAGCAACGAACGCTACGAACAATATTAGAACAAAGTAAGGACCGGAAAGAAGGCGGGGAACGTTCCGAGAACACACACACGCACGCAGGCTCTCATTCTCCCCCGAACACACACACACACACACACACAATTTTTTTTCCTATCCCTAAAATACGTGAACTCCTAATGAAATTTTCCTTTTCTTGGTCAGTCCACCACCACCACCACCCTCCGTCCACTTTATGGTTTAGCAGACGCGTGATAAATGAATTGTGTGTTCAGGTGGCTTGGGTCCAGTAGCTTATTGTGTGTGTGTGTTTGTGTGTGTGGTGTGTGTGTGTGTGTGTTTGAGCGAGGCGCCCAGGAGAGTAGGTGGCAGTTTCGTGTGGGAAGGAGGAAAGGGGGAGTGAAGAAGGTAGGTAAAGGAAGGAAGGAAGGATAGAAGAAAGGGTTGATAGATAGAGGAAGTGAAGGAAGTTGGTAGATAAAGAAAGGAAGGATAAAAGAGAGGCAATGAATTGAAGGGAAGACTGGAGGGAAGAGGTAGTGAAGGAAGGAAGACAGGAAATGAATGAACAGGTAAATAAATACAGAAAGAAAAGGAGTGAAGGAAGAAAATGAAGAAATAAAGGAAGACAGGGAATGAACGAACAAGCAGATAAATACAGGAAGGAAAGGAGTGAAGGAAATAGGTAAAAGAAGGAAGGATAAAATATTGGTAGATAGATGGAGGAAGAAAAGGAGTGAATGAGATAGGTAAAGAGAATAATGATGGCGGCACTTTTATGCTGGTTGCCACATCTCTCTTCGCTCGTGGTCATCAAGATCAGGAAATTTACAACTCAAATGTTGTGACTGTTCGAGTGGTTAATAAAAAGTTTTCCTCGTACGCTTAAATTTTGCTGGTTCGAAAAGTGAAGTTTATTTTTTTTTCATACGTATATCAAATGAAGCGTATTTTGTTTTCGTATAATTTTCAAAGGTTTCCCTTCATTATTTTTGCCTTTGGTTTATTTATTTTATCCGGTTTTATTTTTTATTTAATTTGTCATAATATTTTCGTTGATGATCTTTTAAAAAACTTTGTCATTATTCGTATTCTTTCTGTTCTCATACTGTCTTTCTTACCCCCAGGTGTGTATTAGCAATGTTACGTCTTCTTCCACCAATTTTGTTACCTCTGTTACGCCACTAAGTCATTATGGATTCACTTACTGTCATGTGGGGGATCACGTACCATTAACCTGTCTCGCTCTTGTTCTAACATTGCTACAGGCTTGTCTTATCTCTCCCTTCATCTCTCCCACTTCCCAGACTCTCGCCCCCGCACTGATATCCGTCCCTACACAAGTCATGCATACCGAACCACTGAATTCAATTGACGTCAAGGGAGTTAGCAAGATCTTGAAGGAAGCCGCTGCAGTTATCGTGGCTTCCTTCGTAACTATCTCGTCTTCCGCCTTCCTGATAGCATTGTCACCCTTCTCTCCCTCCATCCCCCCCTCCATCCCTCCCTCGGTTTTACTTTCCCTCCCCCTCATTCCTACGACTCTTACGCAACACTTCCGCTTTCCTCGTTTTCTTTCGTGTTCATACCTGGTATCGTTATCGTTCACCTCTCTCTCTCTCTCTCTCTCTCTCTCTCTCTCTCTCTCTCTCTCTCTCTCTCTCTCTCTCTCTCTCTCTCTCTCTCTCTCTCTCTCCTCGTACCTGTGTATCTTGCGTCATTGTGTTGTTACGTGCCTCACAGAATGGAAAGATTTGTGCGTGTGTGTGTGTGTGTGTGTGTGTGTGTGTTTGTGTATGTTTCGTGCATTTTATTTCACGTTTTTTTTTTTTTTTTTTTTTTTTTTTTGTGCATGTTTGTATTGTTTATGTTTTGTGTTTCAGAGTAACGTATCCTGACGTGACCTGACCCAATCTTACCAAACGTAACTTTGCCTTACCTAACGTAACTTAACTTAACCTAAACTAATCTAATCTAACCTTACCTAACCTAATCTAACCCAACCCAACTTTGTCTAACTTAATCTTACCTAACCCATCCTAGTCTAACCTATCCTAACCTAACCTAATCTAACATAACATCATGTAATCTGATCTACCATGACGTACCATAACATAACCTTGCCTGTTCCTACCCCGCTCCAGTGTGTGTCCAAGAAAACTACGTCACGGTCCTAGGCAACGTGTAGCTGTTTCTTCGTTATGTGATTAAAGTAGGAAAATACCCTTTGATGATTTACCAAAAGAAGTAAAATTATATCTAATTAGGAAACAGGAGAAAAGTGCATTGTACAGTAGTGGCATCTTCCCGCCCACGTAGTACATGAAGGCACGTGATGAAATACTTAAAGTACTACACACTTATGTACGCACATTGTACACTACGTAACTGCATTGCCAACGAACTTGTACTACGCACACACACACACAAACACACTAAAGTAAACACCAGAACGTATGTCATTAACATGCCAACGGATACGTTTTGTGTCTACGAACATACGTAAGACTCGAACACATCACATCCTTTAGTTTATATGGAGACATCCCTCATTCAACGGTTCAGTCCCATGATTGAAGTGGTGCTTAAAGGATACAGCTCCTACAGTGCCTCATCATACAGTGATTACATACCTAGGACACATTACAATACAGTGCCTGGACATACTAGAGTACCTTTTGAACAGTGCCATATCTTAAAATAGCTTCGCCTACAGTGCCAGCTATACAGTGCCTGAACTTAGTGTCTTGAAACTGAGTATTTGACCTTGCATTCCGTGACCTTCGTGGCCTTGCAGTGCCTTATACTAGAGTGCCTGACCTTAGACCATATTTAGTGTCTTGAAATTAAGCACTTGACCTTAAATTCCCTGACTTTCTTGGCCTTGACCTTATCACAAAAAAAAAAAAAATAAATGTCTTCATTCGAATCTCAACTCGCCAAAATGGAAATGTGTGACTGCGGTATAACAGACATGGAAGATACGACTAACTGCTACTCCTACGACTACCAGTACTACCACCACTGCTACCATGATTCTGACTACTACTACTACCACCGCTACAAGACCTGCGAGATGGTGCTCATGGTAAGGCAACGTGAGTGGAGCGGTTGGCGGCGAGTCTTGTCGCTTTCCTTGAAGACACCACGATAAGAAACGTTTTGTGGTGCATTGTTGGAGCGGAGAGCGTACTGTACATTTTGCTCCTTATCTGTGTGTGTGTGTGTGTGTGTGTGTGTGTGTGTGTGTGTTGGTGGGGGGAGGGTTGAGTGGGTTGCTGGGTGGGTGTGCGACTTTTCTCCTCCTCCTCCTCCTCCTTTATGCCACACATCACCTCGCCCAACTAAATTCGCTTCCTCGCTCTTCTTTTACGCTTCAGTCATGTTTAGGTTGATAATGAAAGGTATTGAAAGATGCCGCCTCCCTCTCCTTTATCGTCTCTCCCTTCTCCTCACACTCTCTCTCCTTTTATGTCCTCATTCATTCATTACTTAATATCCTGGCACTCCTCTCCATCCATCCATCCGTCCATCCGTCCACTCCCTTCCTTCCGTTTCCTTCCTCGCTTACGTCTTCCTTATCTCCTTCCGTTCGTTAATCTTCTCGCGGCATGAGCAACACCCCCGCATCATTTCTAATTGTGGTTCAAGAGAGAGAGAGAGAGAGAGAGAGAGAGAGAGAGAGAGAGAGAGGAGCAACTGATTAAGATATTCAGTGAGCCTTATCAGCGTTGGAATCTGCGGTGATTCAGAGTGCGGTGACGATGATATACGTGGGTGTGTGAGCGTATGTATGTGTGTTTGTGCATGTGCGTGACGTTATCTACATGTGATCCTCGGGCACGCCGCCGTTACGTTTGAGAATAACCGGAACTGTGGTATCGGAGGGCACACCAGGTATATTAATCGTACCAGACCAGGCGGGGCATCAGTGACAGCCGTGAGTCCCACCTGTCAATACCTGTTGTTACCTGCAGTGCTCAGACTTACCTGTGTGTGTGATACCTCGTTGAGTTCCTCGTGGTTGAGTTCCCTGTGATTGCTACGCTACCTGTGATACACCTGGACGCCTGCCTTACCTGCCTGGACGCCCGTATGATCGCCTCTGTTCCTGTCGGCAACATGAGTAGGTTTCTCGTGCGTTCAGTCGATGTTGTAAATGTCACGGAGGATATTGATCAGTGCGGCAGCTTGCTCGGGGCAGTGAGAACTCAGACGCCGCCGTCACCACTTAACCCCACGTATTGTATTCCATCAGTGCCTTGCCTGAACTCAGTGCCGTCATGGCCAGTGCCTGACGAGCCGGGGCAGTGACAGGGCGGCGGGGAGTGCTCGCTGCTTGCCATGCGGGCCGCCCATTGACAGCATCCTCGTGGTGACTCATGGTCAGGGAAAGTTATACACGGGCATCTCAGAGCTCAACCCGCATTACTAATTCGGCAACTATCACCTCCTCCTGCCTCTGCTGACTTGGTGACCGCGGCGCTGACCACAGAGATCCAGTACTCGGTGTTCCACAAGGAGAGAGTGGTGGTGGAGGTGGAGCAGCGGGATCTGTGGCAGCTATTCACGCCGCCACCGGAAGGCTTCTCTGTTCCGCCCGCCGCCATGAGTTGGTGGAACGGATATAAGCGAAGGTCGCCCCTCGACAGGATTAAGGTAATTTGTAACGACTCTGCGGTGGTGTGGATGGGGACGTGGTGTGCTGATGTGAATGGGGACGTGGTGGTGTGATGGTGGTGCACTGTGGTGGTGGTGGTGGTGTGGTTGGACAGAAGTGTGCGTGTGTTATATACGTGTTGTGTCCGTGTTTTGAAGCTGTTAGTGGCGACTTGGGGCGAGATATGAGGGTGAACTGACCACTCGAGAACCTGAACCTGGTGGCGAGGGACTGGCGGCGAGCCTGTCCCGGGCGCACGTCACAGTATTGGTGCAGGAGCGAGTGAAGTTCCCAGCAAGCGACGCGCGACTTGATAAGAGTGGCGGCAGAATCCTTGTTAAAGCAGAGCAGGTCCGGGTGACAGAGAGAGAGAGAGAGAGAGAGAGAGAGAGAGAGAGAGAGAGAGAGAGAGAGAGAGAGAGAGAGATTTAAATGACCTCTAAGCCTGCCCTTGACCTGCCATCACTTGTTTACCATCCAAACGTAGCCAAAACAAACCTTCTCTCTTACGAACTTCACAGAAAACGTAATTTGCAACAATATTTCACAAAGTTCACAGAGTAATTTTGAAGTAAGCGATCACGGGGCGGGCTGGCTGACTGACGCGCCGAACCTCGAGTCATGGGGAGGGATGGTGTTGAATTACTGAAGCAGGGAGAGACAGAGAGAGGGAGAGGGAGGGAGGGGGCGAGTGTAACAAGGGTGTAGGAGAGTATCACATAAACCTCCACTAGCCTTACTCATGAAATCACCCTTAAATTATCAGGGTTTGGAATAAGGAGGAGGAGGAGGAGGGATGCGAGTGCCAGATTAGAGTGAGATAAGGAAAGGGAGGCTGGGGAGTTAGCGGGAGTTGGGGAGGAGTGAGGAGTGAAGGGTGGACGGGAACACAACACAAGGTCACTGACTACAACTCAGGCTAACTTGCTGAGAGAGAGAGAGAGAGAGAGAGAGAGAGAGAGAGAGAGAGAGAGAGAGAGAGAGAGAGAGAGAGAGAGAGAGAGAGAGAGAGAGATATGCAAGCGTACGTGATAAGGAATATAAAGATCGGGAAGCCAGAGAGAGAGAGAGAGAGAGAGAGAGAGAGAGAGAGAGAGAGAGAGAGAGAGAGAGAGAGAGAGCGTAGAAGTTGAAAGGTCAGGGCAAGTTGGTGTTGAGGACCCAAGTGGTGATGATAGTGACCCTGGGATGACCGGTGGGGAGGGGAGAATAGGGAGAAGGGAGAAAGGGGAGGGGGTGAGTAACGGGAAGGAAGAGGTGGCGTGTGTATTTACAGAGGTGTGGGAGAGGGAAGGGATAGGATGGCGTGGGGGAATGAATGAAGGTGTGAGAGAGAGAGAGAGAGAGAGAGAGAGAGAGAGAGAGGGGGGGGTACGTAAGCGTGAGTGAGTATAATACAAAAGAGTGAGAAAAAGGAGGAGGAGGAGGAGGATTTGTGAGCGTGAGGGCAAAGGGCGTAGCGGTGAGAGGGAGAGGGGGAGGGAGAGTATCGTGAGAGTGGGTGATTGTCGTGTGTGGGCGTGGCGTGGGCGTGGCGGGGGCGTGTCAGGCGGTCATTAAGGTACTAAATGAAAAGAGGAAGCAAGGTATGAATAGTCAGTTTGGTACACACAGGTAAAGTTATACACGTGAAACTGGTAATGGCCGTAATTTTACCTGAAAGAAGAGAAGGGAGGAGGAGGAGGAAAGAGAATTGCATTGAAGAACAGGCAATAAAAGACCTCTTGGCCCTCACCAGACTGGTATATGCTACTACTAAGAGGCACAAGAGAAAAGGAAAGGGAGGGGGGAAGTGTGGTCGTCGACAGAAGGAGTCTGGCGCGGTAACTCGCCGCTTCCCGTGCAGGACAAGTTTACAAGATGATGCAGCGAAAAGTAATGTTTTGTGAGCGTGTGTGTCTAGCGAGAGAGAGCCGCGGCACTATCACAGCCTCCCTCTCCTCTTACAACGCCACACTAATGTTCTCGAGGCCGGAAAGTGAGTGAGAGCAGCGTGGCGGGACGGGAGGAATGGGAAACCGTGCCCTCTTCCCTTCTTCCCTCCTTCCTCTCCGCCGCTGCCAGCCACACCGCTTTCCCCTCGCGGGTGTTTATGTTGCAGTGGGTCAGTGTGTCGCGTGACCTTGAGTTTCCCCAAGGTCGCCGGCAACCCTTGGGCTCGCCGCCAGGAGCTGCCTTGTCCTGGCGCTCCAAGGGCACGGCTGAGGATGTAGGGAGGGGACGCTACGCTAAATTTAAACAGCTGTATAGTGGAATTGTGGGCTGGCTAATGGTGGAGAAAAGATGGTTTCCTTGTGCATTGCCCTAACCTAACCGAGCTCAAACTAACATGACCTAATCCAGTCTAACCTAAGACACACACACACACACCCGTGCAAAGTTTCCACGCTCACACAAAACAGTTAAGTCTTGAAGTTGACAGTCGCGTGTGTAGCGGTCGGTCAGTCCGTCCACATCTCCCCGCGGCGCCCTGTGAGCCACTTCTGCCCCGTGTTGGGTCAGCCGCGGCCGCAGCGAGAACACGACCACCTCGCCTCGCCACGCCCTCGCCACGCCCCCAGCCTTAATGGAGGTTAGAGAGCGTGGTCCTATGCCGGCAGTATAGATCGGTGCAGGACGGAGCATGCTCAGAGCAGCGGGGAGTGGAGGCCTGAGTGGATCCCCAGTGGCGGCCTGGGAGGTGGAGGCGGTGGAGGCGGACTGAAGCTCCACACACTAGGAAGGGAACCACGAGAAGACAGTGCGGCCTGACCACCTCGTCTGTTTACCAAGGGGGCGTGTCTGCGTACATCCCTCTTTGGGCTACAGTTTATGGCCGCGATTACAGTGAATAATGCAAAGGGCACTGCGGGGCACGCCAGGACTGCCCCTAGCCTCAAGGACACGCCTGTAACCTGAGTCGCCGTGCCGTGGGGTGTGAGAAAAGGGTCCTACACCCAATCCAGAATCGTGAAGGACGCGCGTATCCTTCAGCTCCGCAGGACGGACGGTGAAGGAGTGGCCGGGAAGTGGCGGCGATGTAGGATTAAGATTGTCGAGTCGCTGGAAGGATTTTGGCAGGATTTCCCGGATCTGTGGCAGCATGTCTGGGAGGCAGCCGTGGCCGTGTGTTGCCCCCCGCCAGCCAGGGTGAGAGACTGGAATCCGGGGTGTTAGGTAACGGAGAGAGAGAGAGAGAGAGAGAGAGAGAGAGAGAGAGAGAGAGAGAGAGAGAGAGAGAGAGACTGTGTTCCGGGGACGTTGTCAGGACCACCGCTTATTGTTGTAGGAACAGTGGGTCGCCAAGGACTCTCTCTCTCTCTCTCTCTCTCTCTCTCTCTCTCTCTCTCTCTCTCTCTCTCTCTCTCTCTCTCTCTCTCTCTCTCTCTCTCATTGCACTCAAGTCACTTCATTTGATATTCTCTTTCATTCCTGAACATTTGGCGGTCTCCATTAGGTGTCATTACACTTAACGAGTCCCTTACCAGTAACATCCGGGACAGGGTATGCACCACTCACCCCCCTCACCTCCCCTCCCCTCCCCTCCCCTCCCCTCCCCTCCCCTTCCCTTCCCTTCCCTTCCTTTCCCTTCCCTTCCCTTCCCAATTTGCAAGCGATATGAATTAAATTATCAGTGTATTAAATTTGGGAACATTAGTATATGAGAGAGAGGGAGGAGGGGGGTCACGTGTTTTTACTGGTGAGGGAGGACCTAGACTCTTACGGTATTTCATCAGTTTTACGAAGAAAGGAGGTAGGAGGAGAAGGAGAGGGGGAGGGACGGTAGATAAAAAAGGAGACAGCTCACCCAGGCATGTTCCTGTAATGTTCTCTTATCGTGACGTGATGTTGGTTGAAGGCACTAAGTTCTATGATAACGAAGTGTTTTTTTTTTTTTCCCCATTTCGGTCGTAATATTTTTTTTTCCTTGTTGTTGTTGTTGTTGTTGTTGTTGTTGTTGTTTCCTGTCCCTTATATTCTTGTCTTACCTCCTTTCTTTATCTCTTCTCTCCTTTCTTTCTACAGTGACTTGCGTTTTCTCAGTTCATTTGTTTATATTTTTACTAATTTGACATTACTCTTCTGGTTTTATTAGTGTTTTCAAGAACATTTTGATGATGCTAGTGACAGATGAACAAGAATTCTGCACTGCTAGTAGGAAAACGCACAGAGGAACCTGACTAACCACACTCATTGGCTTCTGAAAATAGACTTACTGAGAGGCTAAAATGTTTAAATACAGTCTCTCTCTCTCTCTCTCTCTCTCTCTCTCTCTCTCTCTCTCTCTCTCTCTCTCTCTCTCTCTCTCTCTCTCTCTCTCTCTCTCTCTCTCTCTCTCTCTGCCAAACCGCCTCGTGTTAGTACATTACCAAGCGTCATTCCCTCATCGCTGCGTCCCCGCCTTGAGTCCCAGCGGCCCTTTGATAAACAACTCGAGCGGTGCGGTGCGTCTGATGGGAGGCGCTGAGTCAGTAGCAACAGCAGTAAGGCCGTCCCCCATCACCAGTGCTCCCCTCCCCTCAAGTCGACTCCTTAACTTAACTCATTCCTGAAGGCGATGGTCCTACCCACCTTGTTGTTGTTGTTGTTGTTGTTGTTGTTGTACTTCTTCTTCTTCTTCTTCTTCAGTCTTTTTCTCTCCTGGGAGTGAAAATATGTACTAAAAATCGTGTTATCATTAAAGTTAAACTGATGATGTTTTTTTTTTCTTGTAGAATAAGAGAGAGAGAGAGAGAGAGAGAGAGAGAGAGAGAGAGAGAGAGAGAGAGAGAGAGAGAGAGAGAGAGAGAGAGAGTGGATTTGCGGACTGAGCAAATGTCGTGTGTGTGTGTGTGTGTGTGTGTGTGTGTGTGTGTGTGTGTGTGTGTGTGTGTGTGTGTGTGTGTGTGTGTGTGTGTGTGTGTGCGTGCGGTGAAGGCCATCTCGTCACCTTACAATGTCTGATAAGTGAAGTTATCTGTATGAATCACCCAAATATGAGTACCAGAATGTGGCTGTGTGTGTGCGCGCGCGCTTGTGTGTGTGTGTGTGTGTGTGTGTGTGTGTGTGTGTGTGTGTGTGTGTGTGTGTGTGTGTGTGTGTGTGTACATCCGTGTGTTATCTGTGGTGTCGATATTGTTCATTCGCTATCATGGGAAGGGCAAGGGACATAGAGAGAGAGGGGGGATTGAGAGTTTTATATTTAGAGGAGTGTGACGCTGTTTCATATCAGTCTAGCACTTGGTAGCGAGTGAAAGGCGGAGAGACACACACGGGGAGAGAGACAGAGAGACAAACCCATCATATTACTGACGGAGGGAAGAAGAGGAACGCACAAGTAGCCCTAGCACCTCTAGTGACCCTTAGTGACTGCCTAGTGCCGAGAGAAGGAGGTGCCCCTAGTAACTGGTAGCGAGACGTCAGGAGGAAGGAAGGAAGGAAAGAAGGAATGATGCACCGTCTAAGCCTTCCTAGTTCCAGTTTGAGTAACAGGAGGAAGAAAGTGTTTGTACCTGGCAGTCTTGAGCCGTCCAGGTCTCTCCCGCAGGTGAGAGAGAGAGAGAGAGAGAGAGAGAGAGAGAGAGAGAGAGAGAGAGAGAGAGAGAGAGAGAGAGAGAGAGAGAATCAAACTTTTTTTGTGTGTTTGTGTAGATTAAACCAGACTGCCTTCCCCCATTCTCTCTCTCTCTCTCTCTCTCTCTCTCTCTCTCTCTCTCTCTACTTGGGGATGATGAAAATGGCCCTTGGGTTGAGAACTGATGAAGAGGCGTGGCAGTGGCGGGAGGAAGAAGAAAGACGAGGAGGAGGAGGAGGAGGAGGAGGAGAGTAAATAGCAAAGGTAACATCAACATTCGTCAAAATTATTCCACTTCATTTGCCTGAGAAAAGAAAAAACTAAGAGAGAAATGGAGGACGCATAATGTGATGTAATAATAATAATAATAATAATAGTGATAACAGTAATAATGATGGTGATGACAGGCGAGGACATGGTGGTGGTGGTGGTGGTGGTGGTGGTGGTACACTCCCCCACCTGGTTATCTACACCACCACCACCACTACTTTCCTCGTAACTCACTTCATATGTGTGTGTTGTGTGCCTTGAGTTCACCAAGACATTATTCACTTTATACGATGAATTTACACTTATTCATTCCTTCCTTTACTGAGTTCTTTCCTTCTCCCCTCCTTTCCTCAAGCTTACCTCTCTCTCTCTCTCTCTCTCTCTCTCTCTCTCTCTCTCTCTCTCTCTCTCTCTCTCTCTCTCTCTCTCTCTCTCTCTCTCTCTCTCTCTCTCTCTCTCTCTCTCTCTCTGTTCATTCCTCGTTTTCTTTATTGTTCTCTCATTTCATCTCGTTTCCTCTTCCTCTCTTTCATATTTGCAACTCGCACGAAAGAGGGAGAAGTAGTGAAATAGAAGTGAATGAAGGAAGAAAGAAAGGGAAGAATACTTTTTTTTAGTCTTTATTTCCTCCTTTCCTTTTCCTCTTTTTTGTTATTTTTTTTATATTCTGTGCTGAAATTTTCCTACTTTATGATTTCTGTTTCTTTTTCTTTTTTTTTCACAGAACTTCATAATATTTTTCGTGTGTGTGTGTGTGTGTGTGTGTGTGTGTGTGTGTGTGTGTGTGTGTGTGTGTGTGTGTGTGTGTGTGTGTGTGTGTGTGTGTTTGGTTACTTGTTCATTCACACACATCTTCCTTCAACTATTCATTCTCTCTTCTCTCTCCTTTCCCCTTCCTCCATTTACTCCTGTTCCTAGCATTTATCACCATCGCTATCTCCACTTTTTACACCTTTCCTTCCCAACAAGTTTACTTTGTCTATCTTTTTGGCCTTATCACTCAGCACACTCAGCACTTATCATTCCTAATCGACTGTTTTCTTATTTCTTGTAATGGGCGTCGAGGAAGGAGAGAAGGTTCAAAACAAGGGACAGGTGGAGAGCACAGGATAAAGAAGGGAGCAGGTGAATTAAGGGTCGTAGGCTTAATCAATACAGGTGCAGCATTGGTGGTGGTGGTGGTGGTGGTGTCAATGGTAATCAGGATGTGTTATAGATACAGATGTCAGGTGAGATTGTTAAGTTAGATAAGGTGATTGTGTTTGTGCGTTGTTATAGCTGTTTGCTGTATGCTCCCGCCTGTCTGTATTTGTCTATCTTTCTGTTTATCTATCTGTGTTTATTTATCGATCTGTGTCTCTGTAGTTATGGTTGTTTAATGTTTCTTACTGTCTGTCTCTCTCTGTATCTCTTCTATTTATCTTTCTATGTATGCATTTATCTATCCATCCATCGATCTATCTGTCTGTCTATCTCTTAAGTCTCGTTTGTGGATACTTTCTCTCTCTCTCTCTCTCTCTCTCTCTCTCTCTCTCTCTCTCTCTCCTCTCTCTCTCTCTCTCTCTCCTCTCTCACTCTCTCTCTCTCTCTCTCTCTCTCTCTTCTCTTCTCTCTCTCTCTCTCTCTCTCTCTCTCTCTCTCTCTGCTCTCTCTCTCTCTCTCTCTCTCTCTCTCTGACTAGTCTCATTATCTTACTTGCCTCAATATGAATGTAGTACCCAATTTTCGCGTCTCTTTGTTTTCCCCTCCTGTCCCCGCCATGACTTCGCTACTTCTGCTTTGTGTCTTCCCTTTTGTGCCGCAACGAGGACTGGCAGTACCTGGGGACACTTGCGAGGACACCGAGATAAGGGTGTCGTCTTGCGGGGCGTGACAGCGAGATCTTACTTAGCTTGTCACAGTGGGGATGTGTTTTGTTGCTTGCTTGTAATCCGTTTTCTTTGCGCTAGAGAGAGAGAGAGGGGGGGGGGGAGGGTTACAGTCACTTGGCACTGGGGCGGATGGTACTCAGGTCAGATGATCCTGAAGACAGATCGACCTGAGTGCAAATAGGCCTCAGGACGTTTGATATTCGAGACACTTGATACCCGAACCACTTGGTCCCCAAAATATCTCTAGACTCAGACGTCTGGCCTACAGGCTTCTTGAAGGCAGCATGTGGATCCGCACACACTAATATAATGTTCACCAAATATATGAACACTGAGGAGTTACAACCGCATAAGATTCTCCGCGTGAAAACCGAAGCACGTTGCATGAGCTGTCTTATAATAGCATGCACTGCATTGAGGAGGCCTGGCGTGGCTGCGGCGGGTCATAAGGAAGTCGTGGAGGTGCGGAGTCCTGACAATATGCGGCGACTTTGCTCCGTGGATCGATCAGTATCTTTTCCCCTGACAATCTTTCTGCCGCCGGTAGATCCCTGTTTAATTACTGGCATTGAAAACTGCCCTTTAATCCCATGCTCCAGCTAACCTCGTCCACTTGGCGCGGTTGGCATTAGGTTGTGACAATGCAGGGGATTAAATAACACGAATGTTTCTTGATAAAGCGAGTGACGTAAGTGAAGAAACGTGCTTAAGGTGTCACTTGGGAGCTAGGGAGTCTTCAGTGGCCGTGCTATGGCTGGGGAGTGGAGATGGTGACTCGGAGGGCATGGCGGGGGTGTGGCAGGGGTGTGTGGAGAGACCTCTGCGTCACTGGGAAAACAAGACCTCGAAACACGTGGGAGGTTTGGTCTATATGCTTTGGGTTCATCGCCCTCATGCCAGCTCTCCCATCCCCTTTACCCTTCCCCGCTCCACAAGCAAGGCCTCGTGTAAATACCTTCACTCGCCCCACCGTCATGGAACTCAGGGGAAAGTTTCTGGGGATCTGCCTGGTGTGGGAGACATGGTGAACACTTTTTTTTTTTTTTTTTTTTTTTTTTTTTTTTTTTTTTTTACCACCACTGTCATTTCCTTCATCTGCTTTCCACCTATCCTGTTTAGTCTGCATTGCGGTGTCTCGCGGTGATAATTGAGTAACCTTGTCTTCTTTCACTCTACAGATGGGTGACGCTGGTGATGGCAGCCCCGGCGGCGGCGTTGAGGTCAAGGACTTCCAGAACCGCATCAACGTGTTCCAGCGGCAGGACAAGCAGCAGGTGAGTTGCGTGGGTCATTACACTCATTACACTGCACAGAGAGTAATGATATCACCTGACACCTGATGCCATTCGAGGAGGAGAGACCATTAGTGTGTGCCGGGAGCAAGGAGGTGATGGAGTGGCCTGGGTGTGGGTATATTGGTCCCTCACTCCCCCCGCCCGCCTGAGGAGTGACTGTGGCCTTTGTTACCTGCCATGCGTGGGCAGGTGGCGGGTGGCGGGAGGCCGAGGATCAGGAAGTAACGTGCACCGCAGAACCGTTGTGCTGCGAGGTAAAGCAGGCAACGCTCACGTGTGGGAAAGTCATTTCGGAGGCGTGCATGTTCGCTTAGGCTCAGAGTGATGGGTGGGAGGATTTCCAGGAGGCAAGGTATTGGCGAGGTGATGGACTGGGTATTCTTGAGCACCTTAACACTGTGCTTCCCGGGGCTGTGCTTCTGTACATTTCCCCGTGGTTGCTGCCCCGTCTGACCCCGCTGCTGAGGTTGAGTCTTGAACCTCCGTCCCGTCACACAGCGAGGCACCTGCGGACACCCGATGGGGCGTCGAATGTGTGCCTGGGCTGCCTCGTGACTCAGTCCTGACGTCATGCCTAGCTGACTCCGCGAGAAGAGCGAGATAAACGAGCGCTTGTGTAAACACGCACACACGTACATGAATGGTCGCACACGCTCGCACACACACACAAGGGAGGACAACCAGAAAGCCCGCTAGAGGACAAGATCTACCTGGCCCTGTCCCGTCGCCCCCTCATCAGACTCATTACTCACACCTGTCTTCGGTCGTCACAAATGGCCTCCCAGCTTCCCACGCCTCGCCCCATTAGTGCCGGGGTAACCTTTGGGATCGCCGCAGCCTGCGTCGCCCACCTCGCAACCCGGAAATAGCGCCGCCGAGGTTCTGGGAGTCAAGTGTCGCGGGAAGACCTCCAGCGTGACACAGTTATGGGATTTATTTTGACTCGTGGCGGCGCCAGGTTGGTTTGTTTCTTCGCGGTAATGTTTGTCACGCTTCTCCCTCTCTCCTCCCCCTTCTATCTCTCCCTCCCTCCCTCCGTGGCGTTTCCTGAATAAATAGTTATGACCTGTGACGTGAGGTAAGTTTGGCACCTGCGGGAAACCCAAGATAGGGGAGAAAAATTATGACAGACGCGGTGAGGACTTGGCGAAGATTATTGCTCTGCGCTGGGAAGTTAGTAACACTGGTAATTGCTATTAATAGTGACATCAGAGGCAAATTGAAGCCCACAGCCTCCCTCGCGCTGCTTTCCCCAGTCTGTGTTGGTCTTTGTTGTTTCCTACGTTTAGTAAAAAAATACATGAACAATCGCCCATTTCGGGATCCCAGGAAGACGGTGTGTGTGTGTGTGTGTGTGTGTGTGTGTGTGTGTGTGTGTGAGGTTGTGGCAGGTCCCGCCCCCCCTGACCCTGAGCGAGACTCCTCGCCTGTTGGCGTTCCCCGAACCCTTCCTGCTCGTGGCGGCAGGCGGGGGGGCGGGTCTCCCCACGATACCCTCGCAGTAAGAGGGACGGCGACGTAACGCGTTGCCACTGTGTTCAGATGTGTGAATGACTCAGCGCGTGCCCCAGACCAACACTTGGCACAGGAGTCGGGCGCGGGGCTCCCTGGCTAGTAAATATATTTATTTACATGTTCATTCTAGCGAGACTGAATTAATGGAATAAAGTTTCGGCGTTGTTGAGTATCCAGTGCCGACCTGCATGCAGTTTCGCGGAGAAAGCAACACACCGCAGGCCAGCACCTTGGCAAAAACCATAGAAACATTGAGTAAACTCCTAAAAAAGAAATGGAAGTGCTCCAAAAAGACGAGTTACCAGCGGCTGCCTGCTGCCCAGCGCGGCGCACACGTTGGCGGTGTTAGCGGCTGGCGGCTGCGGGTCGTGTAGGTGTCAGGCGCGGGGGTGCACCCTCGCTGACGCTGGCCACGTCATGCCCTCTTACCCGCTGCTCGCATATATTCACCACCCGGAGGAGGAAGGGAGTCAGTCAGTCAGTGGGGAAGGAGAGTGCTCGTGTAACCTCCGCGGTCGCTCCGCCATATTTTCAGACGGCACCGTCCCAGGTGTGCCCGCGCGTGTGTGCGTCGCTTCGCCGCCAGAAGAGTGAGGGAAGCATTGGGCGAAGAAGCCGCGAGAGTGATAAAGGACTGTCAGTGGTAAAGTGTTGAAACAAACGTGAGTGTGTGAGTGCCTGGAGGTGGATGCTGGCGGCTCAGGGGGAGGATGCCACGCAGCCAGGGTGTCACCAAGACAGGAACCACCATCACCACCACCACCACCTGCGGCGGAAACTATTAACGAGCCAACATGACTTTTGGACAGGTGTGTGTTCGTGTGATTGCATGGAAGGCAGGGGTGTCTGTGTCTGTTTAGTGTCTCCAGTGCGCGCATACACACGTGCACTACATATACATGTATACAGCGCAGTCCAAGGAGTGCGGGGCGGGGTGGTCTGTCCTCGACGGCGGCACCCAGAGAGCAGTGGTGGGCGGGGCGGGGCGGAGCTGCACCTCACGCAGCAAGAAGCACCACAGCTAGTTTGTACTAATGTAATGTTGGAGCATTTAGCGGCAGCGTTAGGCAGCGAGCAGCCTTGTGTGTGTCCCTTATTAGTGCCGCCAGCCACGCCTCGCATGCACGTCCTTTTTGTCGCCCTTCCTTTCCTATTCCTGTCTGCCACCCTGTCCCTCGGTGGCTGGGGAGTGGTGGTGCGCCACTCCTGCGCCCACGCGCCCGCACCTTGATCATAGGATCGGCTTGGTGGGAGCGGGATATGTGGCAGGGGAGGGGAGGAGGGGGCAGAGAATACACCTCTCGCCTTGGCGGTGATTGCAGCTCCCCTGTCCCATCCCTCACCCCGTAAGTGGCTGCGGTCGCCCACCGCGTGCCCTCATGGACAATAAACACAAACACGGTAAAGTAAGACTGATATAATATTTTCGAGACGCTCCCCCGCCCTCGTAACAAGCGAAGGTGCGGGGCGGGGAAGTGTCTCGCGCAGGACTCACTAGGGTGGTGTCCATTGACTGACTTCTGCAGCCTTGAGCACCACCACCACCACCACCATCATCAGTCACAGTGTTCATATTCTGAAACAGTTCTGCCCGCACCCCGACTACTTTCAAGAGGCGTTAGATTAAGTTATACAAGATCTCTACATTTTTAACAGGAGAAACACTCTTGAGAATCTGACCAATCACCTCTGCGGCCCTTGAAAATAGTCGTGGTGAGAGAGCAGAGGGTTTCTGAATACGGGCCCATATGAGTGCCGCCTTGTAACACCTCCCCACACAAATCTTAGAAAGTCGTTGGGTTGTTATACTTCAAGATGAGATACGGGCGATAGAGACGAGGCAGTGTAATGTTTATATTGTACGCTGTCATGGTTAATGTTTCGTCAGTTCATCAACTCCCTGGGTGGGTGGGCTGCGTCGACCTGTCAGCTTGGAGGACGAGACGCGCCGCATATAGATGTGACACCCTCAAATGGAAAATGGAGTGCTTGGCTGAAAATAAATGTGCCGTGAGATATAGTGTAGCGATGACGCGTCTTGAAAGCTGCCGAGGAATTTAAATGGTGCTACAAACAAACTGCTCACCAGGATGTCGCGCGTACACACACACACACACACACACACACACACACACACACACACACACACACACACACACACACACACACACACACACACACACACACACACACACACACACACACACACACACACACACACACACACACATTGTTTACCGCGCTTTGGTGAAGGAGGAAGGTAACCAGGTAGGAAGGAAGGGAGGAGGACCAGGGGACGAGAGAAGCATGGTCATGACAAGCCACCGTCGTCCTTGCCTAAATCTCGGTAAATAAATAGAAAAAAAAAGATCCTATAGCTGCGACTGTGCCGAGTGGTCATCACAAGGCCCGCCAGCGCTTGAGGTGACACGCGCGCCGCTTCTTCCCAGCTGGACGCCCTTGCCTGCGGGAGGGTTAGCACATTCTTATCCCGGAGAGGAATTTGGCCGCGCGGCAGGTGGATGAACAGTCAAGGTCACTGTTGGCTGTCCGCTGCATCGCCGATCGCACCAACACTCACTCGTGTTTGGTGAATTGCAAGTAAAGGAAATTTTTTAGACTTTTCTGAGGTGTTGGTGAGGCACGCGAGGCTCTGTGTGTGTGTGTGTGTGTGTGTGTGTGTGTGTGTGTGTGTGTGTGTGTGTGTGTGTGTGTGTGTGTGTGTGTGTGTGTGTGGCAAACAATGACTTGGCGCGAGACTCCACATTCTGGAGTGATTTAAACAATGGGTATTATTTTATTCTGTAGCCTAGTTTCTTTATAGTTCACGCGTGCTCAGGTGTTTGTGTGTGTGTGTGTGTGTGTCGATGGGCGGGCGGGCTTCCTTTACATCAAACTGCGATAAAGTTTGGAAATTAAATAGAAAAATATCCGTCAGGCGCGTTATTGACCTTAGGGCGAACCGGACCTATCTTGACCCTCACTGAATATGTTAGCGATGAAGTGTTTCTCAAGTTTGCCGAGCCGTCCTGCTGACAGCCGGGGTGACATGGGAACTGAAGTGAGGCGCCTGGCGACTGTCAGCTTATAAATATGAGTGACGTGAAATATTAGTGAATTATCTTTTACTATTCACTTCTTTGAAGGGAACAAAGCCAGGCGACGACGCTGTGGAAGAGACGGAGTGTTGAACCTTCAAGTCAGTTGTGAGTCGCGTGTCTGTACCTGTGTGTGTGTGTGTGTGTGTGTGTGTGTGTGTGTGTGTGTGTGTGTGTGTGTGTGTGTGTGTGTGTGTGTGTGTGTGTGTGTGTGTGTGTGTGTGTCCCTCACCTGGCCTTGTCACCCCTAGCACTGCACTAGCCAGTCGCCGCAGCCACGGGTTCATCTCACTGCACATAATATTCGCAAAAAGTAAATATACTGTACAATTTCGCAAACAAATATGGTGAAGTGTGTTGAGGTTGAATAACTTGGTGAGTGGGCGGCGGTGCGTGGTGCAGTGGTGCGCCGCGGCGTGTCTTGTGTTATGAAGTGCGCTTGTTTCTCATAGGCGGGGTACATAACTTGGCCTGCTCCTATGGGCGTCCCCAGACTCCCACGCGTGTCGCCGAGGCGTGGGTCACGGCCACGGGGGAGGGGCGGGTTCACGCCTACATGCGGCTTCACACAAGGGATGAATTTACTTGTGTGTGGCGGTCAGTTGACTCCGCCACACCGCAGCCCGAACACCTGCCGCCCGCTGCTCTGCGCCTGCCCGCCGCTGCTTCCCTCGAGTACCAGTTCTGACTCCTCCACAGTCGCTAAGTACACTACGTAACGAACTTGGCCGCCTGCCCACCCGCCCGCCTGAGTCAGCCCTTGACTCCCTCTTACGGTGTAACGCACGCCCTCCACGAAGTATAGTCTCCTCCACGCCTTGCCTCGCCCAGGTATTGTGAGCAAAGGCCTGCGGGCCGTCACTGGCAAATCACTCGAGGTGAAAGTTCAGCCGGCACGTCGCTCAGCGGCTCATGAGTAGGAGGAGCAGAACAATGGGTCGCATCCCGCACCGACAGTCGATCTGTCAGTGGCGTTGCGTGGACGTCAGACCTGCGGCGGCACGCGTCCAGGAGGGGTGAAGGTCCCAGCGGCCAGGTCCCAGCTGAGGAAGCTTTCTCGTTGCAGATCGTGGTAAATAATGATAAATAAGTGAATTGTTGGCCGCGTTGCAGTGTTAGGAGGCACGCGTGTGTTGTGAGGGGTCACCGCGAGTGGTCCGTGCTTTGTGATCGTCGCTGACTTGGTGCATGTGCTTGCCATCAAATATTTTTACATGAAAGAAAAAAATAATAGTTACGTTTACAGTATTCGCCCACTAGTCTTTCCTTATCGGGTAACTGTGACTGATTCTCCCTCTTAAAGAAAAATGACACACTCATATAAATTTTCCATCCTTATATTCAGCGGCGGACGGTTTTTCCTTGATGTTCATGCACCAAATAAATACACGTGAACTTCTATATATCAGATTAACCTTAAATATATTTGCTATTTTTTTCTTTAAATTTCCATACGCATCTTGCTGACATTATTATTGTTATTTTATCTCACTCGATCTTACGCGCGTGTGAATGAACGTGTTAACTGATGCCATTATTTTTGCCTACAGCACTTGAGCAACAGCAGAAGCAGCAGCAGCAGCAGCAGCAGCAGCAGCAGCCAGTTGAAGCGGTCCCAGCACTCCTCCCACTCCACCAGCAACCTGAGCGAGGTGAAGTCTTCCAGTAACCTCAGCGAACACAAATCTGCCTCCAGCCTGAACAAATCCAACCTCTCAGAACTCAAGTCCTTGATGTCTGAAGTCCAGTCAGACATCAGCGAAATGGCCTCAGTAAGTGTGTGTGTGTGTGTGTGTGTGTGTGTGTGTGTGTGTGTGTGTGTGTGTGTGTGTGTGTGTGTGTGTGTGTGTGTGTGTGTGTGTGTGTGTGTGTGTGTGTGTGCGCGCGTGCGTGCGTGCGCTATTAAGTTCAATACCACTACTTTCCATATTGATAGGTTTGTGTGTGTGTGTGTGTGTGTGTGTGTGTGTGTGTGTGTGTGTGTGTGTGTGTGTGTGTGTGTGTGTGTGTGTGTGTGTGTGTGTGTGTGTGTGTGTGTGTGTGTGTGTGTGAAAGAGGTATTTTTCACTCAAGAGAAAAGCACACACTAAACACTTTCATACAGGATATATTCTGTACTGAAGAAGAATGCATCTATATTTGACAGAAAAACCATTTAGACATAAAATTACTGTAGCCCAAGATATAGTGAGGTGTGTATATGCAGTCCCCCTATGGTGAGTTTGCCCCACACCAGTACACTCATCCCTGCAGAGTCATCTGTGTGCTAAACCTTTGCTGCCTGGCATGGCATGGCGTCCTTGGTGGCTCCCAGAGGTCATTTACAAATTATCATGTGCCAGGTGATGCTGAACACAGGGGCAGTAATCTCATTAGGTATCAAATGTCACTTGTACAAGAAGGAGACAGATAACTTATCCTCTTTTTGGACATGAACACATATTGCTGTGCCTACTCTGCCCTGACACCTCAACACTGTCTCCTGTAACTTGTCACTCATTCTAGTGGTGTAATTAGCAATATTTTCATTGTAGTTTCAAGTACTCACAGTTACACACACACACACACACACACACACACACACACACACACACACACACACACACACACACACACACACACACACACACACACACACACACACACACACACACACACACACACACAGTCCCTGTAAGCAGTGTACTCTTGTGTCTGGTATAACATGTGAAGGTTGACGTGCTCCCCTCATCTCATTGCAGCAGAGCAGCAGTGTTAATTACAACCGGGCCATGTCTGTGGCCAACTCAGTCAAGCAGCAGAGCTCCTCAGCCTCCAGCCTGCAGGGCTTCAACAAGATCAAGCCGGCCGGCTTCAACATGGGCTCCATGGACGCCATCAACAATGCCCTCAACATGGGTTCGTCAGAGCAGCTGGCACTCCCTGACGTGGAGAATGACTTTGCCCTCCAGAACCTTACGGCGTCACAGGACCAGCTGAGCTCCTCACCACTCACCTCAGCGACGGGGTCTGCCAACAGCAACTCCACAGGAGTCAAGTTTGAACAGAAGAAAGTACATTCTACACAAAAGACTAAGGTCAGTTACGTTTCCAGTAGTACGTGTTTATCTATCTTTCCTTGTACTTCATTAAGGGGATGAGGTTCAGCACACTTTCATTCAATGAAGCACACAGTTTCGTCACCACTCACTGCCTTGCTGGTGTTGGCTTTCTACATCTCTTGGTGGTTGTCTTGAAGAATCAGTAAACCAAATTGTGTGTTTTTATCTGCACACTAGTAAGACAAGCAAAGACTTGCCACAATTATCATATTATTATCTGTCACATCCATCTCATTAAAACTGGCGACATTGTCTACCCCAGCTTTTGTTGAAACAAGTTTTTATCACATTATGCAAACAAGTACTATTAACAGTATTTACATATTTTAAAAGGTATTGAATATATTCTATTCAGATGATCCACATTATGCACTTTTATACTCAGTCTATAAATGCATCATCACTGTCTATAAATGCATCATCACTGTCCTGTCTAACACAACAATAAAGCAAGTATAGATAAGCACATAAAACAGAGAAGAAGGTCCAACCTCAAATATCAGGAAAATAAATACAAAGGAGATTATCTATGCAAGCCAAACCACACGTCAGTTTTTAAACCATTCAGTCCATCAAATTTAATCCATAGAGTGATGCAAGAGTGTCTAGTTTTTGTCAGGAATTAGGGAAGCATCAGATCCAGTTCTCAGGATGTGTGGCCTTTTTAGGAGAGGAAAATGGCTGAAGGTGGAATTTCCTTGGCTTAAACTTCCCCCTTGCGTAGGCGAAGCAAACCAGACTAACTTGATAATGATGATGGTGGTCGTAAAGCCAGCTGTGATGATATATAATTACAGTCCCCTATGACTTAAAAGATGTAAAGAAAAAACTGCCCAATACTTTCTTTGCTTTAATTTCTTTATTTTGCCTGGGAAGTGACAGTGCTTGGGTATGTACCTCCTTTCTCACAGGATGTCAGCCTGGTGCATAGGGCCACATTCTGAAGTACTTCTACACTACACCTCTAGTTGAAGTTACATGGGGTTTTTAAGATGTTTTTTTTTATGGTTTCAGTGACAGACCAACAAGATCTCCACATTATTAACTGGAAAACACTCTTGAGAACCTGGGCAATCATTTCTGTGGCATTGGAAAATAGTAGTGGTGATAGAGTAAAGCATTTCTGAGTACAGGCCATAGATAGACAATGGCAGCAGTTGATGCTGAAGAGAAGACACTAATCCAGATCCCATTGTGCCCCAACAGGTTGTGACAGACAAGAACAGCTACGAGACCGCCTCAGGACAGTCCTCAGAGTCCACAAAGCTGCAGGCGGGCGACTTGTCATATGCCGAGTCATCCAAAAAGGCAGAAAGCAAAGCCAAGCTGGAGTTTGATGGCATCAAGGCAGAGAAAGCTGCAGCTGTGTCTCAGGTGAGTGTTGGATTCCTTAATACTGTGGATGTGATCAGCAGCAGAGTCTGATCACTGTACTCAGGTGTGTTGTATCTATGTTACATTTTGCTTCCAGATCCATCCTGGCCATCCTCAGTCATATCAATCTTCTGTAGCACCTTGACAATCACCACGCACATTACAGACATCGTAACTGGCACTGCACAGACTCTACTCACTGTCCTCAACTGTACATAATCTATGTTACATTAATTCATGCTTGTGTCTCATCCTGCTCAGCTCTCAACCTTCTCAGACCACAACACTCACCACAAACACTACCACATTACATACATATCCAGTGAGTTATCTTGACAAGAGGAGACTGGTTCACTTAGTCTCCACCAGCAGGACACTTCCAAGACAATACCAGAGAGCTATCACATCCAGGATTGACTTCCATTGAGAGATCAGTGAGGCTTAAGATGATAAAAATGGGACATTACCAGTATCATTATCAGTATGAGAAGTGTACAGAAG
The DNA here is from genome assembly GCF_035594125.1 of Scylla paramamosain. Classification (NCBI taxonomy): domain Eukaryota; kingdom Metazoa; phylum Arthropoda; class Malacostraca; order Decapoda; family Portunidae; genus Scylla; species Scylla paramamosain. The sequence goes on from NC_087183.1 coordinate 16,477,839, forward strand.
CAAATTTTACCCATGTGTATAAAAGTTTAGTGAATGCATATCCAAGTTTTGAGTAGTTGAGAGATGAGGAAGCAAATGGAGCATGTTGTAGAGTCATTATGTACTGTATAAGAATAGGTCCCTTAGTTACCAGACCAGCACAGGAACACTAAAGGTCTGCATGTCTCATGAACCAACAGACCACATGCTACCATTATTTTCAGCATCTTATTTGTGATTCAGACGTCCAGACACAGCTGATACTCAACAGCTATCCATATCACACTGCCACAGACTTCACTCTGCTGTGATAAGTGATGAAATAAAACTGATGAAAGAGTGTTGTAAATAGAAAATGACTACTGATACCCCGAAACACTGAAGAACAGCTCAGTTTCCCCATAGACTTTATAAATGTGGAACAGTATTGATGGAAATACGTCACAAAAAGTAAATGGATCGTATAATCATGCCAGCACTCAGCATGCATTAGGGAGACAAGATGAGGGTGTGTGTTGGAGGTTGTACTAGAAATGCCTGGATGTGATGGACATCTTACCTAGAGGAAAGAAAGTAGTGAAAGCTGCAGTACATTGGTAGGGACCGAAGATGACCTAAGAATGCTAAAGAGGAGATAAAAATAAAATACATTATAACGTTCATTAATTTTTATGCTCTCGGGAAGTCATTCTTAGGTATCATTTCTCAGCCTTCCAGCACATCACAGACTTCTCTTTCATTACAATATAAAATAAAAGAAGAGATATAACAGATGATTCAGTGTAACGCCCTTTAATTCTGATACTCTCAGAAAATCATTCTTAGACATGGTTTCTTAGCCTCGAAGCGTATAAGAAAGGATATGATTATGGACTATGTAACAGAACCCACGCTTATTTAAGTTCTAAACAGTATTAATTGGGAAGGAAAGCAGGAAAGGATATATTTAGAATAGCGTAGTGCACCTTGAATCTGTTTTCTGTGAGGCCCAGGTATGAAAGCAAGATAAACTCAAGTAAATTCAAACACATATTCGAGGAGGACAGCGAGTGAGTTTACCACGTGACCAGACTGCGAATCACTGTAACCTAGATATCACACGAGATATTTCGAGTAGGGAGGCTGGGGAAGGAATGGGGCAGGCTGAGGCAGGTTGAGGCGGGCGTGTGGTTGAGTGAGGGGAGGTTAGTGCAGGCTGTTCCCGTCTATCACACCAGCTGGATCCTGCCTGACCCCGGGGGCACGCCATGACCTACCTACCTACTCCCGCATCTTGCTTTCGTTTTCTAGGGAATTCAAACACGCTCGTGAAGTTGGAAGATGTATTGCGTTAGAGTTTGTTTTTCTTTCCCCTCGGTGTGACATCAGAAATGGGGGATGTGTTAATAGTTTGCGCTGGCTGCCGTGTGTGTGTGTGTGTGTGTGTGTGTGTGTGTGTGTGTGTGTGTGTGTGTGTGGCGATGGGACCAGCTGTGTGGAGTGAGGAAGAGTACGGTGAAGCATTCAAGGACACAAGTACCACCAGCTGAGAGTTTTAGAACAAGTATGATCTCACCCGATGCATTGTTTTCACACTAACACTAAGAGTCCAGAGCTTGGAACCTTTTTTTCTTTCTCTCGCTCTCCCTCTCCTTTCTGCGTCAGTATTCCGAGCGTCACCAGGGTCGATGAACCTCACGGGGGGGAGATGCATTGAGTATTAGTGTTTTTTTAAGTTGCCTGAGGAAACGACTGCCACACCTCCACTCCACACCTGCCCTTTTGGCTCCCAGGCTGTGACCCACATCGGCAGCCTTGGCGTGCGTGGCCCGTCTTCCTCACCGCGGAGCGTCACAGTACCTGCTATTATTGGACACACGGACATATCTCATCATCCCCACTAGATAGATACGTGACCGGCGCGGTGGCAGATTGAAGGTGTAATCTGATCCCGCGATACAGATCTGGCGTGTCTTGTTTCGCTTAACTTATGTATGTGTGTGTTCAGCGGAAACTGACGCAAGACCAGAAATTTTACCGCTTCATCTCACCAGTTTGTAAAGAAATTCCCCTGACTTCAAAGGCTGTCAGTTAGTTTGCCGCAAGTGGGTCACAGTTTTGGCTCCGCTTCGCCAGGTAGATTAATTAATAAACTTTGAATGTTAACCTAAAAGTTACGAGTCTGTTTATTAAGAAGGAGGCTGCAGGAGCGTCATCACTCACGTCTGAAGAGTAAAGAACCGCATTAAGTATATACTGGCGTGGCTGAGGTGGCGGGCGGGACTCAGATGGGGTGGCGGCGTAACGCAGGATATGAGTCGTTGAGTAACTGAACCCGTCCCAGGCCCTGCTGAGTGAGGCGCCAGTGCCCGTGAGTCTTAGGCAAGCGTAGTGCTGCATAGTGCGGCCAGAAGGTGCAATTTTCTACCTGTGAGAGAGAAAACGACGTCCCAGTGCCTTCTCACCTCGACACGTCGGCATTGGCCCACTCAGAGCCCCGCGCCACCATTACCTCCCCGACCCATTAGATCCATCCATGAATCACGGCGGTTACCCCAGGATAGGTATTGCGTGGCTGGGGACGGCGTGCCTGCCCTACACTCGCCATGTGGACAGTTATTGGAGCACACAGTCAGACGTCAGTAACATGTGCAGGGCAAGGATACCTTTTTATATCCTTTGTGGCGATCTGCCTAACTAATACTTGGTTGAGGCTGTGCGGCGTGTGCCGTGTGGTGGTGTGGTGGTGTATCTGCTAGTCTCGTGACACTCGCCGCGCTGTCAGCTGGCTCCCCACACCACTAAGTTCCTGCCAAAAATTTGTGCTTGCTAATTTTGTCAAGCCGCAAGACCAGGTGTGCTCTTGTTTTATGGTCTCATATGATTAGAGGAGCAGTGAAACTGTCCCGTTGTGACCTCTCAGTGTTCTCACCCGCGCGAAGAATCTGTCAGGGTTCGCGTCACCACCTTGGGGAGGGACCCTGCACGGCCCCCACATCACCACTGACCACCACCTTGTCTTGTCCTTGCCACATTCCCCCCATTGCTTCTTCGTCATTCATTATCACGGATTATTTCTATGCGCGTTGCCAACTTCCTCCACGCCTGGAGGCCACACAATAGGACGGCGTGGACAACCAGATGGACCAGGTAATGCAGACCAGAAAGCGTCCTGCCCGCCGTGAATGCAAGACAGCCTCATTAACATCCACACAGCAAGGCCCCGCCTCGCCCTGGCATAATTAATAAGGGTAGTGACAACATGCTCGCGTCATCTACGCAATAATTCATTGTGGAGAATCTTCTGTTGCATCAAGAATTTTCCCTCGCTGAGTCGTTCTTGACGCCGACCACTGCCTTGACGCGGCACTGTTGAGGAAGCATGTTGGCATCTCGCGCAGTGCGGAGGCTGCAGCGTAAAATATTGCCTGTATCCACTGTTTTCGGCAGGAGCGTGTAGGAGGTGAGGCGGAAGTAGAATCGGGGAAGCGGTTCCTGACTCAACTTATCCCATATTCCCCCGCCTCACCCACCCGTTCACCTCCACCCGCCTCGCCTCGTCTATGCCCCCAGGTTACCATAGCCGCACGCCACGTCCCACGCCGAGGCCTGCTTGGCATTTCTTGGGGCTGGGTGATGAAACGTGTGTAGCATTTGTGCAAGTTGTATTTCCTGCGATAGAAATTGCTGGTGTGGCGGCGGCGGTGGTGGTGGAAGAGTTAAGCAAGGTCAGGCGAGTGAGGGAGGAAGTCATCTCCAGGAAGTTCAAGGTCGTTGGTAGACTTTCCTCGCGGATGACCTTGTTGCCCTGGAGGAGCTTACCAATGGCTAGCACTTATACGATTACACCAACCAGTCTTCCTGTCACTGGTACTTTGGTTACCTAACTTAACAACCCTGGACTGGAAACTTGAGATACCAAGGAAGAAAATGTTATTGATGTTACAGGGTTACGAGAGGACACGGCAGCTGCTGGGGCCCGGAGTGTGAAAGTGCCCATGTTACGCAGGCCTCACCTTTCACACTCGAGACGAACTGTTTGCCGTGAAGAGCCAGCTGCGAGAGGTGTGAGGCAAGAGAGAGGCCGAGGGTTGGGGATAGTCAAGGCCACTTCTGAGAGCGGGTGGGTGTGGGTTGGGGTAGGGGTGGGGGAGGCACGAGGAAGAGAGGGCTGCACGCGTGCCCAGTCTAGTGGGAACTGTGTTGCGCGAAGCAGTGAGCACGTAAGCTCCACCGCCGGGGTTCCGCCGCTTAACCTTCACGTTGTGCAGAGCCTCGAGGGCTTCCACGAACAGTCATGAAGGAAAAAGACACACATCAAAGCATCGAACTCATCCGCTGTTGCCAATTCCTCGCTCGTCGCTGCCAAATATGACTACTATGCTGTTCGAAGTGAATTTCTTAACGTGTTGCTTTTGGCGGAGTTGTTTTTCTCTTGTGGCTTGAGTAATTTTTGGCTGAGGACTAAAAGACGCGTTGTTGAACCACAGGAGTGGGATTGCGGGTAGGACTGGTGGTTCCGTGAGGTGAGCTGTCGGGACTATCGTTCGAGGAAGAACCTGAATTTGGTAACCTCAGCCCTTGATATCCTTTTTCTTTCTATCGTGGACTTGATTCAATTGCCTCAAGGGTATGAGCGTCGAATGTTTATCTCACGAAGCAAGGATCAATAGCGTGGTAGGTGAACAGTGCCAAATGAGCCCTCGTAAGAAAACAATAGTTGGTTGAAATGGGTGTTTTATTAATAGGGTTTTACTGAATAATCGGTCCATTAGAATGCAGATAGTTGAGGAGTGAAAAATAATGGAAGAGACGAAGCGGCGCCAACACGCTCACACATTCTGAAGGTGTTACGTCAACGCTTTTATCATCGACTCGAGACAGAGAGAGAGAAAGAGAGAGAGAGAGAGAGAGAGAGAGAGAGAGAGAGAGAGAGAGAGAGAGAGAGAGAGAGAGAGAGAGAGAGAGATTCCTTTTTAACGAGCTAAGGAAGGAAGGTAGAGATTTGAGAAGAGGATAGTATAGCTTTCTGGGAAGAGAGAGAGAGAGAGAGAGAGAGAGAGAGAGAGAGTGTGTGGAAGGGTGGGGGATTCCTATATTGCAAAACCCCCGCGGCTTATGGTGATGTGAATTCGTGACTGAGGCTTGGGTGACTTTATCTCAGGGACTTTGGGAGACTTGGTGATGCCGCGCAAACAGTGACGCAAGCCGCGGGTCCTGAGGTGAAGCCAAGTGACTCACCCACACAGCCTCGCGAAAGTAGAGTAAGAAGAGGAGCGAGGAGCATAAAGCGGAAAAGAATGCCACTCTTTTATGCCAGGCGGATCAGATGAAAGTGGCGCCGTTGAGTGTGAGGGTGTGTGGAGGACCTGAGGGAGTGTGTGCTCAGTGTGTGTGTGTGTGTGTGTGTGTGTGTGTGTGTGTGTGGTGGCCTCGGGTGTGAGAGTGGCTGTGAGAGGAGTGTGTGGGGCAGGTGTCCCGTCACCGCCTACCTAACACTGCCAGACAGAAATAGATCTCCTGTGCGACAGTGTAAACATTGCGGTGCTATCACCATCCTGCAGCCGATGTGTGCATCTTTTGTTTGCAGCGCCACTGACGCCCTTCTTCCCAGGTGCTTACTCTTCACGCCAAGCTTTTGAGAAACTGACGAACTTATAAACGCGAAGCTTTGCGTGTAAGTGCTAGTGAGTGAAGTTACATACATGGAAGGATGGCGCTGTGTGTTGGACCTTTGGTTTTCGTAACGTTACCTGAGGAAGGTGTTACTTGACACACCTCAGGCCTGAGTAGCAGGTGCCCGCCAACCTGCACAAGCCCAAGCGTGCAGCCCGCCGGCCGTGTGTGCTGCACGGGAAGACACATTGACTGGCATGCACAGCCCCGGTGATGCAGAAACGTCGACGAGTGAGCGACAGTGTCCTGACAGGGGTGCTGCCCGCACTGGGGCTCAAGAAAAATTCGAGCCACATAAACGTCCGCGGCGATCACCTCGCCTCCTCCTCCACAGTCACCTCCCCGCTACCCTGGGCTGTCATAAACTTGGAGATTTTTTGGGTGCTGCTGAGTCCCAACACGAGATGTGCCGACCGTCTGGCCAAGTCCTGCGGCCTTCGCTCCTTCCAGGCATCTGAATCCCCTCACGCCCACACCCCCCCAGGGGGTGAGCTCCATCCGTGCCACACCTCCCCAAAGAGCGGGGCCGCCAACTGTGGGGGAAGCTGTGCCCAGGACAGAGCCTTCCAGTGTGGCCGGAGTACTAAGGCTGAGGATCGTGCGGAGACTGACGCGCCCACCGTGTGTCGTCGGCACAGTGCGGACTCTCGCCGAAAATTTGGCGTAGTTTCCCCCCAGACAAAGAGGTGCAGGTCTGGTTCGTGGACTAGTCAGAAGTGCAGCAATGGGGGTGGGCGCGAGAGCCAAGGTGTGGGTGGGAGGAGCCACTGCCAGGCAAGCTTGGGCAGTGAGGGAGGGAGGAGGAGCGGTTCAGGGCTGCCTCAAGCCAACTGTGGCGGCCGCTGCTGCTGCTGCTGCTGCTGTTATTGCTGCTGCTGCTGCTGCTCAACGATGAATCAAGCCGAGATCATAAAGGAGGTACGGTTCAGGGCGTCATGAGGAGTGTTGGTGCATAATTACAGGACCAGTGGACCAATGTGTGTGTGTGTTGCTTGGATCAGTGTAAGTGCATGACCCGTGATGGATGAAAGTATCGGCACACCACGCTCTGTTCAACTATTTTGTGATGTAAAATATTAGACACACATTTTGAAAGAAAGTTAGCATGACACAATTCAGGCGGCGTGTCGGGCCTCGTGTGAGTGGCGCACGCTGGGGCGAGGCCGCGTACCGTGATGGAAGCCTAACCTGCCCTCCCCTTGGATGTCTCGTTCTCATGCCACTTGTGCGTTACTTATCTTTTAGCTGTATTACACAACTGTCTCACGGTATTCATAGGACTCGCGTGCGCGCGCGCGCACACACACACACACACACACACACACACACACACACACACACACACACACACACACACACACACACACACACACTTTGGCTAGGTTTCTGAGGTCATCTTGAATGTTTGTAAGCCTTTCTCTCTCAATGCCTCACAAACACTTCCCGGCTTCTGCCTTTGATGGCCAGATTTACTGCATTGCCTTTTTTTTTTTTCCATTTTCTTAGCATAATCTACTTCAAGGGAGACTTCTCTGTCAGTGACAGACTCATCAGTTTTGTAATGCTGCAGTTCATCAAACAGCTTTGATATTTTCACACTGTTTTCACACTCCTGTGATGGACTTCCTCTCACTCATTTGGAGTTGTACCAGTAATTTTGCCAATGATTCATATGTAGCTTAATACCTTTAAATTAATGTTGTGTATTGCAGTAGTGTTTGTCTGTGCCAGCCTCTGTGGACTCAACCTCTTTATTGATATGTAGGACTTGCATTTGTTATACATTATTTCGTACATTAAGATCCTATTTATCTTGTATCCCTTAATGATCCCATTTTTTGAACCTAAGACTGACCAAGATCACTCTTTCACACACAGGAGGCACGTCAGCTGAAGGCTGAGGGCCTGGACCACCGCGAGGAGTCCCAAATTATGGGGGCGTCAGAGCGGGTGGCCGGTGATGGGTTCTCTGTCCACCGGTCAGCACTGAGTGAGCAGCAGCAGCGACAGACCAAGACCCCTGCGGGCGCCATCAACCAGGAGTCATCCCGACAAGCTACAAAGTCCGGCATCACCATAAAGGCCCAAGGCGTGTGCACCAAGCAGTTCACCTCCATGAACACATCCCAGGTGTGTACTGACAGCCATCCACTATCCATTGTGTTGTGGTATTGTGTCATTGCCACATCTTATGCTAGTTACAGACTTGTATGGAACTTGCTATTAATTTGCATGCTTTTCTCTTTTGGTTGTTGTTCAAACTGTAAAAAAAAAAATTTCCTTTCAGAATAATGTAAACATCACCAGTTTTGAAGACCTGGACAAGCTGAGCTCCAACTCTCAGCCTGGAGACGTGCAAAACACCATCATGCGTTACTCTGGAGTGATGTACACCTTTGTGGAGAAGCTAAAGAACCTTACTGTCAACCAGTCCCTCAAGGATGCCCCAACACTGCTGGAAAACATTGATGAAATGATGAGAAAAGCGTGGTCAGTGCCCACTTATGGCCACGAGTTGGGCTTTTCTTTATGCAATGTTTTGAGAACTAATGGTGGTATGGACCTTCTCCTTGACAACTGTCGCTCAGAAAACTCAGATTTGAAGTTTTCAAGTGCCAAGGTGTTGGAACAGTGCCTCACCACTGAAAATCGTGGCTATGTTGTTGAAAATGGTCTCAAAAACATAGTGAGTGTTGCGTGTGACTGTACGAAAAATGGCTCATCTGTGGACAAGTCTAGAGTGGGTACTGGAATTCTGGAGCATCTCTTCAAGCACAGCGAGGGAACCTGCTCAGACATTATCAGACTAGGAGGATTGGATGCTGTGCTGTCTGAGTGTAGAAAAGCTGACGTAGAGACTTTAAGACACTGTGCTGGTGCACTGGCCAACCTGTCCCTGTATGGAGGCTCAGATAACCAGCAGGAGATGATCCAGCGTAAAGTTCCAATGTGGCTGTTCCCTCTTGCCTTCCACTCTGACGAGAATATCAAGTACTATGCGTGCCTCACCATTGCTGCCTTGGTAGCAAATAAGGAATTAGAAGCTGAAGTGCTACAGTCTGGAACCTTGAATCTTGTAGAACCATTTGTCTCAAGTCAGCTTCCTGATGCCTTTGCCAACTCCACTGTGGCTCACCGCCATGGCCAGAGTCAAGGTTGGCTTCAAAGGTTACTCCCAGTACTTAGAAGTAAAAGAGAAGAAGCTCGAAACCTGGCAGCTTTTCACTTCTGCATGGAAGCTGGCATCAAGAAGAGACAAGGAAATCTGGAACTCTTCAGAGAAATTGGTGCCATTGAACCCCTGAAAGACGTTGCAAGTTCTCCAAATGCCATTGCCAGCAAATACGCAGCGCAAGCTCTCCGGCTAATGGGCGAGGAAGTGCCACACAAACTAAGTCAACAGGTACCTTTATGGACACCTGAGGATGTTAGGGAGTGGGTCAAGCAAATTGGATTTTCTCAGTTTTGTGATAACTTTGTAAATTCCCGAGTGGATGGAGACCTCCTGCTCAAACTCGGTGAAGAGAACCTAAAGGAAGACATTGGCATTCAGAATGGCATACTGCGGCAAAGGTTCCTGAGGGAGCTGCGGAAACTGAAACTCATTGCTGATTATTCCTCATGTGACTTGACAAGACTAAATGATTTCTTGGTTGAAATAGACAAGGAGTACGCAGAATACACTTACAAGATGCTGAGTGCTGGAGTGACCAAGGAGTGGCTCAGGTGAGTACTTGCACCAGCAACATTTGTGCTTCTTGTTACATACACTGACAAATCAAAAACAGACATGAAATACGTTCAGGTACATCGGAAATAATTTTATACTTAATATGCATAACCATTTATTTGCTGAAAACAATCTCTTTTATTTCCTGGCAGGTATCTCAGTGAAGACCAGTTAATGTTGGAGTGTGGCATCACCAATTCCATTCACAGACAAAAACTCCGTCATAGTATACTGAGTAAGTTTTGTGTACAGTGTTGTATCAGTTATCTGTTAAAAAAAAAAAAACTTCTATGATTACTTTATGAACATGGAAAATTATTGCAGTTATAACTAAGAAACCATTTTTCATGCAAACCAGGATATGAAAAGTTAAAGAATTGTAAGTACAAATATGCATGACCTCACTTAGAATATTGACAACTGAAGGCTAATAGATGACTAGGGCAAAGCTTGATCATATGTAGGCCTTATTAGTTAACAAAGCTCATTTAATTCCTGCTTAAAGTGTATTCTTTGACTAACTGGCAATTCTACTTTGTGCAGATGAGACGGGTCAGCTACAGGACACAAGCTCCCTCGACAAGACCTTGGATGTCTTCATCAGCTACAGACGGTCAAATGGATCACACTTAGCAAGGTGGGCAGGGCAGCACATTCATTGAATGGATTACTTTAGATGGCATTTGACATAATTAACATTTATATTCAGCCTTTAACAAACATGTGAAACAATATTTTGATGAGCAAGTGCAAGTGCTAACCGTTGCATTCTCTTTCCAGTTTACTCAAGGTTGACTTGCAGCTCAGGGATTTCAGTGTATTCATTGATGTGGAAAGACTACGAGCTGGAAAGTTTGACAACAATTTGCTAAATTCCATTAGACAAGCCAAGAACTTCCTTTTGGTGCTGACGCAAAATGCCCTTGATCGATGTATTGGTGACACTGAGTGCAAGGATTGGGTGCACAGGGTAAGTCCAGATGGAGCACTTGCATCCTTATGTCTTTTTAAGTATATTTCCACTTCCTCCTGCCACCTCAACACCTCACACTACTCCTTTATAACTGACTGGGAAGGAATTATGGAATGATAGATGTACTTGATGAAATCTCATTTATTACTAGTGTCTTGAAAGACCTGATTGGTTATGGCACACATAGTACAGTTATCACTACTTGTAAGTTCACCTCATTGCCTAAACACTAAATTTTGTAAAACAAGCTGAGGCTAACTTACACCAATTTGAGCTTGATCACACTGCTAATAACTTAATATCTCATCCGCAGGAGATTGTTGCAGCACTGCAAGCCGGGTGTAACATTATTCCTATCATTGACAACTTCCAATGGCCAGAACCAGAGGAACTCCCTGAGGACATGAGGGCAATCTGCTCCTTCAATGGCGTAAGGTGAGTCTTGCACACAACATTCTAGACTTGTTTTAGGTACAAATTTCAAGATAAAAGCAAAACATCCTATACCTGTAATTGGAGCATAAAATGAGGGTCCATAACACTGAAACCCTTGCATGGCACTAACACACCATCACAGTTCTACATCTCAGCATAATCTTTCCAAGGCTTCAAAACTAAACATGTAAGGATCAAACCCTCACATTTCAATATCTCATGTTGTTTTTGTGGTTTCCCCATAGGTGGATCCACGAGTACCACAATGCCTGCGTGGATAAGATGGAGAGGTTCATGCGAGGCGATGATTCTCTCGGCCGCTACACCAACAGGAGTGTGGAGGGCGGTATGGCCACCCCTGGCACCCCCTCCAACCTTCCCCGCGCACCTCCGCTATATCAGCGCACAACTAGTACAGAGAGTGGAGGGAAATGCTCCTCGTGCTCAGACAAGGACCCCAAAGACTGACGGGGCGACCCTGCATTGGTTAAACACAGGAGGTCAGTACCTGGCTCATCTCTATTTAAAATTATGCATAAAACAACAAAATTTCAACAAAACAAAATACCTATGGACTTCTTCATAAATATGTATTCTCTAAAGTAATAACTAAGTTTTGTAAATTATGATTGCTGTTTAAATTATTACTTCTATACCACAAACTACACTGAGTATTCACTTGAAAGGTACATTACATTGAAAAGTCTAAATCTAAACTATTTCCTCTGCAGATTATTAGCCACCAGCAGCCCCCGCTCAGCTTCCCCACTGAGGCGAGCTGGAAGGGCTGTCAGCCCGGCACTGCGTGTCGCTGTCCGTGGGATGGGGGGAAGGGGCTCTGGCACCAGCTCTCCCCTGCTGCCTCGGCCACAGCGCCGCACACTGCCACCGTCACGCTCTCTCAGCCTGGACACTGGTCTTGACAACAATGCTGCTGCTTCGTCTGACCCAGAGACTGCGACAGATGTCGTCACCTCGTGTGAACAGTACCTGCAGCAGCAGCACAACCAGCAGCCAGAACAGTCACAGGTGCAGCAGAGTAGGGAGCCACGGCCTTCCAGGCGGAGACTCAGCAGCATCCCCTGTGACAGCAGCCCCATAGCTGAGGAGGAGAGTGGGATTGACGGAGAATCGCGGAGCGACCACCATCTATCTTCCTCTCCCAGGTCCTCCCTCATATCATCTCGCCGCTCATCACTTGCTTCGACTGATGACTTGCAGAGAAAGTCATCATTTGTCAACAAGTGCATGACAAGAGTGAGAGGCTTCATCAAGAAGTAATCACTCCTGGCAGCGGTGCCCCGGGTGGTGCTCACGACAGTCAGCCACACTCCTGTGGAATAACATTCTCATGACCAGTGCAGGGAGTCAAGGATGAACATCTGGGCCACACACTGGAGCAGGCCAGAAGCTTGCCTCAGAAGTGACTGCTCTACATCAAACCTTACGCAAGACAATCAGCCACTGTCACACTTGAGTTACTGTGAAGGCATGGGTTGGGCAGGTCCACTGCAGGGAACACCCCTAACACTGGGCCAAGTAGTTGGAGAGCTCAACACCCACTGGTATTAAGCATTGTTAATGAGGTGGTCACTTTTCCTGCCATACAGAAGTTGCAGCTGATTATCACTTTTAGAAGCATATTGTAATTAGAAGTTTCTTGATACCAAATAATATACTAAGAAGCATTTAATTATCTATTTCTTCACAGTATTCTTTCACCATCACTCACAGGTCTCATGTATTTTCTTCTTTTTTTTAGTTGTGAATCATGAATGATATAGAGGCAGCAATTAATAATTCAGCCAGCAGTTATTACTATTAATTTTTCATTTATTTATTTTTTTTACTAAGGCTTCTAGATATTGTAAATATATCACATAAATTAAACTATTTAGTCAGGCTACGTCATACCTGAATGGCTGATGAGGTTGTATTTTATATTTATCTGTACATAGTCAACTTTTACTTCAACATGAGACCAATGCGTCACACTTCACACTGTATTCAGAGACTTGTTCTCTTCACTAAAAGTTCTGGAACACCAAGAAAATAGTGCTAAGACATAGATGTTCCATACAAAGTTCCAAAGAGTCTGCTCACCTCCTGGGCAGACTATTCCTCCTCTTGTGAATCTTTTAGTCATTGTACTGATGAAAGGTGATGTTAATATTAGAGAATGATTATACTGAACCCATCGTCATGAATTCGCCACGTCAAGTGACAATTTTACCATTGTACATAAAAATCCGGCAACTAACGTGTAAGTTTGAGATTTATTATTTTTACATGCAGTAGTTTAAAGCTTAAATAAATACTATTTAAGTTATAAACTGTCCAGTTATATCCCACCTATGTGTCTGAGGATCTACTGTTTACTGGCTTGTCCTTTTTATATCACCAAGAGTAGGTAAAAAAGTGAATCTTGAATGGCAGCTGTTGAAACCTACCAAACGGGATGACCAAGGAAGCAGCACCACAATGGACTGATGCATGTATGTCACCATAACACTACCAGTGGCTGATAGGTAGCTGGTGTGAGACAAAGCATGTTCCTGCACAGAAAGGTACTCACTCAGAAAGGAAATAGAGATACAGCAGAGTTTCGAGGAAGCAGCAACAACAATCAAAAGATAAAATAAGTCCCCCCCCCAAAAAAAATGGCCAATGTAATTCTTTGTGGCAATGTAAGAATTCCTAGGAATGTCTCAACTATTCTCCATGACAATGAGAGAACATCCTGACTTTGTATTCTCAGTTCTGGATCTTGGGAGGAAAATATAACACTGTATACTTACTCATGTCAGTGGCTCAAGGTCGGCAGCAGCAAGCCAGGCAAGGGAACAGTAGCAAGCTGGTCTTCGATTCTCCTGGTGTGGCGTGGCTTCATCTACACAACAAACTGGTTACCAAGATGCTTAACTGAATGTTAACTTTCCAATAACATCCTTATAAAAACATTACTAAAAGAGAATCATTCTACACCAATTAACCAATTACAAAAACCATCCAACTCACCAATGAAGCTTCATAGTTGAACTTCCCTTTAGTGAAGACGACACCTCCATTCATGGCAGGGAGGCCGTAGTGCGTGCAGGCCTCAGCAAGGTGATCACTGTTGTTGTACAGCAGCATCTCGGACAGCTGCTCCAGACTGTATGATTGTCCCTTGCAGCTGTGGGACTGATTCAGGATGCTAAGAGATTTTCTGCAAACACAATATAAAAGCACTGATTCTTTAACTTGGCCAAAAAAAATTTTCATGACATAAAAATCAAAAGTTAGTGTGATACTGCATATGCATCTAAGGCGTAGGAATGTGGCAACCCCATCGCCCACTGCAGTGTGGCCTAGACCACCTGTGGTGCAGTCAGACTGAGACACAAGACAGTGTGTTAATGCATTCTGTGTCATAATAGACAAGAGGGATTGGGAAGCCCTGCATGGTTTGCTTGTTACTACACTGTCTTTGCTAGCTTCTTTGAGTCACTTCTGTAGCTGATAGAATAATTTACACTGATAAATTATGTATAATCAACATAAACAAAGCAGATGATAAGCACTTGGATACACGCTCACCTCTGGATCACAGTGAGGTGAATATGGAAAGCACACTGACATAAAGGTGGCAGACAGGTGGAGAGCTTCAGGACTCTGTAGTAGTTATGGGAGAGCCAGGCAAGGTTCATCTTCAGTGTGAGACTCACAAGCTTGGAGCATCTGTGCAAAAACGGAATATGACATTTATTACACAATCTCAGTTATTTTTTTTTCCTTTTTTACTGTTGAATCACACAACTCATAGGAACTGGATATATCAATAGCCAATAGTTTGCAGAGAGGAGCCACCATCACATGATACAAACTAAAGAAATTATCACAAATGAAGCAAAGAGAAGAGAGTGACTATGCTATTGCAAAGATCCACCCAAAAGATCTAATACATTATTAAAGGAAACAGTACTCACTTAATGTTTTGATGGAGCCTCAGAACATTCATGATAGTCTCTTCATTACCCAGATTGACCAGCATGTACAAGGCTACACCTTCTTCCTGAAGGCTGCTGCAAGAAACAGTATCCCCATGATATTGCTTTTTGTTTTTTCTTTCTGATGGCAAAACTTTCTCTCTCTCCTGTGTGTTACCAGCCTTAACAGAGCCACTTCCTGAACTGTTGTCATCATGATCCCCCACAGTATTGTTATCTCCTTCCAAACCTGGGATAGTTTCTCCCCCACTCGAAGTACCTTTTTCACTTGCTTTGGAATCTTGTACTATTTTGGTTTCTGCTCCATCATCAACTTTACTGTCACTGTCACTGTCCTCCTCTTCACTTTCTTCATCATAGCCATTGAAGGAAGTGTAGTCTGTAAGATCCACTTTGTCTGGTGCCACAATACTGCTTACCAAGTCTAGTTCTTGATAGAGGGACATTACAAGGGACAATGTATCAACAAGCTGCTTCATATTGAGGAATGGATCAAAATCTTTTAGCTCGTGCTCACAAGTTCTGCAGAGGAAGACATTACATTGTTAGCAGTATATTTTAAAGGATAAATGAAACAGAAACTTGTTGCTCTTTATATCACCACTGAGCTCTTTGGCAAAAGATGCCTTTAACATTCTTCTTGAATGTGCAATATTGGCCTGTATTCAGAAATGCTTTGCTCTCTCACTGCAACTATTTTCAAAGGCTACAGAGATCATTAGCTGGGTTCTCAAGAGAGTTTCTCTTGTCAGTGATATAGAAATCTTATTAACCTGTCTCTTGAACCATAAAAGTACCTTGAAAATAATCAAGGTGCAGTCGTAAGTGTTTCAGAATACAGAATACAGTCCATTATGTTCACAAAAGAAAACCTGCAACATTACCTATAATGAGCATATATGTAGAATCTAACAGCTGCCTGGTAGATCTGCAAGGCCATGACATTCCTTCCTCTCTGCACACACAAGTCCTGTCGGATGGCCTGCAACCGGTCACTCACAAACTGGTACACCAAGGCCCATGACACATCCTTCCGGCAACACACACTGGAGGCAGAAAAACAACCGTCATTAGCATTTATACATTTCCCCTGTGCTAGGAATGACTGCCAGGTCACTCAGTGCAGTCAGGATAGAATAATACTGCTGCCATGTTCTCTATCCATTGGTAAAGATGATTAAAAAGAGTAGAACATAACGAGGGTCTTACTTTGCTAATAAATATCTGAGAGTCTTCATCAGCACAGGCACCGGCCGAATATCTGTGGCCTTGATCTGCTGGCCAGCTGCGGGCCGGGAGTACATCTTGACCATGGCCCGGGCCTGAGGGTAGTTCAGTCGTTGGCCATTGGAGTCAATTGCCATCTCCAAGGGGTGGATCATTTTCTCTCTTTGTCGCCTGTTAGAACACCAAAGTTGTTTCAGCATTCTGATGATGTTCTGCTCTGTTTTGGAGTTTGCGGAGAAATTAAAATATCACAGATGTCCAATAGGAAGAGGCTATAGATATACTTAGGTTTAAGATGTCTTAGCAGGAGCATCAAGAAAAGTATTAAATACTGTAAGAATATTACTGAATGCATTTTTGTAACCTGCAAAACATTTTTGAGTCAAATTCTTCCACTATACTCAGCTTTTGACACTACACTGTATCTCAGAGGCTGACATAAGAACATAAGAAAATGAAGGAAGTTACAAGAAGCCATGAGGCCTACACATGGCAACCCTGTACCTAGGCTACCTGCCATCACTAGCCTCATCACAGCATGTACACATATATGCCTCTACTCACAGCCGCACCTCTGCATTGGGACACATCCCCATGCAAATCCCAACCAGATGTTGGTGTTCATCCTTGCTCTTCTCTTGACCAGCCATGATCTGAAACACATAAATGATTACAGTTGATTACAGTTGGTAAAGGATCACATCACAGGAAAATGTTGCAGTACGCATGACTCAGTAGTTGGACCAGTAATGTAACTAGTTTCCTGCCCCTTCACCCTCCATCCCCTGCTACAGATTACGGTAATTTTTTAGATTCACACCATAATTTCCCTATCCCCCTAACCTGCCCCCCTGGACTTCCCTAATGAATACTAATCTAACTCAGCTAAGGGACTGTGCCCCCACAGACCCTCTTAAGGGATATTAATCTAACCTAACCTAAAGTATCCTACAGGATCTAGCCTAGGGAATTTGTTGGGGTAATGCATGTATCTATTTCGAAAACTACGGGTTTCCCACAAAAAATCTGTGGGATAAAGTTCTTTAGAATCCAGTAAGATATGCAAAAATAACATTCTCAGTATTGTAGATGGTGTAAATCTAAAATAATATCCAGATTATCGTTGAAACACTGGGAGATTGATGTGAAGGCAAGGTAAATTGGTCAGTCTAATCTACCCTTGGGTGAAAACGTTAATGTTATTCAGTATTGCCACAAAACCTGTATAACCACCCATTTCATTCATGAGTATAGATCACCATCAATAAATATAATTTTTGCAGCATCTTCATCTCCCAACTTTACTCAATTCTCTTGGCTCCACAAACTTAACTGATATACCATTATTCACAATTCCACATTCTTCAACAGTCAGGGACCTGTAGACACAAAAATAAGCAAGAAATTACCAGATATGAGACTAAGAGGCAAGGAAACGCAAATCAAGACGAAACATCAACACGGGAACCCGAAACGCCAAACCTTACGACAGCAATACATTTAAATATTTCCTTATTTACAATCTAATCATACAATACATCCTTTTTCCTTAAGACCACATTACTTTGAGGCCATGAAGGGCAAGTAGGGCCAAGTTGTAGGTGGAATAGACGGATAGTATTAAAGACATCAGTGATTTAATAAAGGGAGGTCGTTGGCAACTCGCTTTGTTTATGTTATGTTGACCTGAACTCCTTCAGCTGTCTTCCACCTGTCGCTACCAACAAGTCCACCTGCTTCCACGTGTCCCCACCTGATTCTTCTGCCCCGCCTGCTTGTCAAACAATACCCCAGGCCTCCACACAGTTCTAATTAACAGGTGAGGCAGTGGTTCTTTATTTCTAATAGACCATTGCTACTTTGGGATAAAGGAGGAGGAAAGAAAGGTAGGGTAGACTGAAGAGAAGGAAGTGCACGGCGGTTTCCCGGACGGATGGTAATGAATAAAGTGCACAGTCGTTCTTGAGATTGAAGGGGATGTTGTGGGTAGATTTAGACAGAATTCTTCATAGTCACAATGAAGTGCTTGCATCTCCCATCCTGAAGACTCTAAAAGTCAAGCTGCAGTTGATGTCAAAATGAAGAATTCATTAAATCTTACTACAGGCATCTTATATTCTTTCGTTTATCCTCCCCACTTCAAGTAAACTTGGGGACCTGATGGGAAAGCGGGGTTTTTTGCATAAGGAATGCAGAAATTACTGAAATTTGCCCTTTGAGAAGTCTACAGGATATTTTTTATTTTTTATATCCCAAGTGAGCAAATATACATGACTAGAGTATGGGCTCCCAAACCTAACTTAATGAGGGCTACACCCACCTTGACTCCCTAACTTAACCTAAAAGGAGGCTGCATCTCCCTCAATCCTTTAACATAAATTAATATAATGGAGGGGCTGTTCTTCCCACAACCTTGCCCCTAACCAGCCTAACCTGAAATTTGTCACAGGAGTGGAAACTGAAGTGCTTTCCCACACTCAACCTACAGCACATGGCCAGGCCATGAGAGACATACAGGCGTATCCACACACACACACTCTCCCATGCTTGCTCAACCACATGGCACCAGCACAGGCAGACAGACGTATCACACATACACAGTTTCTCAAGCTCACACACCCACATGGTACACAAACATTGCACTACACATATAAAGCATAACTACATGTACTACCCAACCTACACGTTATGCCAGCCTGTGTAACAATTTCATTGTATAAAATATTCTGGCACTAAGTCCCTGATAGAGTGAAATGTAAGAATTGAATAAAACCATATGATAAACTGCAGGATAAACTGTAATTCTTCCCACCTTGGTATTGCAGATGTGAAGAAAGGCAGTAGCCATGGTAACTCTGCTGGGAGATGCACACTTCTGGACACTGCGGGACGATGTGGTCATTAAGGATGCTGATATGGGCGCCTTCAGGTACACTTACTTGTTTACACAGAGCAAGATTGGTTAACAGTGATGTGGAGAGAGAGAGAGAGAGAGAGAGAGAGAGAGAGAGAGAGAGAGAGAGCGAGAGAGAGAGAGAGAGAGAGAGAGAGAGAGAGAGAAGAAGCATAAGTAGATTTGATATATTGAAAATGGTAAAGTTAGCATTAGGCATCAAAGAATTTATTATTTACTTCAAATTAAGTCATAAAGCATTCTTAGCATTCAGGCAATGTAGTTACATCCAATATCTCAAGCACTTGTTTGCATTTTAACATAATACAACAATTTTCAAGATATTAGCATCAGGAAATAAATTAATCATGCACTTACAAGAAGGGCTTGATGCACAGGTACCAGGATAAGAACACAGTGAGCAAGGAGCGGGTCTACTATGAGGATAAGAGGCAGTACCTGGAGGCTCGTGGTCTGATGGTCACTCCAAAGAACAGCCGTCCTATCAAACTGAGGGACTCACTGAGGGAGTTTGAAGTGAGTGGCTGGGAAACAGACTATTACGAGTATTTGCCACCTTTACAGCATCCATCTTGGGGATCTGCGTGAAGAAAATATAGCACTCTATTTAGTCTTTTGTTTATGCATTTAAGACTGTAAAATATACTTATGTTTCTCATGTTGATGGAACATTTTTCCACCTGCAGGAGCTGTATTACAGGTATCTATGTGAAGAAAATGCATACCTCTCCATTTTCTACCCTTCTGTGTCTGCATTGAACAAAACTAAAATATTCTTGTGATTCTCATGTTGTTATAATGCTTTGCTGCCTGCAGGAGTTGCTGGCAAAGGAGCGAGTGGTTTGGGAGGCGTGGAAGTCCCCCAACATTTACCAGCTGATCTTTGCCTCAGGGATCATCACAACCCTCACTGTTAATGGACAGACGGGTGATTTGACGAGGGTGGCATTTGACAAGTTCCTCGTTGGGAAACTCCTCTCAGAACACTTGGCTGATGGTGATTATGTTGTGAACCATTGTCTTGTGCTTTACTTTTCCATGAAGGAAGTTTTAGTTACTCGTGTTGGATCCTTCCTCTTTATTTTATCATAGAAGTTAAAAATTTTTTTCTCATAACATCTCAGAAAACAGACAAATGAAGAAATCTAACTATCTGTCTATATACCAGCCCAGCAATTCTACACAGGATGGTTTAGACAAGGTACCATTAACACACACACACACACACACACACACACACACACACACACACACACACACAGATCTACACTGCTACTCTGATGGAAAGGGAAAGTCAGTGCAGAAATAGGGAAAATAAACACGTCTTTACTAATTGCCTCCTTACATTTATGAATCATTGTCCTGTGCATTGCTATACCAGGAAGGAAGCATCAGTCTGTGGTGTTTGATCCTCTTCAGTGGAGAAATAAAGAAACTAAACACCTCTCTTTACTAATCACTTCCTTACAGTTGTGATCACCCGGAACCACATGTTGTTCTCCTACAATGAATGTCGACTCACTGTGGTGCACCTGACCCGCCCACCATCTGAGGGCCAGGTCATTGAGAGGCTGTCAGCTTTCGATCCCAAACTGCACACGTGTGAAGTGGCAGGACCATCAGGACGCCGCTTTGAACGCCGGCTATCTGCCAGTCTCTCAGGTGATATGGTGAGTGATGTGTAGAAAGCTTGAAAATATTAAACACTCTTAAGATATATTACATTTATTTTTCATGGCAATCTCTCGTGGTGAGTGGAGTCAACCATGATGCAGGTAATGTGTAGAAAGCTTGAGAAAATTAAACATTTTCAGGGTATTTTACATTTATTCTTCATGGCACTGCTGTTATCACTCCCCATTCTTCCGGTCAGGTGGTGGTGTGGTGGCAGACAAGTGACGATGAGGTGTACCCGTGGAGTCCCCTTGCAAAGGACCGTGACCGTGCCAACATCCTGGTGTATGGCCTGCGTGGTGCCTCACTGGACCTGGTGTGTTACTGCCGCACAGAGATGGCACCCCTCAGTGTGTCCTTCAGCCACCTGCAGTCCAGTGTCCTGCTGACTGTGGAACAAGGCTTTGGCCGGAAGGGTGGAGTGACTGTCCTCAGCTGTGTGTATGAGGTGAGGCTCTGACTGTGTGTGTGTGTCTGTGTGTGTGTGTGTGTGTGCATTTCTGTAATTTGCCTATGACTGTACTTGTTGTGAGTATGTGCTTGCAGAGTGAACTACTTGGATGTCAAGGAAAATATTCAGTTTTGATTGCCACAACATGAAATGTTTGTGTTGCAGGTGGAGCGTGGAGCATTGCATCGTGTGGGGGTAAGCAGTGTTCCCCTGGAAGCGCCCCTCACAGCCCACGGCCACACCCCTGCTGAGGACCGGCTGCTGCTGGCCTGCAACAACGGAGTGCTTGCACTGCATGGGGAGAGTCGTGGCACCACACACCTCACCAAGGCAGGCCTCATCCCTGCTGCCCTGGCCTGGCTGGACACCGGCACACTGGTGGCTGCAGCCAATGAGAGAGGTCAACTGCAGTGTTTTGACCTGGCTCTCTCACTGGTGCGGCTGCAGCTGACAGCTGAAGATCCTGCCCCCCAGCGTGTGCTGGACCTCTCAGAGCACCTCAGGCACCGGCCTGGCCTGGCTCGACTCAGCTGGGCTCCAGGCAGACCACCTGGTGACCCTGAGGCCGGCCCTTGCCTCCTGCTGCTGCACTATGCCCGGGGACCACTTGCATGCATCAGGGTGGATGGTGGTGCAGATGGCTGGGGGAGCCTGTCTGCCTTAGCACTAGCCAGCCAGTATGTGAAGCACCGGCAGCTGGATGAGGCCGTCAATCTGCTGGTGTCCCTCAGCTGGGAGCAGGAGGGGCCAGCAGCCATGAAGTGCCTGTCAACCGTAGCCAACCACCTGCTGCGCTGTCCCCTCACCCCCTCCCGCCTGGCCCAGATGGAAGCTGCCCTGGCCACCTTTCACGTGCCACTGCAGCCACTCAGCCCCGCTGTGGAGGAGGAGTTTGGTCCTGCTGTACGTGCCCTCACCAGGAGGTTCTTCTTTAAAGTGTTAAGGTGAGACCCAGCATTCCTTGACAAAAATTTCTCTTATACTCCCAGGTCTTTGTATTATTTTAAACTTTGCCTTGCCTGTCTTTCCCACCCATGCTCTCACTTGAACACTGGCCCTTCTGCATTCTCTCTACACCCCTAGCAAATTGCACTCCACACACATATACAAGCCCTTTCTTCCCTTCCCACTCCAAGGTCTGGGCGGCTGGAGAAAGCATACCGTCTGACCCTTGACCTCCGGGACTATGACTGCTTCATGGCTGTGCACTCAGTAGCACAGCGGAGAGGCGAAGCACAGCTTGCAGTGGCAGCACTTGAGAATGCCAGGCGCCTTGAGTCCTCTTGTGGGTCAAGTGCTTCCTGCAACTCCCTTCTGTACGATGGGTCGGAAAGGAACACCTCGGAGTCCTGCAGAGAATCTTGTTCCACCTGCTTCTCTGGGAGTGCTTCTGAGGGGGAGGAAGAAATCGGTAAGGGAGGAGTATGAAATTAACTGAGATAAATTTTGACTGTAGCTATACAAGATTAAGAAGAAATTAAATCAAAGTAACAGAATAAAAAAGAAATTGGTAAGGAAGGAGTGTGAATTCGTAGGCTGAGAGGAATTTTGACTGTAGCTATACAAGATTAAGAAGATTTTAAAACAAAGTGACAAAATAATCATTAATAGGGAAAAGAGGAAACATGGATATATACAGGGACATGTGTTTGCTTCAGGTGAGGGAAGTGGGCCGGTCCAAGCAGAGGTAGCAGGAGGCAGGGGCACCATACAGCCTTCCCTCCCCTTACCTCACCTGGTAAGAATAAGACTCATGCTTCCAAAATTCCAAAACCCTCAGTTAAAGATTATATGAGTAGGTGATATGTTTGTATTATACATTAAATATTACCCTGCATTTCATTTCAGGCTGAAAGACTTGGACATTTGAATGTTGGGAGTGGCTTCACCTCTACAGCAGCACCCCAGATACCACAGGCATCTGCAGACCTTCCCTCCAGCAGCTCCAGCACCTCACACAGCTCTTCCCACATGCCTCACGCCATCACCTCCCAGGATGGTACCATCACCATCAACATACGCCAACCAGACACAAGCCCCATTCGACCTCCCACACAGCACACTGCAGCCACACCTTCCCGGCCACCTCCTCGCCCCACGTGCACTTCCCACACACCCAATGTCAACGAAGGGAGTGCTGCCAGGCATCCCAGATCTGCAAGGGAAGTGTTCTACTCCTCCGATCCCAACGAGGAGTTTGTGGATTCAGAAATGGTATCTGTTTTCATGGACAAGAAAGACCTGAGGAAAAGTTACGAGAGGGCAGTGTACCATGGTGAGTAAGCAAAAAAGTTTAAGGGGATGAGGAAAGGAATACAGAAAGGGAAAAGTATAAAGAATAGAGGTGAGAAGGTCATGAATGTTAGGCTTGATGAGTCATTATGGGTGAAAAGGTTAGGTTTGTTCACATTAACATTACTTTCAAGATTTTGATCATTAAGTTGTTTCTCCAAGGTATGACTAAGAATCTTTGTCTCCTGTTTCCAGTGCTTTTCATATGTGCTGTCACTGGCTTGGAATATACTGCACATGACAAGTTATCAAATTAAATTACATTCTTGAGTCTTGTTTACAGTTATATATTTCACAACTAGTCATTCTCCCACCATGAGCTAAAATTCTTTACTGCAAGTAACTTGCAAGTAACTGTTGTTCATATAGTAATGTTTATACAAATGAATGAAACAGAAGGGATGAACTTGTCACGTGTACCAGACTTCTTTATGAAGCCACCTTTATTTCAACGTATTAATTAACAATATAACAAGTCCTGTACCTTTACTACCTGTTTTTCCTCTATGATCATTTTGCCCTTTCTCTTATGATCACCTACCTGCTCTGTGTGTGCAATATTTCCTCTTTGTGTTTACCAGTGGTTCTATCAGTCGGGTTTTAATCCTTTTCCTAATTGCCGATGCAGGTAATGATGGCTACTTCTGGGAGCCAAGGTACTGTATGTGTTGACAGTTTGGCTAACATAGAAGCCATGCATAGGGATTACTACAAGCTACTTTAAAACACTGGAGTCTGTCCTGCATTCAGTAAAGAAAGCATTCACTATTCACTGGACTGTTTCACCAGACAACTGTACTCTTTCAATACAAGCCATGATGTTGTGACCAGATGTGTTAATGCCAGATGAACTCCAAATGTTTAGCAAAGAAAAAGGTTGCTTTGGGCTTTGCTTACCTGATGTACATAGTCCCTTTTTATCGTGGAATATACAGAATGTAGCACAAGTTTCTGTGGATATTGTCATAGGTGAAAGTACAGATTATTCCAAGTGGAAAATTTTCTATGCACATATGCATTTTGAGGCGTTTTTCCAAGGCATGAAATTCAAGTGTGGCTTGACAACAGATACAACGGCTGGGCCAGGCAAGTGTCTATGGCAGGGATCTGAAATTGTGAATAATTCAGTCATGATTTCTACAAGTTTTGGAGCTTTACAGCATCCCATGACGAGATGAGTGACAACAATGAACCAATACTAATTACTGATAAATATTATACAATGATAGTATGGATGTAATAAACAACAAAATAAAATAATAGGTTATGTGGCACTATGCATTGCCCAGGCAGGGAGTGGGAAGCAATGAAGCTAGCAGCAAATCAGCTGATTGTTAGTCAGATCATGTAGTTTTCCTACGAGACAGTGGCAAAAAATATGTTAAGATTGTATTGCATAACTTAAAGTAATGTGGAGTGTGTGGAAATGGTGTTTCTACACCATGGTTACCTGCCTGGGCTGTCTGTTGTATCTCTTGCCAGGCCACACTTGAATTTCATACCACAGCTAAACAATGCCTCAAAATGCATATGTGCATAGAACACTTTCGACTTAAAATAACCTGAACTTTAACCTCTGGCAATATCTACGGAAACTCGTGTTACATCCTGTATACCTCGTTTTAGGTATCCTTCAGAAAGCATTGTATAGAGATCATCATGTGTAGGTGGTGTGTTCATTAGATTCTTTTGGTCCAAGAGCAATCAGTGTGGGATGTCTCATTAAAAACAGTAGATTTCACGGAGAGTGAATGTCCAAGGTGCTCCCCCAGAAAATTGGTGTATCATTGTGTGCTGTTCTAGTTTGAGGTTAAGTGCTTATCAATTGCTTCATGAACTCAAAATGTCACACAGAAGTATGACTTGTTGAGTTGTATTCTTAATTGCTTTGGTCTTCTATCAGGACTGTGTTCAAAGGTCACACAGATGTTTGGACAGGTTCTCACAGGGTGTTCTTTCCACTAGTGATAAAGAATCCTTGTATAACTTGAAAATCCTGATAACTTCAATACAGCTTCAAAAATTGAGATATAACAACAAAGCATTTAAAAGTATGGTGCACGGAGTTTCTTCAGTTAAACCTTGTGGTTCTTGGGCACTGAGAAACTAGCTGTCTCTGCAGGGATATCTTGTCAATTTGTTGGGAAAAAAACAGACTGTATGATGCACAATTTTCTGAGCTTTTCTGTGGATGTGTATGGCCAGCTGTGCTGTGCATGGACGCATGGGTTATAGTGTGGCCCCTTTCCACCAGGGGCCAATGGGGCTAAGAGTGTGTGTGTGTGTGTGTGTGTGTGTGTGTGTGTGTGTGTGTGTGTGTGAAAGTGTGGTGTCTTGTCTGTCATGTGAGATTGCTGGCCTGTTATATAGATAGATAGTTTGCATCTCATTGTGCCATGAGCAGTAGGCTAGATGGCATCATAGATGTCTGTTATGGGAAGAGTATATTTTCTTCCTTGAGGAGCCATAGTTATTATTCTTTTTGCAAAGTACTCTTGTACAATTTTTAAAAGATAACAGGATCATCTTTCTTGTTTCTAATGATATTATTGCATTAGATATTGTTCACACATCTTTTCTTCTTAGACATCCACATTATTTTTGTTGTAATCATTGTCCCTCATCACCAGAAGTGTCCACCGAGGAAGAGGATGGCGGGACAGTGAAGGTGGTGCACTTTGGCGTGGTGTGAGGCCCCTGCAGGGCACTGGCCGGGGTGCCACCACTCCCACCCGACAGTTTGACACGTGGCAGCTGTGAGTTGTGTGCTGCTCAGGTCATTCTTCTTGTATTGACCATGATTCTTTAACATGGAAGATTGAAAAGTAGCAAAAGTGGGTAGTATGATTTATCATCAAGTACTTTGTATGTACTATGGATATTTATAAATTTGTTGGTAGTATTCAACAAAATCTGACATAGCCAACTTGTGCCATTTGTGTAGATTAATGTTTCTTAACCTTTTCTTAACCTCAGCACCACTACACTGAGATTTTCAATAGACCAGCACTCTTAAATTTAGTTGCACACTACATTTGCTACAGCGTTATAAGTATTATGGAATACTCTTGGTCATTCATTCTTTGGGAAAACACATAAAGCATACCATCAATAAGCAAAACCAGTGAAAGGAAAAGGAATAGAGTGTTTGCATAAAAAAAGTAAATCTTGACATATTGCATTATTTTCTGTCTGCTAAAGACTGTTCCTAGCACCCATAATGCTAGTGTCTCAGGGAATGCTGCCTGGGAGCAGTGCTGAGTTTGCTACATCATGTGTCTTGACAGGAAACATACATACTGGAATCTTTTTAAACTGAGGACATGTGCCAATGATGTGTACTGATATGCCAAGTGCCAAAGAGAGTCAACTCAGTAAAATAGTAGAATGGAGTTATTTAAAATATGTTGCCTCCTCATGTGGCAAGACAAGGTCATTGTTTGTGGGAGGTATGATAAGGTATGGGAAAATTTTTTTTCTCTCTCTCTCTCTCTCTCTCTCTCTCTCTCTCTCTCTCTCTCTCTCTCTCTCTCTCTCTCTCTCTCTCTCTCTCTCTCTCTCTCTCTCTCTCTCTCTCTCTCTCTCTCTCTCTCTCTCTCTCATCTCTCTCTCTCTCTCTCTCTCTCTCTCTCTCTCTCTCTCTCTCTCTCTCTCTCTCTCTCTCTCTCTCTCTCTCTCTCTCTCTCTCTCTCTCTCTCTCTCTCTCTCTCTCTCTCTCTCTCTCTCTCTCTCTCTCTCTCTCTCTCTCTCTCTCTCTCTCTCTCTCTCTCTCTCTCTCTCTCTCTCTCTCTCTCTCTCTCTCACGAGATTTCAGCCCAATGTGTACATAAACATAGATGATACGATTATTGTGTCTTTCATAAAGTGCTGGAGTTCAGTTGTCTTGACCAATAATACTTCAGCTTGCACTTCTGTGTGAACCACTCACAGAGGTACGATGAATGTGCTTGGCTAGACATAGCCAGACTGGACCATCCAAGTGTCAAATGGTGCCAAAAGGAAGTTGTACAAAATGTGCTGTGGAAATTCCTGTTTGTTCTTTTCAACAATAAATCTAATCTTGGAACTGAAGGAACCACCAAGCACACTTGACCAGCACATGCCTTCTGCTTATTGTA
Organism: Scylla paramamosain; assembly: GCF_035594125.1. Taxonomy (NCBI): domain Eukaryota; kingdom Metazoa; phylum Arthropoda; class Malacostraca; order Decapoda; family Portunidae; genus Scylla; species Scylla paramamosain. The sequence goes on from NC_087183.1 coordinate 16,505,276, forward strand.
GCTCATTGACTCTTAGGAAGGGTTGTGTGTTTATCCCAGAGGCACCTTATCTTTGTTACATATTACTTTACCTCAGGAAAAGGCTGTGGGAGTCACATGTGCCCCAGCTGTCATACTTCACATCAGGGTCTCGATAATGAGTAGATCTGACCTTTCATTTCACTTGTAGGATAGTAGATGTTCTATCAGTCAGGTAGTGAGTGAGAATATTATAGCTGTACTAAGAAAAGGGTGAATACATTTGTAGACAAGATTAAGACACACTGTGCTTATAGGTAAATGGGAGTTAACCTGTATAGGGTGACTGGTTGTTTGCAGATTCCTTATGTTCTCATGACAACTTAAATAAGGAAAGTCATTCAGAGGAAGAGATTAGTGCAGGACAAGACTAGATAGCCTAACATTAGTTCCTTTAGCAGGTGTTGAGAGTTGGAGAGTTGAAAATGAATTAACTATATACCCAGTGATAGAGGAAGCTGAGGTTTGGCAATGTGAGGGTTTCTTGGTGTTTGAGAGGAGCCAAGGTCTTTCTTCAGTCAAGCTATTCACAAACCAATCACCTTCTGTCCTCCATTGCTGTTTGATGGGGGACACAAATTAGTACAATGTTTCATTCACAGTAACTAGCACTTAATGTAGATAATAATATGGTATTTTGTAGATTAGTCATAACAGGGTATATTTTTGTTGTAAAATGCATTGAAATGCATGGTGATATTTTTGTCTTGGTGAAAATACTGGAAAAGAGATATTTGCTTTGCTTTGGGTAGAGTCATTGTAGGTGTACAAATTGACTTGTTTACCTTCCATGCATAGGTGTATCTCCATGTACGTAGTCCATTGTTGGTCATCTCTACATCAATTTGTGCTTGGTGTAACCCATCCTTTCCTGTGTAGCTTTAGCTTTTGAGGTGGTGATGCCTGACTTGTGAATATTCCATTCATGGGGTGCATCTCTGTAGTCTGTTGTTGGTCATCTCTACATTGATGTACTTGCGGGAGGACTCTAACATGGTGTAAACCTGAATGAAGATGTAAAACTGTGTGTATGTGGGTGTGTGTGTGTCATTTTATTTATTAATTTATTTATTGATTGATTGATTGATTGATTTACACTTTTCTCTGCTGTCAAAATGGAAGCCATTTTATTATTTTTTTATTTACTTTTTTCTATTTTTTTTCTTTCTTTCTTTCATATATTTCTTATACCAGGTTAGAGTTTTCCGAATGTACAGTATGCTTGGTGCAGTCCGTCCACTCCTGTGTAGCTCTCTTCTATAATTCCGTCCATAGTTTATACTTAGTCATCATCTCTTAATACTTGTGTGTGTGTGTGTGTGTGTGTATATATATATATATATATATATATATATATATATATATATATATATATATATATATATATATATATATATATATATATATATATATATATATATATATATATATATATATATATATATATATATATATATATATATATATATATATTCTTTGTAGCCTTTACTGGTCTGTCTGTAGAAAGTAATACATACTCTTTACTGTTTTAAGCCTTACTGTATTTTTGCACAAATTTGTATGTACTTTTGTAATTCAGTATGGGTGTGTAAAGTATACGAGGTTTGCAAAGATAAAATGTGTGTATTGTATGCTGCCTATGAATGATTTTGAACTAGGAGAAAAATATAGAATTGAAAATATGTAATGATTAATTTTTATTATTGTCTAGAATGGAAGTAAGAACAGTTATTTATTTATTTTTTCATTAATTGATCAATTAATTAATTAATTTATTTATTTATTTGTTTATTTGATTTCCATATACTTTTTTCGTGCACTTCAAATCGTTCTCAAGTGCCAGAAGCAATCAAGCAGATTTTTATTAATTCATCTGAACATTTGTGACTTTTTTTTTTACGAAGGAACAAAATTACTTCATACATAGCAACAGCAGCAGCAGCAGTAGTAGTAGTAGTAGTAGTAGTAGTAGTAGTAGTAGTAGTAGTAGTAGTAGTAGTAGTAGTAACATTTGCTGTTGGAAGAGATTTTATATCGTTCCCGAGGTGGTGTGCGTGGCAGCAATGCTAAGCAAATTTCCTTATCGAGAGTCCTGTTACTCGCACTCTGTAAGTAGTAATTGAGGCCACACGTGATTTCAACTGCGCAATGGACTCTGTGGGCATGTGTATTGGTTGGAAAAGTGGCAATGGACACGTATAGCAGGAACAAAAAGGAAATATATGGACACGTGTAGCAAGAGGCAAGGTTGAATCCAGAATATAGTAGTAGTTTTACTCCCATGTCGCACGCAGCGCTTCATCTGCTAAAGTTTTGGGTAGCCATGTTAAGACATGAGGGGCCTTACATTATAAGTGTCCTTCACTTTATAATGAAGTCAAGAGCTTTCTGGCACATGTGCGGCTGAGAACTGCCGGCGCTGGGTGCATCTGCTCTCAGTCACACTTCATGGGTCACTTCATCATGGACTTTCTCAGCGAGAAAAAGCAGTTCACGCCTCCTGAGGGGCTGGGCACCAAGGTTTGTGTCCGTCTTGTCTTGTATTTAATCATTGCTTCACAGACTTTGCAACCCCCATCAACTTATTTCAATTATGGCTTGGAAATTATAATAGCTAGGTGACTTTTTTGATGTGTTTCTTTGTGGCGCATCTTTGATAACTTCAAAGAGAGAGAGAGAGAGCAGTAATCATTCACAGCTTATGAACTTTGCCTCTTAACATCACTTTAACATATTTTGACGTGTTTTGTATTAATTATCTCTCTCTCTCTCTCTCTCTCTCTCTCTCTCTCTCTCTCTCTCTCTCTCTCTCTCTCTCTCTCTCTCTCTCTCTCTCTCTCTCTGTAAACCAATGTATCTGTATATCCCTCCAAGTTTGCAGTACATGAAGTGACACGCTTCATCGTGGACTGCCTGATGGCGGCCGGTGCCTCACGGGAGGTTGCAGCGGCCCACGCCGAAGTCATGGTAGCTGCTGACGTCCGTGGCCACTACAGTCACGGTCTTCAAAGAATAGGTAAAATGTAATACTGCTGAGGTGAACTGTAGAAGCCGCCCAGATTGTTATGTAGCAATCTTGGAAGTCTCAAATTCATGTCATGTTCATTTTTTTTTTTTCTCCCTACTCATTTAATTCAGCTATACGTTTTGTATGATTGCCTGAATTACGTAAAGCTACTCAAAGTCAATAGACTATGAATTTTGTCTTTGAAATAGTAGCATCTCAATCTCAATAGAGCATCAATTTCGCCATAATCCGCGGCAAGGTCAATAGAATATTAATTTCGACTTTGTTAACCTGCGGCAGATCTTTACGTGACTGAGTTGCGCCATGGTGTTACTGACGGGCGCGTCACGCCAACCATCGTGCGTGAGTCTGCCTCCTCAGCGCTGGTGGATGGGAATAACGGCTTTGGCAGCGTTGTGGGGAACTTTTGTATGGATCTGGCCATTGAGAAGGCTTGGAAAACGGGCATAGCTTGCGTCTGTGCTAAAGGTAAGTTACGCAACATGTACGTTGTCTTATATTGTTTTATGTATCGTGAAGTATTATCAGTGCAGATGTATTAGGGAGTCTTTTCACGTTATTATCGTTGCTCTTATATTGCTGCTTGTTTGATGTTTGCCCCCCACCCTCCTCCCCAGTTAAGGATGATAAATATGGATCAATTTCTCCAATCCTCCCACCACAGCTTGTTGGGGTTTGGTTCTTTGAAATGATACAAGCGGTGGTTAAAAAAAGATTAGTTCTGTCATACAGATGTAGATTGATTTGACCTGGGAGGGGGGGGCGGCAGTAATTGACCCCTCAAGAGCTGTTGCCCGAACAGCGAAAGCCACCAGCGTGAGCGAGGCAACAGTTAGAAGAATTTGTTCATCTGTCAGTCAAGCTCCCCTTCAGCCTCAGTGGTCAGCGTTGGCTCAGTCATTAGGGAATCTTTAAGATAATGTTGAGCAAATTGACTACCTTCTTGCAGCATACCGCTTAGAATGAAGCACGGGATGGATAGGCAGAAGTGTATATATCGTAATCGTTTAAGTCTCTCTCTCTCTCTCTCTCTCTCTCTCTCTCTCTCTCTCTCTCTCTCTCTCTCTCTCTCTTCTACAGGAAGCAACCATTATGGCATTGCCGGTTGGTACTCCATTCGAGCCGCTAAGCAGGGCCTTATTGTGAGTACTTACCCGATTTGCATTTGTACGGGATTGAGTCGAACAGATTATGACCTATTTTCAATACAAGTTATGTATTTATTCAGTAAATTCATGTATGTTGTTTGCACACACTTATGTAATGCATCACTTTTTTCCTTATCAGGGCTTCAGCTTCACTAATGCCTTCCCAGGTGTCCTCGGAACACGTGCCAAGAAGGTGGGTTATCAAATGATGATAAACACTTATTATACCTGTAATTATCCTCCTCCTCCCAACTCATTAAGGGGGCCACTCGGCAGATGGCATGAAAAAGCTCGACATTTGGGCTATTTTCAATTTCCTTACACGTGTCTGAAATCTCGTTGTCGTGCGGCAAATGGGTTATTTTATTTTATTTATTTATTTTTATTTATTTATTTTATTTTATTTTATTTTATTTAGGTATTTGTAAGTAGATAGAGGCGCCTCAGACATTTGAATGCCCACACGAGTCGAGGGATTTAAATCTCGCATGTAAACAAACCAAGAAATTAGGCTGTAAACGTGTTCTCTCTCTCTCTCTCTCTCTCTCTCTCTCTCTCTCTCTCTCTCTCATTTAACAGATTTTATTGTACGTCTAGCAGCTGGACAGCGTTACTATTCTTCCTCTCAGCAACTTCCAGCCGCGTGAGTGCTGTGACTAGTAAACACACCACCACAAACCAAAACGGACTTGGATGTGATGTTAGTTCACACGCCTCCACCTAAAGATACAAGTGCAAAGAAGAGAAAGAAGCTCATTGGTAGTGAAGGTGAAATAGATATTGCTGACATGGAGGAGGAAACAAGAAATATGTTTGCAGGTCTTGTGTGTAAGCTGTCATGGTGAAATAGAGGCCAAATTTTCATATTTTGGCTTGTCCGTGAGAAACCACTTCTCCGCATAGCACAATGCCTGCACACTACAATACTGAATTTACAGGGGTACAGTATATTCCTGTTAATCAGGAAGAATTGTTATTTTCATAGTAAAAACAGGTCACACCTGTGTTTAAATTGTTATTATAATTATTGAGGACTAACACCAACTCCAAAGGATAATTATTTGGAATTAAAAAAGGTATGGAAGAAGTGTAATGATGTGAGAAAGAAAGTTAGGTGTAGACCTATGGGAAAAATGTTAGACGTGAGGCAAAGGATGGGTGAGGAATGTAAAATGTATATAATGTGTCATAGTTAGATTGTTGAAGGCATTCAATGATCTGATGTTTCTAGGTTTGTGATTATTTCAATAATGCTAGGATCTAGGGCCAGTGTGTACTAGCCTCCCTGGTAGTACAATATTTTATATTAATATCTAATATTAACACATCAAATTAAAACTGCATGTACAATACATCTATTAACTCTTTAAGAGAACACAACTCTTTGTATTATGTGTAAATTTTAGAAAAAAAAAAAAAAAAAAACGAATGGAGAGAAATTTTTTTGGATTTGAAGGAGATTCTTGCTGGCTAGGGTCTCCAGCGACAGAGAGCGTGACGTCATGGCTGAGTTGACGTTTCGTTGAACTAACCTTAGGTCTCTCATCCTTGATGTGTGCTTGGATCCAGTGTTGGTGAAGGGTGATGCCCCATTTTGAAGGTTTAACAAGATACAAACACTTATCTGAAGTTTTAAGATCATGTTTGATATAGGTATTTTAAGAGTCTCCCATGCTAGGAAAGTAGTAGTACAATTTAACCCTCTGATTCATACTTTTTCTGAATATACATAGTGATGGGCTGAACATACTGAAATCCTTACCTTTTGGGTACACACAGGAATTTTGCATGTTGCTATGGAAAATTGACTTAATAATGCTTGTACTCATTTCAAAATTGATATGTGTAACTGTCCCTCTGCAGGCTGCCTTTGGCACCAACCCAATAGCTGTGGCAGCCCCAGGGAAGAATAACGATAACTTTGAGTTGGACATGGCCACCAGTGTAGTAGCCAGTGGTAAGGTGAGCAAGAATGTCATCCTTGTATTGTATAGCTTGAGTAATGTGTGTTTCAGTAATTTATTTAGAATTTTGCTCTAAATCAAATTTGAAGTAGATTATATGACATTATAAATTTGTCTTATAAAGGATATTAAGCATTATACAATACTTGCTTCAATTGTAAGTTGGCAAGGCTTTTACATTGTGATGGATAAAAATAGTAAGTTCCCTTAATATTCTTAACTTTGCAGGTATGTAGTCAAGGGATCTCATGGTAAAGAGACAAGCTTACATTACCTTCTTTACATGCAGGTTGAAGTGGCTCATCTCAAGGAGGAGTCCATCCCTTTGGGTTGGCTAATGGATGAAAATGGGAAACTTACCTCAGATCCATCTGGCATAACAGGCGATGCCATTCTGATGCCCCTTGGAGGAACAGAGGAGCATTCGGGCTATAAGGGCACAGGCCTGGGCATGATGGTAGAGATCTTGTGTGGCATTTTATCAGGCAAGTATGAAGGATGCTGCCAGAACAACATTTTTAGGATGGAAGAATGAAATTTTTATTTTATATCCATCTGTCTATGTGTTTTAACACCTTCTCTCAAAACCCTTAAGGAAATATTCATATACAACACTTACTGCAATTCATACACATTCTTGTTACAGTAAGTCCTTTCACTCGCACTCCATCCTTCCCAAAGGAACCATAATTGATCACCAGTGGTATAGGCAGAGATCGTCTGTCTGTGTAATAATGTTTTACTCTGAAGAGTACAACAGTATACCTTGCTCTTACAGGAGGAGACTATGCCCATAACATCCGTGACTGGAAGACATTTAACCGGCCAGCCAACTTGAGTCATTGCTTCATCGCCATCAACCCAGCACTGTACGCTCCAGGCTTTGAGGACCGCATGAGCGACTTGATGGATTCCTGCCGCAGCATGGAACCAGTAAGTGTAACTGTGTCTGTTGTTTACCTCGAGTTATATTAACACCGACTGTCTTTTGTCTCCCCATTTCCTTGAACAGAGCACACAGATTTGCTTTTTCTTTGTGGTGCATAACAAGGTATCCCCAGAAAGAAAACTGTTAAGAGGTGGGAAATACAAAATAAACCCTGCTTCCCCAGGCTGATCCCAGCAAGCCAGTGCTGGTGGCTGGGGACCCTGAGCGAGCCCACAGTAAGGTAGTGATGGATGAGGGGGGTATTACCTACCACCCCAACCAGGCCAAGCAGTGTGTGAGTACTCTTGTGCAACTCTATAGCTGTTATGTAGCTGTAGAGCTTCCACAAAGTGCATCTTACTGTATGCATTTCTTGGAAATATGGAATCCCACTGAATTTCTTATAAAATGGACACACACCATAATGACAGACTTTGTAAAATAGCACATCATAATTTAGCATAGTGACCTTTCTTTAGATTTTCTGCATATCTTCTTAAACTCATTATTTCATCTTGCATTCATTTTCAGTGGCAAACAGCCAAGCTGCTTAGTGTTGCTCCAATGACTCCTGTGTGAGAAAAGGACAAGCCAGTGTCTATAAGGTATGGACCAAGAAATCTGAAGTGCAAGGTTGCAAGCAGGATAAAAAACATTGTGTCCAGTATTTGTTTCTCCTTAAAGTAGAACCCAGTCATTAGACTTGGAGAAAGAAGTTCAATAAAACATTGAATGGATACCTTTTTACATAAGACTGCATTGTTTTTATCCTGCCTTTCAAATTTGTGAGTGTAGACCAGGATGGACAACAAAGATAGGTAGTCTAGTAAAAGAGGATAAAAACCAAGATTAAAGCATCATTTGAAAAATTACTTTATTGATATACAAGTATTCTTCACCAGTGATGGTTGAGGCTGATGTGCCTTGCTTGACTTATGTAATTCTAAGGTGACCAGCCTGTCAGACTGATGAAACAAATTGCATTTAAAATCTTAGCCTAAAAACCCATAGGATCTAAGTTTACAGTCTAGGCCACTTTGAGGTCATGTTTCTTCAGCAATGAATTAGCATTACCCATTTGTATGGTAATAGTTAAGTGACGAGTGTATACAGATATGTAGTCACTGTGAAGAGTAACAGAGCAATGAAATACATAGCAAAATGAAGTGTATATCAAAGGCATCCCTACCTTCACCATGACAAAAAAGTGAGATTTCTTTAACTCTCTGTGTGTATCATGCACAAATGTCTGGAGTGTTTTCCAATAAAACTCACAAGGCAGTGGTGCAAAATGTGATCATATGGTATGTATGTTGATTATATAGCTGGATCTTCTCAATATAGGAACAGTTATGCTAGCTTTAGGAACTGATTATAATTGTCATTAGCTGCTTTTCTTGCATTTATGTTTTATTGCTTTAATGCATATCCTAAACTCTCCCGCTGAAGGGCAAGATGGGAATTGTAAAGGCATTGTGTCAAAGACCACCACCACTGGTCTACTTCAAAGGTGCAGGAAAGAGCATGTACCAGAGATATTATTTCTAATGTCCCCACTAATCAATCCATTAACAGTACTAAATGTAGCACCAGACTGAGACATCACATGAAAGTTATGCATTGAATATTAGGTAGATTTAATTGCCTGTTTAGTTTAGTTTTTCCTACAAGTATGTCTTAACAAATTGAGCAATTAAACGAGTCTCAGGCATTCATTTAACAACAGTGTTTGTACTGAGTGGCAGTCAATGCAAGCCATGATTGTCATGGTGTGAGAAAAATGGAATTGGAATGCTGATAACACGGAAGTTTAGTTGTTGACATTGCATTTGGCTATGTTAATGTTCAGCATATAATGAATTACATACTAAAATCCTTCATAAATGCCTACTGAACTGGCATTGCCCAAAATCTTAGTGTTGTTCTGTTAAATGCAAAGCTTTGAAATTGAATTTGAATGCATTAAACCTATTATACTGATAGAAAACAAACTAATTAGAATCTTTAACATCAAATAAAACATCCATAGAATAACAAAAACATTCTATTAACAGTGTAACAAAACCATAACAACAACCTGAACGTATACTGAGTAAGAAGTGACAAGTGCCTGCATTGTGGAAGAGTGCAATGGAGCATGGCTTTTAAGCTTAAGAAAACTTAGCATATGATCCCCTGAACATGTCTGAGCATAACAGGTGAATGTGGTTGCTTTCCGTGTTGCACCACTTCACTCCATTGGCTTGACGCCCAGGGCCATGGCCAGCTTCCACTGCAACAGCAGAAAATTAGAATAAATGACTTGTGCCTCAGACAGTTTTATCTAAAACAAATAACGTTTTGTTCAAGTACTTACTGAGTCATTGATCTGATTGATATGGTAAGTAATGCCACCGTCCTGTTCCACCTTGTTGATGTGTTGGCGCTCCGGGTCTCCAGCAACAATGACTGGCTTGCTGGCATCAGCCTTAAACATGACCAGAAAGCCATTTGAGAGAGCCTATTGTGAGAAAATAATCACAAGCAAAGCAAACAGGTAATGTGGTAGCCATAGATACTAATGGTGAATCAACTCACTGGTTCCATGTTGCGGCAGTGGTTCATCAAGTCGCTCATGCGATCCTCAAAGCCCGGAGCAAAGAAAGACGGGTCCAGTGCCATGAAGGCCTGGCCCAGATCTGCCTCCCTGTCAGTGTTCATCCATTTTCTTACATTTGGTCCATACTGACCTCCTGGAAAAGGTAAATTAATATGTACCAGACTGACAGTCCCTTGAAATTGTTAGCTGAGCCAAGATACCTGCATCACATTATGGAGTTACCTAATTAATCCAAGGACTCAATCTGTGGATCATTAAACCATGTCATTATTCTCAAATCACATTAGAGTTTTTCCTTTGTAGGTAAGAACTGAAATATGATGCTTTCTTTTTTACAATTCCCAAAAACTATATGACCGAAACTGAATGTCTGCACTAACCTGACATGATGCCACAGAAGACCTCCACTAGCATGCCGAGACCGTAACCCTTGTATCCTGAATGTAGCTCAGGGCCTCCAAGAGGCATAAGGGCTCCATGCATGCCCTCATTGGCATCAGTAGTAATTTGTCCCTCTTTATCTATGGCCCAGCCCTCGGGAATGGGCTTGTTCTTCCTGCGTTCCACTTCAATCTTGAGGAGAATCAAGTGATTTTTTGTAGCAGTCTTTCATGGAAGTTCATCACAATATCCTGTTGTTGATACTACAGTAGCTGATTGATACAGACTGTATATTCATTGTTAAACTAATAATAATTCAGCCAAAAGTTGACCTTTTATTTTATACATTTGCAAGTTATTTTCATTAACTGTTCTTATATACTAAAAGGTCATCATAATAAATATTACACCCACCTACTGAATAGCTTCCACCTACTGAAGACCAGACATGATAAAATTGCAAGTGTTAGTAAGCATGAAAAGGGAAACAGCAGATGCAAGTGAGAGCAGTATTACAAGTATGTGGAGGAGAAATCAGTGGCAGGATGCTGAGGACAATAAACAGGGTTGTCTCTTTACATGTGATTGCTGTGTACATTGAGGTCCTATGAGTATATATATGCAGATGATGCCACAACTCAGTCATTATAATTTATAATGTTTTGTTTAAGTGAAGGCCATTCTTTAAATTTTGATTCTTCAGCTGTGGGGAAGTACTGAGGAACAGGAGTTAAATATAGATGGATGGACAGATAGAAAGAAAGTGCAACACTATAATTGGCAAAATCATGCAACACAGGATGTATGAGCCTGATCTTGCATGTTAAACCCTCACCTTCCCCACTGCCACCACACAGGTTGCCATGTCCAACACAAAGTCGTCCCCATCCTTCCCTGGTGCTGACACTGAGATGGGGTTGGTGCCAAGGGCAGCCTGGGGAACAGTAGGAAAGAAACAAAACTTTATAATATTAATAACAGCATTTACAGTGGTATATTAATAACAAGATTTACAGTGGTATCCTGACTTGTGAGTTTAATTCGTTCCATGACAGACCTCATAACTCAATTTGCTCATGAGTCAAATCAATTTTCCCCACTGAAATTAACTGAAATGCCATAAATCTGTTCCAACTCCCAAAAAACACCCCAAAAAACACAATAAACTATTGATATCACAAACCTCTGTTTACCAAATTTCTGGTATAACAATCCCTTTAAGGCTAGTGAACATTAATTTTATTTTATGAAACTTCGCAAATTATGGCATGTTTCAAAATTATTGAATGTTTGCTTTATTTTATGAACATCCTAGGCTTTAAAATGTGGGAGAGTTGGCTGACACACAGTCAACAGCATGTCTGAGATGAATTGCAGCTGTGTGACAGCCGTTGAGTGATCTTGACAATGGCCGATGACATTCTCTCTCTCTCTCTCTCTCTCTCTCTCTCTCTCTCTCTCTCTCTCTCTCTCTCTCTCTCTCTCTCTCTCTCTCTCTCTCTCTCTCTCTCTCTCTCTCTCTCTCTCCATATGTGTTTGTTATATCAAGGGTTTACTGTAAGAAAATGTGTTTATAAATAACAAATGTATAAAAAAAATGAAGTGAACGAGTGAAACGAGAAATGCTGGGCAGATGTTGTGGTGCTCGCTGTGCCAACTAGCGGCAGTGTATCTGAAGCTTGCTTGTATCTCGAATTTTGGCTCGCAACTCAAAGCAAAAAGTCATTCAAGCAACAGCTTGTACCTCAAAAAACCTGTAACTTGGGGCACTTGCAACTTGAGCTACCACTGTACTTGTCTTTCATTAAGTTATCTTTGTAATTTTATCCAATTTTCAGCGTACATTAAATCTTTCTTATGGAATGAATTGTTAACTTAATGCTACAGTCTTTAACACAATCAGGTGTGTATTTGCTGTTTGTGTTTGTGAAGGGCAAGGAATGGTAAGCTTTTTTTTTTTATTATGTAGGAAGGACACTGGCCATGGGCAACAAAAATCCAATAAAAAAATATGCCGACTGAAATACCAGTCCCATAAAAGGGTCAAAGCAGTGGTCAAAAATTGATGAATAAGTGTCTTGAAACCTCCCTCTTGAAGGAATTCAAGTCATAGGAAGGTGGAAATACAGATGCAGGCAGGGAGTTCCAGAGTTTACCAGAGAAAGGGATGAATGATTGAGAATACTGGTTAACTCTTGTGTTAGAGAGGTGGACAGAATAGTGGTGAGAGAAAGAAGAAAGTCTTGTGCAGCAAGGTCACGGAAGGAGGGGAGGCATGCAGTTAGCAAGATCAGGAGAGCAGTTAGCATGAAAATAGCAGTAAAAGACAGTTAGATATGCAACATTGCGGCAGTGAGAGAGAGGCTGAAGACAGTCAGTTAGAGGAGAGGAGTCGATGAGACGAAAAGCTTTTGATTCCACCCTGTCTAGTAGAGCAGTATGAGTGGAACCCCCCCCAGACATGTGAAGCATACTCCATACATGGACGGATAAGGCCCTTGTACAGAGTTAGCAGCTGGGGGGGGGTGAGAAAAACTGGCAGAGACGTCTCAGAACACCTAACTTCATTGAAGCTGTTTTAGCTAGAAATGAGATGTGAAGTTTCCAGTTCAGATTATAAGTAAAGGACAGACCGAGGATGTTCAGTGTAGAAGAGGGGGACAGTTGAGTGTCATTGAAGAAGAGGGGATAGTTGTCTGGAAGGTTGTGTCGAGTTGATAGATGGAGGAATTGAGTTTTTGAGGCATTGAACAATACCAAGTTTGCTCTGTCCCAATCAGAAATTTTAGAAAGATCAGAAGTCAAGCGTTCTGTGGCTTCCCTGCGTGATATGTTTACCTCCTGAAGGGTTGGACGTCTATGAAAAGACGTGGAAAAGTGCAGGGTGGTATCATCAGCGTAGGAGTGGATAGGACAAGAAGTTTGGTTTAGAAGATCATTAATGAATAATAAGAAGAGAGTGGATGACAGGACAGAACCCTGAGGAACACCACTGTTAATAGATATAGGAGAAAAACAGTGACTGTCTATCACAGCAGCAATAGAACAGTCAGAAAGAAAACTTGAGATGAAGTTACAGAGAGAAGAATAGAAACCATAGGAGGGTAGTTTGGAAATCAAAGCTTTGTGCCAGACTCTATCAAAAGCTTTTGATATGTCCAAGGCAACAGCAAAAGTTTCACCAAAATCTCTAAAAGAGGATGACCAAGACTCAGTAAGGAAAGCCAGAAGATCACCAATAGAGCGGCCTTGACGGAACCCATACTGGCGATCAGATAGAAGGTTGTGAAGTGATAGATGTTTAAGAATCTTCCTGTTGAGGATAGATTCAAAAACTTTAGATAGGCAGGAAATTAAAGCAATAGGATGGTAGTTTGAGGGATTAGAACGGTCACCCTTTTTAGGAACAGGTTGAATGTAGGCAAACTTCCAGCAAGAAGGAAAGGTAGATGTTGACAGACAGAGCTGAAAGAGTTTGACTAGGCAAGGTGCAAGCACGAAGGCACAGTTTTGGAGAACAATAGGAGGGACCTCATCAGGTCCATAAGCCTTCTGAGGGTTTAGGCTAGTGAGGGCATGGAAAACATCATTGCGAAGAATTTTAATATGTGGCATGAAGTAGTCAGAAGGTGGAGGAGAGGGAGGAACAAACCCAGAATCGTCCAAGGTAGAGTTTTTAGCAAAGGTTTGAGCAGAGTTCAGCTTTAGAAATAGATGTGATAGCAGTGGTGCCATCTGGTTGAAGTAGAGGAGGGAAAGAAGAAGAAGCAAAGTTATTGGAGATATTTTTGGCTAGATGCCTGAAATCATGAGGGGAGTTAGATCTTGAAAAGTTTTGACATTTTCTTTTAATGAAGGAATTTTTGGCTAGTTGGAGAACAGACTTGGCATGATTCCGGGCAGAAATATAAAGTGCATGAGATTCTGGTGATGGAAGGCTTCAGTACCTTTTGTGGGCCACCTCTCTATCATGTATAGCACGAGAATAAGCTGTGTTAAACCAAGGTTTAGAAGGTTTAGGACAAGAAAAAGAGTGAGGAATGTACACCTCCATGCCAGACACTATCACTTCTGTTATGCGTTCAGCACACAAAGACAGGTCTCTGACACAGAAGCAGTGGTCATTCCAAGGAAAATCAGCAAAATACCTCCTCAGGTCCCCCCAACTAGCAGAGGCAAAACGCCAGAGGCACCTTCGCTTGGGGGGATCCTGAGGAGGGATTGGAGCAATAGGACAAGATACAGATATGAGATTGTGATCGGAGGAGCCCAACGGAGAAGAAAGGGTGACAGCATAAACAGAAGGATTAGAGGTCAGGAATATGAGTAGGGTGTTGCACCAATTCCTCTAGGTCATGGAGGATAGCAAAGTTGTAGGCTAGTTCACCAGGATGGTCAGTGAAGGGAGAGGAAAGCCAAAGCTGGTGGTGAACATTGAAGTCTCCAAGAATGGAGATCTCTGCGAAAGAGAAGAGGGTCAGAATGTGCTCCACTTTGGAAGTTAAGTAGTCAAAGTAGTCAAAGTAGCTGCTCACCACAAAAGTGATAAGCACATTTTGTTAAAGCAAACAAAAATTAAAATCAAGAAATTGGTACATAGGTTATTTGTGTGATAATTTAGAGGAAGCAAGAGGAATACATCACCTTCTTGGCACGGGTGGGAGCCACCAAGGGAGATGTGTTGGTCACACTCATTCCCTGCAGAGACAAAATATGTGCATATTTATGAGAAGTAATATTTAGACTGAATATACCATATTAACACATGACTCATATTTAAGACAGCATTATTCATGAGTTCTGAGTGGTCCCTGTTTCCTTGATGTTCTCTTTCATGACTCACTGTGTCTCTTCTTCATCATTAAATTGAATGTATACAATTTACTTTCATTGATAACATCTTTCACTGCATAACTATGAGCTTAAATGAGTATACACATACCATCATTGTGGCCTTACCAAGAGTCCTTCCTTAGTGGCCCGCATGGAGTACCACCCAGCAATGCCATAGTGATTGCTTCCTGCAGAAAGAAAATATGTTGTGATGCAACAACTCTTAAGACTCATAGTATATACTGTACAAACAATATGAATAGTTCATTTGCTCTTGATAATTTTTCATAAAAAGATATTTGTAAAAGAAGAGGAAAACGATGCCTGGCTTTCCCTAAAAGGAAACTGTTACTGCTAGATCAACATCAGACACACCTCGGGTGCAGACCCAGCCAATGCCTGTCTCCTTGGCCTTCTTGATGGCAAGGTCCATACAGAAGTTGCCCACCACAGGTCCGAGGCCATTGTTACCATGAACAAGTGCAGTGGAAACACTCTCCTTAGTGATGGTGGGCACTGCACTGCCATCACACACCTTCTGTTTCACATCATTGACATACATCTCTGAAAACAGGATGTTCTTGAATAATACACTAATGGTCTTTGTTTATCACCTTTATAACTCCCTGAGGATATATGAGTGGAGCAGGGATGGAAATGAAGCAAGAGTTAGAAGGGCATAAAAATATAATGTACTGATTATCCTAATAATTACAGAATTCTAACTGTAAAGATGTATGCGTCCTATATTAAAACTGCAATGTGTATTTTGTTATGACAGTGAAAGTTGGTCTGTGGAAGATGAGATGATAACATCATGATGCTTAACCATGGTGAAGTGGATCTGCAATGTCTCGCAAAGGGACAGCAGAATCACCACCTTCAGTCTGTGCCCTTTCTTCATTAAATGAAAGGTACATGGCTTATATAATAAGTTCATGAAGAGCTTTGTGAAATGGCTGTAAGAAAGTGAATATAATGGGGAATGTATTTTATTATAATTACAAATTCATTGTACTTGTATATAGAATCAAATCTTTCAGCTTGTGTTCCCTTACCCAGACGGTTGAGGCCATGGCTGTAGTGGCCACGGCGGTCAGCTGCAACAAGCACATCTGCCAGGGCAGCTGCATGGGCCTGAGGGGTGCCAACAGCTGTCATGCAGTCCACCATGTAACGGTGGACTTCCTCCACCCTGTACTGTAAATGAAACAGTGAGGTGAGTAGACTGCCTGCATGCACAATCCAGAAGGAAGGAATTATATCAAACACAAAACAGCACATTAGGGGGGGGGGGGAGCTGGTTACCCAAATTTGTTGCATAAGACAGCATGGGGAATGACACTGAACTTCTTGACCTTACACTAGCATAAATGATTCACTTCATGTGAAGTTGCTTTCATGCGTACAGAAATGACTTAAAGAACCCCTCTTGGTATACTCTATACTTTCCTAGGTTTTGTTTTAGATAAATGCATTAGAAATAAATATACAGTATGCATGTTGTATATGTGTATCTAATTGCAGTTTCCATTACTTTTTTATTAGTTCTTGCAAATTATATATGAAAGAGGTAATAAGGCATATTTTTATTCCGTATCATAATGAAGTTCTCGTTGTTAAATGTAACATATCCGACAGCTATATTTAGACATGTGGCAAAGGAGGTGGGCAGCGGAAAGGGAAGTGACTCCGTGATTAAGTCAAGAACCGCATCGCCAACTACAGTCTGCTTTCAGTAAGTATAGCTACCTACAATACAGTACTGTTGTTTGTAGGTCAGCATCTTAAGCCTAGCCCTGGAATTCTTTCTTGCGTAAAGAAGTTATGGTAGCAAATGAAAACAGTGTAACAGAGCGGAATTTGTACAAGACAAATCCCTTTAAAGTTGACTTTAATTTCTGGTGATGTAAGTGGAGAGAAACGCACGTGGCAGTTTCTAACAACCACTGTAACCTTTTAGCGTAGACCTTTACTCGCCATTCCGCCTGCCGCAGCCCACGCCCACGACTGCATTCCCCGCAGTCACCCGCACAAAACAGTTTTCTTCAAGATTCAATGCTTTTGAACCAATGCCATTACAACACAATACAATATACGAATATAATATAACATTACCTTCGTGGAAAGGCCATCAGGGGCAGTAAATTTTGCCTTTTCGTCGGAGAGCTGAGGCATCTCGGTCGATATGGAGCGGCAGGAGAGGATGATTGGGGAGCGAAAGTTACACAGTGGTGGCGAGGCTCGCTGGGAGTAACTAGTACTGGAGCTCGGTTGGTAACAGGAAGATAGTTGTTGTCTGGTTGATGTTGGCTGCTCATTGCCAAGGCCACACGGTTTCCTTGTTCGTCTTGTCACCAATCTCCTTGCTCCCCAGTCCCGAAAAACTCGAGTTAGCCACATTTTCTGCAGGTGTGGGGCTGCGGGAGTCATTAAACAAAAACGGAAACCATAGGAAATTATACAAATAATGATGCTGTAGAGCTTTTGTCCCAAAAAGATTCGTTCATTGTGGTTAGTCTAATATTTTCGCCTCTAGACACACAACAACTAGATTCGGTTGCTGTAGTTGGTTTATCTAAAGTTTTAAGAGCAGGATTTAAACGTTTTTAAACGTTGCCGAATCTAATTTTTGATGTCTTGCTAAGGAGATGTTTATGAATGGATAAGCTGTGGAAGCACACCTGGCCTGCCCCACTTTAAGGTGAGAAACGTACTGACACCCACCCTGTTGGCAAGATTTCGTGGCATCTCTTACGGCAGCAAAAGCATCTATTTTTCTTGGCGCCCCATCCCCTCTTTTGCTTCTCCGTGGTGCATTGCGACTGGCTGGTGCACAAAGTCTGTTTTGGCAATTGAAGAGAATAGGGTGGCCCACTGACGCCAGTACTCTTGTTGTTAATGGTAGATGTACTGTAGGATTTCAAACTATTATTTGGCAACATAGCCTTTTGTGTTATCCGGCAGGATACTCATATGTGGTTGTTGCATAATGATAAGCAGGAGGTATTATGTTTTGTGAGTTAGGAGATATATTGTTGAGATGCGGCGCAGCTCGCTCTCTCTCTCTCTCTCTCTCTCTCTCTCTCTCTCTCTCTCTCTCTCTCTCTCTCTCTCTCTCCGTGTGTAATTAAAGCTGTTAATGTAATTAAAAAATAATTGTGGTTAATTGTACACACACACACACACACACACACACACACATACACACACACACACTGCCTTTGTTAGGAACGCAAATGTAAACCGTAGCAGGCAAGTATAGGTAGGTAGTGTGTAATGCACATGCATACCCTCACAACATTAATTAACGTCAAAATCCTGTACAGGTGCCAGAGAACTGAAGGGTGAAGGACACACACACACACACACACATTGCCTAGTGCGAGGAGCGTACAGGGCAACATGCAAGGGTCTTTCCACTGTTTCGTCCTTGGCCGCGGCTGAACCCTCGATGGATCTAATTACGATTCATGACTCGGCGCCATGATCCGACCCCTTGAAGTGAAGCTACGTTACCCACTAGTGCGGGGAAAGTTAACCCATATTCTTCTATTCTTAGGAGCCGGCAGAAGTGTGTAAACGCATTGAGGAGTTGCGTTCATAGTGTGGCAAAGTAGTGACTGATAACCACTTGCGTTGTACTCACTTCTCAGTTTATTGGGATGTGGTCAAACCTGTAAGTTATCATAAGTACATCACTTTTTTTTTTTTATGTAGGAAGGACACTGGACAAGGGCAGCAAAAATCTAATAAAAAAAAATCCCCACTGAAATGCCAGTCCCATAAAAGGGTCAAAGCAGTGGTCAAAAATTGGTGGATAAGTGTCCTGAAACCTCCCTCTTGAAGGAATTCAAGTCATAGGAAGGTGGAAATACAGATGCAGGCAGGGAGTTCCAGAGTTTACCAGAGAAAGGGATAAATGATTCAGAATACTGGTTAACTCTTGCGTTAGAGAGGTGGACAGAATAGTGGTGAGAGAAAGAAGAAAGTCTTGTGCAGCGAGGCCGCGGAAGGAGGGGAGGCATGCAGTTAGCAAGATCAGAAGAGCAGTTAGCATGAAAATAGCGGTAGAAGACAGCTAGATATGCAACATTGCGGCGGTGAGAGGCTGAAGACAGTCAGTTAGAGGAGAGGAGTTGATGACACGAAAAGCTTTTGATTCCACCCTGTCTAGAAGAGCAATATGAGTGGAACCCCCCAGGCATGTGAAGCAAAACTGAGAGTGAGTGAGAAAAACTAGCGGAGACGTCTCAGAACACCTAACTTCATAGAAGCTGTTTTAGCTAGAGATGAGATGTGAAGTTTCCAGTTCAGATCATAAGTAAAGGACAGACGGAGGATGTTCAGTGCAGAAAAGGGGGACAGTTGAGTGTCATTGAAGAAGAGGGGATAGTTGTCTGGAAGGTTGTGTCGAGTTGATAGATGGAGGAATTGAGTTTTTGAGGCATTGAACAATACCAAGTTTGCTCTGCCCGAATCAGAAATTTTAGAAAGATCAGAAGTCAGGCGTTCTGTGGCTTCCCTGCGTGATATGTTTACCTCCTGAAGGGTTGGACGTCTATGAAAAGACGTGGAAAAGTGCAGGGTGGTATCATCAGCGTAGGAGTGGATAGGACAAGAAGTTTGGTTTAGAAGATCATTAATGAATAATAAGAAGAGAGTGGGTGGCAGGACAGAACCCTGAGGAACACCACTGTTAATAGATTTAGAAGAACAGTGACCGTCTACCACAGCAGCAATAGAGCGGTCAGAAAGGAAACGAAATGAAGTTACAGAGAGAAGGATAGAAACCGTAGGAGGGTAGTTTGGAAATCAAAGCTTTGTGCCAGACTCTATCAAAAGCTTTTGATATGTCCAAGGCAACAGCAAAAGTTTCACCAAAATCTCTAAAAGAGGATGACCAAGACTCAGTAAGGAAAGCCAGAAGATCACCAGTAGAGCGGCCTTGACGGAACCCATACTGGCGATCAGATAGAAGGTTGTGAAGTGATAGATGTTTAAGAATCTTCCTGTTGAGGATAGATTCAAAAACTTTAGATAGGCAGGAAATTAAAGCAATAGGACGGTAGTTTGAGGGATTAGAACGGTCACCCTTTTTAGGAACAGGTTGAATGTAGGCAAATTCCAGCAAGAAGGAAAGGTAGATGTTGACAGACAGAGCTGAAAGAGTTTGACTAGGCAAGGTGCAAGCACGGAGGCACAGTTTCGGAGAACAATAAGAGGGACCCCATCAGGTCCATAAGCCTTCCGAGGGTTTAGGCCAGCGAAGTAGTCAGAGGGTGGAGGAGAGGGAGGAACAAGCCCAGAATCGTCCAAGGTAGAGTTTTTAGCAAAGGTTTGAGCAAAGAGTTCAGCTTTAGAAATAGATGTGATAGCAGTGGTGCCATCTGGTTGAAGTAGAGGAGGGAAAGAAGAAGAAGCAAAGTTATTGGAGATATTTTTAGCTAGATGCCAGAAGTCACGAGGGGAGTTAGATCTTGAAAGGTTTTGACATTTTCTGTTAATGAAGGAGTTTTTGGCTAGCTGGAGAACAGACTTGACATGGTTCAGGGCAGAAATATAAAGTGCATGAGATTCTGGTGATGGAAGGCTTAAGTACCTTTTGTGGGCCACCTCTCTATCAAGTATTGCAAGAGAACAAGCTGTGTTAAACCAAGGTTTAGAAGGTTTAGGACGAGAAAAAGAGTGAGGAATGTATGCCTCCATGCCAGACACTATCACCTCTGTTATGCGCTCAGCACACAAAGACGGGTCTCTGACACGGAACCAGTAGTCATTCCAAGGAAAATCAGCAAAATACCTCCTCAGGCCCCCCCAACTAGCAGAGGCAAAACGTCAGAGGCACCTTCGCTTGGGGGGATCCTGAGGAGGGATTGGAGTGATAGGACAAGATAAGGATATGAGATTGTGATCGGAGGAGCCCAACTGAGAAGAAAGGGTGACAGCATAAGCAGAAGGATTAGAGGTCAGGAAAAGGTCAAGAATGTTGGGTGTATCTCCAAGACGGTCAGGAATACGAGTAGGGTGCTCTCTCGCCACACTCGTCCCACGTCGGCCCGTGTACCTGCTTGTGGTCTAAGGATTAGAGTGGGTTTCGCTTAGGGAATAGTCTCATAATGAAGGAGCAAGGGTAAACTAATATATGCTGTTGGGTCTTGTTGTGGAAGTATGTGGCCAACTGTATTATGCCAGAACTATGTAGTATAGGCCGTCCACCCTTTCCTCCAGGGACTTGTATAGGTAATATTTATAAGAATAAATGTAATCATACATAATTACGTCCGTCACAGCGAGATGGTTATAACCGAGAAACTACCAATTGCACTTGATTAATTGCTTATTCATATATTTTGCTATATATTCACTCGGTTAACACATTATCCCTTCAGTGACATAATGTGTTTGCTGTGAGACCGTAAGGTTTGGTTTTCCAGGTGTGCATTCGAGCATTATCATATTAAAAAGAAATCCCTGGTCGTGTGTACTTACCAGGCAAGGGGAGACGTGACGAGTAACAGGAAGCAGGTTGGGCAATGATGGATGGTCATGCAGACAGGCGTCACTCTTTAAGTGGACTCCTTGAAGCCCCATGTTACATAGTGTGAAATCTCTTTTTAAATGGACTCCTTGTGCTGGTTTCTTATTGATATAGGAACTGGTCTTTTGCATATTAGGCTTAAAAGGTTCATATGGTATTCTTATGAAGATATGTGAATAATTTTTAATTGAATCTCTTCACCCTGGTTCTTTATCAATATGGGAAATCACCAGTTGGAAATTATGCTTAAAAAGTTAGTATGGAATACATATTAAGGTTTATTAAGTTAGTATGGAATTCATATAAAGGTTTATTAATCATATTTTGACATTCTTACATAAATTAAAACTTATACAAAGCTTGCATTTTCGAGTCCCAGGTACTTTTGGGGCTACACAGGTACAGTAATGACATGTGTACTTGTGGAAATCTTTGTGCTTGCCATGTATTTCTTAGACTCTCCCCACAGAGGAATACAGTCATTACATCACATAACCTTTAAGTAACCTGAAAATTTTTCCCAGCCAGGTGACACAACCATTTCTTCTGAACCCGAGGGAGTGGTTAGTGTAAGGTGTTGTCTTTACTCATGCCAACACACACTGTACATTATAAGTTGCATTAGTAATGCAAAAGCAAAACATGTTTGCCAAATGTAATGATGGATTCTAGCAATAATTAATATATTGTGTTAAGGCAGTAATAATATGAAGTTAAAATTTTTTCATCTTCATTTAGTGTCATACCTAAAACATCTCTGGTCTTTGCAGGAAGGATGCACATTTCAAGAAGGATACACACTGAGAGAAAAGCAGCTAGCCATGTGCTCCTGCAAGATCGTGAAGTTACAAGCCTGTAACTTTACCTACATTTCCTACATTTTAAGTAAAATGTATCTCCTACCATGGTAAGCCCACAGTACTTAACTTCTTGAAACAAAGTTGACTAGAACATTATCCACAAGATTACCAAGGTCACTTAACATCGAGTTGTATGTAGAGGAATGTTGTTTGAAATGCATTAAATTTCAGCATGCATTAACAAATAATGGGTAGAAAGGATTTTCTGATTACATGCAGAGGTGCAAAAAGCAAGCAAATTGTTGGGAAGAGTTTAATAAATGATGCATAGGGAATCAAGCATGGTATGTTGGTAACTTAACTAGTTAAGAGGCTTAAATGAAATTTTACAGCAAATGCACCCAATGGAAATCATTACTGAAGTATTCAGTATTTGTGTTATAAATGAATAACAAATAATACAAGAACACTAAGTACACAGATTGATCATGGAAGTAGGATCAATCTGCATTTGAGGGAACAATTAAAATGTCTTAAGTCTCTCTCTCTCTCTCTCTCTCTCTCTCTCTCTCTCTCTCTCTCTCTCTCTCTCTCTCTCTCTCTCTCTCTCTCTCTCTCTCTCTCTCACCACAGCCCATAGACCCACAGTATGTTCACAAACCACACTCACTCACCATGGCCACTCATATATTACCCCCCCCCCCCAAGTCTCTCTCTCTCTCTCTCTCTCTCTCTCTCTCACCACAGCCCATAGACCCACAGTATGTTCACAAACCACTCACTCACCATGGCCACTCATATATTACCCCCCCCCCCCACACACACACACACACACACACACACACACACACACACACACACACACACACACACACACACACACACACACACACACACACACACACACACACACACACACACACACACACACACACTCACGGTCCACTAGCGTAGTGGTTAATGCACTTGGCTCGCAACCGAGGGGCCAAGGTTCGGACAGAGATCATTTGGATGTGTCTCCTTACATGTGTAGCCCCTGTTCACCTAGCAGTGAGTAGGTACAGGACGTAAGTCAAGTCGTTGTCCCAGTGTGATGTATGTGAGTAGTCTTGGTCCAACCCAAAGATTAGTCAGTATGAGCTCTGAGCTCCTTCCATGGGGGGGACAGCTGGCTGTCTCGAGAGAGACCAGTAGCAGACTGTACAGTGAAAAACACACACACACACACACACACACACACACACACACACACACACACACACACACACACACACACACACACACACACACACACACACACACACACAGTATGTTTACAAATCTCTCTCTCCACAGACTCACAGTATGTTTACAAATCACAGGCCCTCATATATCACTCTCACTCACATTTCCTCTCTCTCATCATTAATGAGCTGAATTTTAACATAGTATGGCAACTGTGACCATCAAAACACAGATAAGTGAATGGCTATTACAAATGTCAAGGTACTCATTTGTACATTTTGTTCAACAGTGCGAAATGTAATTTTAACAACAACTACACTTATATTTCATAAAATCTATAGTCAAGATGAATTGCTGTTGCACATTCTAAGGCACTCATTTGTACATTTAACTTTACATAATTATCACAACTGTATATATATATTTCTTACCATAACAAATCTTGAATACATATATACTAGGGGTAAGAATTTTATATATAGTTTATGGAGGTATTTTCATTGTGCAAGAAGTTTAGTTAATGTTAGATAAAGCACTCAAGTAAATATATCATCATCACTACAGTCTGATAATTTCTCAGAATGCTCACTATTTACAGACAGCTTACTACTATCCTTCTCTCCTCTCAGCAGTTTCTTGAGAGAAGGAATGCCTGGATCAAAGACGGAGGAATCACTGTCCTCAGAATCCCCATCAGTTGTAGTGGAGATTTCACTATGTATGCTGAAGTTCTCTCTCAGTGCAGGAGTCTGATCTGCGGTGCTTGAGATGTAAATATTTTCATTCTTTATTGAAATACACATGTTTGGGTCTAAGGTCTTTACTGCTGTAGCCGAAGCCCTGAGAGCCGCTAACCTTATTTTAGGCCACGTGTAGCTGACCTTCTCCTTGGCTGACCAGATCATTGGCTGCCAGAGAAACATTTTATCCAGCCACGTCCCACTATGGAGCCACGTCACCAGCGCAGCAATCTGGTCCACCAGTTTAAAGCGCTGGACGTGCAGGATCTGAAGAATGATGCATTAAAGGCAAGTAGCAGTGGCAGTCTTGATTTGAGTTAATGATCCACAAGCAAACCAATCTAGAATAAGAAATCTGCAATCATACTGGTTTGTCATGAGAATGAAATAATTCAATCCTTCATCTCACAGATTTACTATTAAGAGAGAAAAATGTAGGCAATAAAACTTACATTCTAACTGCACACTTCTTACCTCAGAGGGGACGCTCCCACTTGAGGGCAGAGTTACAGCTGCCACCTTGCGAGATATTTGGCATATGGTGAAATGATGTCCAGAGAGATAATTAAGAGCAACTATCCACTGGTTTCTGATAGGTGTGATGCTCTCACCATCAGGGTTCCCAGGTATTATGAACAGCACTTTATCAGCTCTGAGGATGTGATCTCTTGTCCAACAGTTTGGATCCTATGGGTAAATTGCTTGTGTACAGTACAGATTGCATATAAATGTACATATTGCATAATAAACTGCAGCAGTGTACTTGCACATAATGTATCTCTCTAACCTCAATCCCCACATCACGATCCACCAAGTATGGGAAGAGATGGCAGGTGTTCTTCAAGAAATCAGCAAACATGTTGATGAATTCCATATATGGCTGGTTTTCTGCTATATAAACAAGAAGTACTGATGGTTGGACTTCCTGCAAGGCCTGCAGTGTATCTGGTGGTGGAAAAAAGCACCCTTAATAATAAGAAGCAAGCAAGCAATTGTGAAATCAGTTAGAAGAAAAATCCATCCATGTATTGGTAAGCTGATAGAAGAAAAACACAACCATGTATTTTTAAGCTGATAGAAAAATAAAGAATTTGTTACTCTAGTTTATTTTCTCAATAACAATCATGAATAATGTATGCCAAGTGCCTCCAATCACCTTAATGGGCCTATTATGTATTATGAGCACGACTGCCTGAGAAAGTGGTCAATGGCCCTTTATCTTGGAAAGGTAGACTTTTTTGTATTATATAAAGTTACAGACCTGAGAAAAACAACCCCTTAAGGGAAAACCTGTAAGGCTGTAAAACAATGGATTTATTGAGTGTCTTTCATGCACACATGCACACACAACAAAACAAACATCAGTGATCCACTGATGCCATACTTACCTCTGTTGGTCCTCAAGCGCTTGTTAAACATGAGTAGAAATGTCAGGAAGGCTATCAAAAAGAAACCCATTGCAACTGACATCCAGATGCCTATCAAGCTGGGCTCAATTTCTGCAAAAATTGGTGAAATCATTACATACATCACAGATCAATGTGAAGTGAAGGCTGAAGTCAACAGCAGCAACATACTGAGGATTGACACTGTAGATTCCAAACAGTTACATGTTAATGTATGATATTTGAGAAGTATGGCCACCAGAAAGTGGGGAACTATCCTGCCATGACCATCCTTTCTGAGGGAGATCTGTGAAGAACTATAACAAAACAGACATGAGGGAAGAAGTATAAATGAAGGAAATTAATTACTCAAATTTACCAAATTTAGGCGACACAGCAATGTAGCATCCTGTGTGTGGAGGGCACTTGTCTGATTCAATCTGCACCGTGACAGCATAGCTACCTGGGTTGCTCCAGATTGGAAGATGCACTGTCCATTCTTCCTCCCTGGAAGTTGGTAAAAGCCAATCAGGATTTACACACATCACTGGAAACTAATTTCATTTCTGAGCAACTATGCAACATTTGTTAGTACCAAACCTCCACTTTGTGAACAATAAAATTCTAACTACTTACAAAATGTAGGAGTCTTTGCCATCCTTTTGATGTAAATGTAATAAAGAAAAGATAAACGAGGAAGAAAATCAAAACGTGACAATAATCATTAAGGTTACAGCTCCTAATTCAAATACAATATGGCATTTTCTATGTTAGATGTTGCAAATACTGTCCTGATATTGCTGACCCCAATTTAAAAGAAAAACTGGTATTGATTATGTGAAACTATCTTTTAATTTCAAGTTTCTCCATTACCAAGGAAATCTATCCACAGTTGCACAACTTACTTAGGAGAAACAACCAGAGTAGAATTGAGTGTACTATAATTGCCACAGTCTGGTTTGATAATGTCCAAACACTTGACAATTGACACTCTGTATGACACCTCAGGGAAGGGGCCAGCTGACTGAACAGTGACTGGTAAGTGGGAGGAAGTTGCAATGAAGTCCTGATGAAGGTAGAAGAACACATGCCACTCTGACAGACTTGTTTCCTCTGGATCTGTGGATAATCATTTCTTTCAATGCATTACATATGTAGTAAAATACATTTAATTAGTGCATCATTCTTTCATGTCATTCTACAAAGAACAGATAGCAGACTTATTCTAAATAATTGTCCTGCACATTTTGTTTCCACTGACAGCAATCACTGGAGAATAAAATCATATCAGAGGATGGTGATGTGTAATGCTACATTACAGTCATTCACCAAGAGTGGAAGTGAGCAAAATCCAACACAGAAAGAAGAAAATCTCTGTCCTATAGCCAGCAACTATGAGGCTGAAATTTGGCTTTTCTCCTCAGTAATATATAAAGAAAACTTACATATTCTTGTGTAGCTTGGAATCCTGAAGATGAACGTCCTCCCTTCTCCTCTGTCATTCTCAACTGTGACCTCGCCATCCCTAGCAATATCCCCGGGCACTTTGAACATTGCACAGTCATACACAAGAGTCTCATCAAGGGGCAAGCTTACACCACGGAGACTGAAATCCCGGCATTTGCTCTCTTGACTCATGTTGACTTTGTACTGAAATTTTAAGTCTAGAAAAGAAACAGAATAACATAAATGCCATATAATTAAAAACTAGTACAAAAGAGAAACTAAAATTATCAGATACCATGAACTAAAACTCCCCACAATTACAAGGTTTAGTCATAATAAAAGACTATGAACTCTTAAGAAATATTTACTGCTATGAAGAAAATAAGAGAAAATTTACTGAAAACTCTTCAGAGCATATTATGAAATGTTAAATGGCATTGATTTACTCACTCCTCCAGTCAGGGGAAGGGAAAGTGAAGTTTACCACTGACCGCTCTGCCATCCAGGTTTTGTACATATACAAACGAAGCCCAACCAGTGGTTTCTCGTGAGCATAGACGTAAGCCGGCCGCAATGATCCACACCCACTGCCTGAAGCAGCACAACAATGTCAAGTCTCTCACACATACCTTCTGGGAATGTGTGTGCAGTTATGCAAGGAAGGGTAGAAGGTTATTGGGAAGCATTAGATTTGGTTCATGAATGCCCTCCATGTGTTTCAAAAGTAAAGGGAAGACTGTTGATGACAGTTACTACTTCACTCTAGCTTGCTTCTTTATAACCTCAACATTCTACCTCTTCTAATTTATAAGAAAAAATTCACTAGGACCAAAACAGTTCTATATAAGTCAAGATAAAAAGAATGAAAATTAGGACAAGAAAATATCAGGATAATTATCAAGTTACATTTAAACAAATGTTGAATCTAAGTGAGACTAATTTCAATAAGGAGTTTGAGCCAAGGAAATATAAAATGACTTACCTTCATCAAACCTTTCTACCTGACATTCAGCTGTAGTCATGTCAGATGTCAACTGGAGAAGAAAGGCAGGAAGATAATAGTTACTTATTCTTGTTAGTATATTAACCATTATAAAATTTACTTCACGATTGCCGTGACAACAGCAGTTCCCTCATTATGGTCTTTTCTTCATTACAAGATGCATTTTCAAGCAATTTTAACCTGTGAGGAATGACACCATTCTAGCATTTGCCCCTAATCACTGGTGGTTTTGTATGTCATGAACGAGTCTGTAAAACTTCTATCACTTATTTAAATTTCAGAGATATTTGTTTTTTGTCTGTGCATAATGAACTGGTCCTCTACTGCATAGCTGTGGTGGTTTTCTTGAAGATTAAGGTATACATGGTCATACATGGCATTATTGCAGACTTAATCCACCTTGAATAGCCCATCCACTTCACATTACTAGACCAGGAGTGCACATGGTAGGCATTTAGAGGGTGGGCACAGAAATGCTGCATGAAATGTCATTGGCGAAAGTATGTAACCAACATAATGTTAATATGGTTGCGAATTAGGGGTAAATGCTGGAAATTTACCGTGCTTAATTTAACTAAGTTATCTTAATGTTTGATGTTATTCTATTCACATTGGGCATATTTACACATGCTTCTTGCACAATTTGCCATGCACTGAAACCTACGCATACATGCACATGAAGCCACAAACCTCTCTGTGGTGCAGCTGGTGAGCGCATGACACAGTCAAATTCTCAAAACCACACAGGCCAGACTGGTTGTGGTGGCAGTATCGGTTTTTGGTGGTGGTTAAATTGCTGCACAGCACTGGTACCATCTCCATGCTGGGGCAGAAGCACACCACCAACACCAGCAGGATCACCACCACGATCGTGGTGGTGGGGGCAGGTCCACTCAAGGCCATCTCCTTGAGTTGACTCGTGTCAAGATCCTTCAGTTAAGTCAACTTGTGGAACCAATTCATGTCACACACACCGGTGACTTACTGAATTTTTGCTAAAGGATATACAGGTCACATTACTCTTGTTATCCGAGTGGGTAAATGTTACTAGTACACAGTAATACATCTTGTATCGCAGCCACACCACTGCCGTTCTGAGCTTGTTGACACCAGCACTGCAGGGGATGCTACTTTCACCACTTCAGTTTCCTCAGTTCCTTCAGCACACAGTGATACAGAACCGGTCTCACTAATAACCCACCAGTGCACCTCATGTTTCTCTTCACATCATGTCCCATCACAGAGTAAAGTAGGATGTACATGAAAATGGAATGCTGTTTCACGAAAATTTACCACAACTTGACCGGCTCAACATGTTACTTCATTATTCTCTAAGTCACATATGCCCTGCCACTTATACAACTGTACCACGCCACAGTGAAGTTTCCTGCACAACACTTGACAGACTGAGAAGGGAAGTGTACCTTGGGAGCTTGCAAGCGCGGGATTTACCAGCTTTTGTATTACGTATTGTTGGATTAACTTGTTACGATTCCCTAGCTGCTGATGTGATGCTTATCTTTCTTATCTCACCTGTAGACAGTGAAGTTCCTTGCTGGTTTCCCTCTCATCTCACTAATTTTCTGAAAGCCACTTCTATCTTTAGAAGGCACTTTAAGCTCCTGTCACCATATGTGTGGCCACCAGCGCGAAGTAGACCCTTCGCTAGTCATTCCCAGCAGAGCACTGAAGTGAATGGATTGCCTGGATTGGCTGCCCTGAGAGAAGTTGGCTGGCTGTAATTGGCTGCCAAAATTACTTTGATCACCCATACAAGTCATAAACAGTAGCCAGTAGTCTCCACTATTTCAGGGTTTCTTAAGACCCAAGGAAACCGCGACGGACACGAAACACTCAACTTCCTTTTATTAACTCGTTTACCATTCTGCAATTTCTGTTTGCGTGTTCTTCCCAACCATACATTCTTGCCTAACTATATTAATTATATTGTCAAACTCGTTATATTCCGTCTTTTCTTTTCTACTTTTTCTTTCTTCCCTCGGTGTATGTGGTTTGACCGCGTAGTGGAATAGCAATAATTTAATTACAACTTTATTAATCTGGCAATAAGCAAACAAACCTCTAGAATTTTATGGTCTCAATTAAAGTACCTCGTAAGATCGTTTAGGTAGAGGAATAGAAATGATTTCATCATAACCTTTTGATTTGAGTGCAAACCAACCATGAAGGCTGTTTTTAACTATATGTATGTGGCGCAGTATTTACAAAAAAAAAATGTACCCAGAGTATAATCTTCTTCTGGCACTCACGTACTGTGCCATTCACTGCCCGATGGCACTTCCCGGTTGTTGCTTGACATTCTCTCTCTCTCTCTCTCTCTCTCTCTCTCCGTTACTGACGTTTACGCTCAGACCAGACAAGACTGCAAAAACAAGTTGTCCTCGCGGGTTCCCTGACCTCATCAACACATACACACACACACACACACACTCCATAGTAAACAGAAACGCGACCCTAATATCTCTCGCGTTGCACTTTAAATAGCTGCGTAGTAACTTGGTGAGTATGACATATTATTATGAAAGTCTGTATTTTGTGTATAAGTATTCTTCTATTCGACTTTGTACCCACTCACATTAGATTTCCGTTTGAGTGTGCAATATATATATATATATATATATATATATATATATATATATATATATATATATATATATATATATATATATATATATATATATATATATATATATATATATATATATATCCTTTCCGTATCCTTAATACTGGGTACTCCAAGATAACGCTGGTATGTAAGAGCTGATCAAAAGATAACTGGTTTATTGGGCTCCATAATTGTCATTGCCGAGTAGTTTGCTCAGTTACGGCTGTTGTGCGACATGTGACCACAGGTATCATATTTATGTGATCACAATTGTAAATCTATCTACCTATTTTTTTTTTTTTTCTTCTTCTTCTTCTTCCTTTAGAGAGAGAGAGAGAAAAAAAAAAGGCCCACTGAGGTACCGGCCCCTAAACGCAAGTAAAAAATACAGGAGTGTCTTGAAACCTCCCTCTTGAAAGAAAGATGCCGGTCCCCGAATACGTTCCAAAGCAGCAGTCAAAAATTGAAGGATAAGTGTCTTGAAATCTCCCTCTTGAAGGAATTCAAAGTCATAAGAAGGTGGGAATACAGAAGCAGGCAGGGAGTTCCAGAGTTTACCAGAGAAAGGGATGAATGACTGAGAATACTGGTTAACTCTTGCATTAGAGAGGTGGACAGAATAGGGGCCGCGGGAGGAGGGGAGGCATGCAGTTAGTAAGATCAGAAGAGCAGTTGCCATGAAAATAGTGGTAGAAGATAACAAGAGAAGCAACATTGCGGCGATGAGAAAGAGGCAGAAGACAGTCAGAGAAGAGGTGATAAGATGAAAAGTTTTTTTTTTTTTTTTATCCTGTCTAAAAGAGCGGTATGAGTGGAACCTGTGAAGCATACTGTGAAGCATACTCCATACATGGACAGATATAAGGCCCCTGTATAGAGTTAGCAACGGTGAGAAAAACTGCTGGAGACGACTCGGAATTCTACGTACCTATTTATCTTTATAACAGGCAATTCCGCACGGCGTGGCGCACACAAAGGCTTGTATTCTGAAACACTTTGCTCTCTCAACTCGACTATTTTCCAAGGCCACAGAGATAACTAGCCATTTCCTTACTAGTGTCTCTCCTTTAAATAATGTAGAAATATTATCAATCTGTCACCAAAATCACAAAAACACCCTTTTAAATCCGTGTCGCTTCAATTAGAGCCTTTTAAAAGTAGTGGAGGTGCGGCAGTTTCAGGATAGGGCAAAACACACACACACACACACGATTCACACTCTTGTCGGCCCCTGGAAGAAAGATACATATCTTCGTGGGCCACCTTACCACATCCGAGCTTAGGCATGGCACTGCTGGTCACACAATTGTACTAAATTCCATCTGGAAATCATTGCTGTTTGCAGTGATTGTATGATTATTTCTTTATTACATGTAATAGAAAATCTCATGCTACCATTCTTAATCCTAATATTTTAAAACATCTGCATCCTGCTCACGCCATTTGTTTACACAGCCATCCAC
This sequence comes from Scylla paramamosain, assembly GCF_035594125.1. Classification (NCBI taxonomy): domain Eukaryota; kingdom Metazoa; phylum Arthropoda; class Malacostraca; order Decapoda; family Portunidae; genus Scylla; species Scylla paramamosain. The sequence continues at coordinate 16,537,403 of NC_087183.1, forward strand.
ATTTTATTCTGACTTCTGAGAAACCACCATATCCGCTTTGGCTTCTAAAAAAAATAACAGAGTCCGGTGAATAATACATTCCCTAATGGTCTATATCATTAGGAAAGAAATTAGTTTAGTTTATTACGTCAGTTAATTTTTTTTTTTTTTCACTCGCTTGATATGTAAAAGAATAAATAAATAAATAAATAAAATAAAATAAAATATAAAAGCCATTTGCCGTCTAACAGATGGCGACCACCTTAAAACCCCTTCTTTTAAAATGGAGCTTGATGATTACCACACCACACAACTACAGCTCCAAGAACGAATATTTTCACCCATTTCCTCCGTTCCTAAAACTTGCTGTGTTAACTTTATAGACTTCAAAATGCTCCCCACCAAAGTTCACTGTCAATGTTACTCTTCAGATACTTTATTTATTTATTATTCATTTTTTATTATTTATTTTATTAATTTATTAATTTATTTTATCTATTTTTTACTTATTTATTTATTTATTTATTTTTATTTATTTATTTATTTTTTTTTTTTTGTGTCTGAGTTAAAAGTCGTTTTTCATGTGAAAGCTGATGGGGTTATTATTATTATTTAATGTAAGAGTTACTGTTTTTTTTTTTTTATTTATTATTATCATTATATATATATATATATATATATATATATATATATATATATATATATATATATATATATATATATATATATATATATATATATATATATATATATTTTTTTTTTTTTTTTTTTTTTTTTTTTTTTTTTTTCTTTACATATTTTGATGCCGTTACTGAGGTTAATGATGCGCTTTTTTTTTTTTTTGAGAGTTTTCATGATTTTGTTGATAATTCAACAAGGATTTTATGTTGTCAATGGCTGGAGGGAAACACACACACACACACACACACACACACGAAATCTCGACATACCAGTGTGGCCTTTGAAGGCGAAAGCCTGAAGAAATTCGAAACAAGGGATATATTAATGCTAGTAATGAAATACTGAAGCTTCACTTCCCTCATGACCCAGTAAGGAAGGTCGCTGATCCCTTCATCTACAACACTAATCTCTTCAAAATAAACAGTGATAACTAAGTCAAACTGCTTATGCCAGTTTATGCTTAGTGTGACCTACATTACAGCTATTATTATTATTACTGCCACCCACGACAAATACCGCGATACATTATTATTATTATTATTATTATTATTATTATTATTATTATTATTATTATTATATTATTACTATTACCCATGCAGTGTGATGCTCAAGTTATCAATGCAAACTACCTACCACAGGATATATTAAAGGATTCATATTCTATACCTAACTTTGTCTTACTTCAGGTTATGGCCCAGAATGAAATTACCTCTCTCTCTCTCTCTCTCTCTCTCTCTCTCTCTCTCTCTCTCATTACCACACACAACTGATGAAATAAATGATGATTCGTTTCAATTTATTTTTTTTTAATGACAAGACAAAATTCTTCCAGGCCACATGAAGTATATAAAATTCTAAAACAAATTATAATAATCCTCTTTTGACATGACAAGGAATGTGAAGGAAATACATTAACTCCTACACAATACACCAACTTCAAAGTCAGTTTAAAAAATATAGCAATTCACACTAATTTGAAAATGGCTTACTCAAGTTAAGAATAAAAAACAAGCAAAACATGTTCTCTATAATTTGTGTCATTTAGTCTGTATCTTATCTTAATTAGTTGATGAGAGCTTCCAGCTGAACCAGACGAGCATTGATATCCGAGTGGAGTCTCATGGGGATCATGCCAGCAAAGGTCACAATGGCACGGGCTTGCTCCTGGAGGTGCTGGGGACATGGGGAAAAGAGATGTGAGATATTAATGAAAACAACCTAAGAGTTCTGTTTTCATCATTATTATGAAAGCACCAGTAAATGAACAAAGTACATTTAAGGAAATGTGATGTCATGTGAGATAATGGGTAGGTGAATCACTCAGGCTGAACAAACAAACAGGATGCACATTGCTCCTCATTAAGTAACATAAAGGTTATTCTCATGTGCAGTTTAAACTTGTTCTGTTTCTATCATATGCTTCATACTTATTATAGCAAAACAATTATTGTGTATGCTTAGAGATTCAGTGTACCTTGGGAGCTGTAGGGGCAGATGCTGCAGACACATTGAGAGAAGGCTGGGGAGACTGTGGCAGCTGGCTTGATCGATACAGCTTGTAGGTTGTTGTCATGGCAGCCAGGAGGATGTGTGGCAGCACACTTCTCACCTCACTTCCTTGAGCTATCACCCCGGCCACTCGGCTATCAACCTCATCCCTCCGCAGGGCAATGATGTGCAACTTCTTCAGGATCTGAGGAATGACAAAATGAAATACATTATGGTTATGCACTCTCAGTGGGCCTTTTTTTCACTCTTTTAGTTGCCCTTGACCAGTGCCCTCTTACATAAAAAAATATTAAATAAAAAGTTAGTTTCCACAGGTGACACTCACTATATCGAAAGACAAATCAACAATAAAGTGACAGGAAAAACAAATGGCATTAGCACAAACCCACCTCAAGAGCATCAATAAATCTTTCTTTGTGATAAAAGTTGAAGAAGGTGGCCAGGTCCATGAGGAGGTGCAGGGTGGCCACAATGGTGGGGAAGGTGTTGTGGCCATGAGTCTTGAAGCGCAGAGCCACAGCAGAGGCAAGCTCCACCACACGGCTGCGCTGACTCCCACTGCCGCCCTCAGGCTGATGCACCACTTGGCTCAGCAACTGGTTCAGCAGGGACACTACTTTTTCATGATTCTGTTTGCAAAGAAAAGTATCAGTAGCAGTTTCATGTTGGAAAGGCATTCAAAACCCATGGTATTGTTCATTTACACAAAATCTGGTGCAAAACCAACAACTAGTGTTTATTTACCTTAGCTAAATCATATAACTTAATAGCATCTTCATGGAGCCCCTTCTTCTCTGAGTCCTGAGCCACCATCTGTATTACCTCACTCACATCAACCTGCAGTAAACATCAATCATTACATAACATGCCTGCACATGTGTGGTTTCATTCTTGTTATGGAATACAAAAATAAACTTTGAGAAGAATTCTGAGGTGTAAGACATTAGCAAGTGTCTTCATTCAACAGCAGGTTATGTTATTAACTCTAATGTCTACACCAGGAGTGGCTCACCTTGAACTTGTCAATGATGCCTGGAGTGCGGCGGGCGTCAGGCTCCAGCCGCCCCAGGAGCAAGTCAAACTCCCGTGACTGCAGCACCAGCTGACTTATGCAGCCAGAAAATACATTCTCACCATTCCTCCCTTTTAGTGACCTGTTTAGGAATTGTAGGATGACTGAGGGTATATTTTTAATACTGCATTACACACACACACACACACACATACACACACACACACACACACACACACACACACACACACACACACACACACACACACACACAGATATTATGTTCAATATCTTAATGTTCATTCAACGGCAGCTAGAAAAAGCAACATTCCTAACATTTTCCTATCTATCTACATACTAAGCCAGCAATCCCACACAGGATGGCCCAGACAAAGCGCCACATACACATACACATCATCCACACTCTTAGCCCCAACAGCCCCTTGTGGACTTTTAATCAGTAATAAAACCTTACGAAATCAGACTATAAAGCAATAAAGGCAATGCTGTGACCTATAAGCATACAAGGCTCACTCTGTACCTTAAGAAGAAGCAGTAGTGAAGCGCCTCGCAGGGATCCGTCACCTCAAACTTGCGAGTGTAGAGGAGGATGAGACGAGTAAGATTAAGGCGTCGGACTCCCTCTGGGTCACCATCCTCCCTTGACACTGCACAAGAAGGAACACTTACATGCTGTCAACTTGCTTATTGTAATCCCTTGAAAACTTTTATAACAATTCCTCCAATAAATAAATAAAAAGTAATACACCAAACAAACAAATGACTTTTATACATTAGGTCTTAGTTGATTGATGTTCCAAACTGTAATTATTTCTAATATTTAACCTCTTATCTAATAACCCCTGACATTCTTTACAGATCAGGCACACACACAATATATATACAAACATACATACATACATACATACACAAAAGAATGTCTCCTCCAGAAAGGTAACTGAGACAAGGTACACAACTTTTACATTCATATTCCTTTGCACCACTCTCCTAGCACCTTGGCCCACAATGGAGAAGATAAAGTACTCCTGCCTTCACTATACAGGGCTGATTCACACAGCTTGATACAGGGAGTCCTCAGTCTTGACTTCTACTGTTTTGTGGTTACAACACTGGTAATGCTTGTCCCCTTTGCTAATTTTTTTTTTTTTTTGCTACTGATTTATTTCAATATTTTTACTTACTGTATTACCTTCTGTGTTTTTTACAGGTACAGTAGTTGTTTTTTTTTCTATATTATGACTACAGTACTATAACATTAGCAAAGATGAGTGGCATACTGCAGGTGCTTACTTAAGCTGCCTCTAACCTATGCCAAAAATTGGTTTACAACATGATGTAGGAATAGAACTCCATCATAACTCAAGGACCCCCTGTAGAGCTAAGACTAAAAACAACTACAATCAGAGTTGGTGAGTCTGGCCCAGCAAACACATACACATGGGGGCGTGCACTTCAGAGGACAGGACCAGCAGGTTCATCTCATGCAGGGCCAGGGCAATGTGCACTGCATGGCACCGCAGGGCTTCCTTACGGCTCAAGAACTCAATGGCAGCCTCAAATTGTCCTGTTTGTAGGAGTATCTGGAAACCAAACCATTTCTCTGAATTTCTGGTCATCTTGTATAAATGAGAGGGTTAGAAGGTTTTAATGCATCTTATTTTCTTCCTACATCTAGTTCTTATCCTACAAGTTTGTGAATATTGAATTAACAAAGAAAATAATTATCAACATTCTTTTGAGAAGCAACTTTTGGTTCATTTACTGCAAACACTATCACTAATATGAATTGTTATCATACTTTATTGCTGAGATCTGAGAAGTAATCATCAATGAGGATGCTGATGTAATAAATATATCTATAAGACTCTACAACTCCTTTTCCTCAACAAATTTTGTTTTCTCTAATCAAAACTCTAAATATTTCATCAGTACTAATGTGAATACTTCCCAGATTCACTTACAGAGGTGTAGAGAAGAGGCTGGTTCCATGCATTGAAGTGTGATTCCCCTGGAAAATAAAAGGTACATGCATATATATTACCACAGTTATAACATAAGAACATAAGAAAATAAAGGAAGCGGCAAGAAGCCAGCAAGTGTACACATGAAAGAAACATACCTACCTAGTATTTCCACATCCATAAATCTATCTAATCTTATTATAAAGCTCCCTAATGACTCAGCACTAATAACCTGAATAGTGAGTCTATCCCACTCAAATACTCAGATATGGATTATTCTTCACACATTACCAATACTCAGTAATCCAGCAGCATGGGTGAACTCTGGGAAAAGCCTTACCATACTGCTCATACAGAAGATTTTGAAGTTGAATGAGAGTAAGAGTGTCCTGCTGTATGCTGCTGGTGCTGGATACCAAGGCAGAGGAGGAGCTGTCACAGTCCACCTGAAGGGAAGGAAGAAGTCTCATGAGTCTTGGGACTATATTCTGAAACATTTCTGCCTGCACCTCCACTACTTTCAAAAGGCTCTAGTTGAAGTGACAGGTTTTTAAGAATATTTTTACAATTTGGTAATAGATTAAGAGAATTTCTGCATTATTAACAGTCTTGAAAATCTGACTAATCATCTCTGTGACTTAGGAAAATAGTTGTGGTGAGAGAGCAAAGTATTTCTGAATATATGGCCCTGGCTTGAGGCAATGGCTTGTGATGACTATGATCTTACATACATACACATATATACACCAAGGTTATCTTCTCTAAAGAAGTTGGTAGTTAAGACAAGGCATACAACTTTGACATTCACACTCCTTCACACCACTCTCAGCCCCTTGGCCCCCAACGGAGAAGAGAAACTACTCCTGCCTTCATTTTATAGGGACCAGCTGCACAACTTGAGCGGTTTGGTCTGGAACAAGACTCCTTCATAACAAGTACCCTCCCCTACCACACTCGATAGCTAAAGCCTTATTTTACATTAATGAAGGGCTTCTAGAAGACAAAGCTACATTACATGAAAGATATAAACTGAATTATTACTTTTACAGTCATTCAAAAGAAGATATCTAAACAAAAATGTCTTGAGCTCTTACACATTTTGTTTGTTTTACTCTTATGCTTCATTATCAAGACACTTCTCTAGTTTTAGTTAATATTTTTGGCTCTTTTTCTTTAATATGCACTTTGTTGCCCTTGGCCAGTGCCCCACTTACACTCACACAAACACGCAAAAGAACAAAAAAAGTCCTATCACAACACAAAACAGATCATGTGATGACAATAACCACACAAATAAATGTAGAATAATTCCTCAGTTACCACAAAAAGTAAGAAAAAATCTAATAATGACAGAAACAATTGCCCAATAATACATCACTCACCACACACAGCTTGAGCCACAAGTAATCATCAGTGGTGGTGGTGATATCTGTGTGGTCTTCATGAGGGTCGCAGCGGCTCACCAAACAGAACACAGCTCGCTGCCGAGACAAACAACAAGGGTATTTCAATGATTTGTCCTCTACTCATACTATTGCTATGTTCAGCATGTGCCAAAAAATTACACTTCTTTATTTAATCCATTCACTACCACACACCATTTCCAAGCTTCATGAAGTCACTTAATGCTAGTCAATCTGGAATAAATAAAGTAATAATTGTGGAGGATAAGTAACTGGAGATGATTTTTTACCCCTTAAGTATGAAAAAAATAGTCCTAAACATAATGAGTTTCTTTACTTATACACAAAACCATATTAACATCATGGTTTGGTACTGAAAAGGTTAAATCTTTCAATGCTGTACAATAACAAAGATCATTTGGAGAAAAACAAGGAAAAGAGCAAATCATGAGTAAATTCCTTTAAAGCAACCAAAAATGGGCAGTCACACCTTGAAGGGATCTGGGGAGTTTACAAAAAGTTGCCATTAGAAGGAGGAGACAAATTGCAAGTAAATTGGAATAAGTAATGCAAATGGACATTGTCTCACCTTGAAGGGATCTGGAGAGTTCTTGACAGCACGCTTGTAGGATGTCCTCAGCTTCTTCTCTAGGTCTGGCGGAAGTCGCCCTGAGTCACTCTTGTAGTAGTGCTCCAGCGCCCCCACCACCTCCACCACCAGAGGTGAGCTGCCACACCACACACAATTATTGCATCCATCTCCCTCTTAACTCTCAACATAAGCTTACTGATTGCTAACATGCTAACAACAAGGACTGACTGGATTATCTTATCATCCAAAATTGGAGGATGTGTCACGCAATAATGCAATCCAATCACCTATTTTCAGCGGCAGCCTGACATGCAGCCTTGCTTCCTCCAGCCCTCATGCAGTAGTAGATGAGCGGCCATACTGGGGCACCACTGGCCTGTCCGTCCTCCAGCGTGGCCGTCACCTGTTGAGGCAGCACAACCTCCAGGTAGGCACGCACAAGTGGCACTAGGCCCGGCACTCCGCCCAGCTGTGCACGCTCCAAGTTTGAGTAAACCATGTGTCTCATGTGACTTGTGTACCTGTGGATGAGTTAAATATCATTTTCACATTCACATATCAAGTTTTCATAGCATATGGTATATCATTCTATCTCTATCTATCTATATACCAGGCTGGTATACAGATCTGGGTCACGGGGTGGCCCAGACAAGACACCACACACTCACACATGTATCATTCCTCCTCTTAGCCCTGTCAGCTTCTGGTGGAAAAGTAATGTCTCATGGCTCAATGGGAGATGGAACAAAAATTATTGCTCAAAAGTAGAGTGTTAGGAATCACAAGGATCCAATCTCAAACACCAAAACCATCACTTGCACATAAGTGGTCAAACTCTGAAATACACCAAAGCAAATAATTTCATCGGAAAAATCTGAATTAAATCTAGCTATATGAGTATCTAAAAATCCTCTAAGTTATCACCACATATACATAAGTTCACAGTTGATTAAAATAGCCTCAGTGCATACACCAACATCCAACACTTACGACTTTTCGAGATAGGTGCGAGCCTGTTTGACCACAGCACTCTGGACCCCAGATGTGACTCGTGCTTTGGATGTCTCCCCCACCATGCTTACTGGCACCTCACTCAAGCACTTGACCAGCACCCACAAATCTGTGATGCTCTGTGGACCAACACCAACACTTCACTCACATGCATCATCCTTGGGAGTTTTGGAATGTATGGAAAATCAATACTCTTCAATTCTCACTCACTAGTATATGGAAGCATTGGTTTAAGCACATGCCTCTCAAGGAATAAAATGAAACAGTTTTTAATAAATGCATGCCAATCTAAATTTGTGGATATGAAGACAGCAACACTATTATAATAACTGATTTTTAAGACCTAACATCTACATACAATGCCATCATCATTCCAAAAGGTAGAGTCACTTAGCTTAGCAACAAAACTGTTATGTGTAACATTTCCCAAGTCCTCAAGCCTTCAGATCATACCTACAATTTTCACATATCTATAATATTTTATTTTTATTTTCAGCCATTTGGATTAAACAAAGCCTCTTGAGAGAGAAAAATATTTTCATTAAATATGATATGAGCAGAGGCTATCCAGCAAACAATGAAAACATGACCATTATCATACTAAGAAAATCATCTTTCAGCCTTGAGTACCACAAAGGGAGGCAGTCTGAGCATCAACAATCACCTGGTCATTCAAGGTGGACGCGGCCTCCCCCAAAGCCTCGGCCAGGTTGGGTCTGATGCCACCCTGCAGGATCTCCTCATTGTACTGACGCACCACTTGCACATAGGCTGTCTCCTCACTGCTCAGGCTGCTGCCACTGCCCCCCACATGGGAAACACCGTACACACTGTCCTGAGAAGAGAAAGAATGCTATGAAACACTTAATTCCCATTCTCTAAATGCTACTCACTCCTCATGATGGTGAAGAAATCAAGTATTTGATGCTAAGATATGATTTAACATAAGAACATAAGAAAATAAAAATTGGTGGAAGAAGCCATCACACCTATGTGTGATAGTCCCTATACAAAACATATCTACTTGTTTACAACTATCATCCCCATCCCCATAAATTTGTCTAATCAGTACTAATAACCTGATTACTGAACCCCTTCCATTCATCTATTTGAGAACTTACTGTATGAGCTTGGGATCCTAGACAGGCCAGGATCAACTCACACCCAGACCAGCTGACAACCAAATATCTTAGCCAGCCAGCCACTGATAATAAAGTATCATTAACATGTGAATGATACCCTGACCCTTACTCTCAGGACAGGGGGTGAATGTCCTCTCGTAGGCTTAAGGATAATGATAAGCTGAGAGCATTGGATACAAGTTCCTCAGTATGTCATCACCTTCATCTTTATCACACTGTGCAGGGCAGACTCTTAGAAATCATGAACATTACTGTAGTATCACTCAATGACAAGATCTATAAACCTGGTCACATATCATTTACAATAAAAGAGTCAGGTGACTAATGAAAGAGTCACTGGCCAAACAAAGGAACAGACAATATTCAAACACTCACTTCCACCGTGTTTGGTACTTTTTCCTCAATCCAAAGTCCTTTGATCTGCCAAGTCTATCAGTTCTTTGGTTTTGTATGGAGGTTATCGGCAGACCCGAGGAGTTGAGATAGAGAGGTAAGACAAAACACAGAGCAAGGGAGTGCTAGCTGATTATGACTGAAGTGCACCATCTAGACAATGCTCTGACTTTGTGGGTAAAATAAAGCACAATTACATATTGCATCCAAAAATCTGAAACCCTATATCAAATCTACATCCAAATCCTAAATTCATCATACTGAAGGAACACAGCTCATCATATATTGGGATGACAGGACTAATAGTGTGAATGATGCGTGTGTGTGAGATGCTTTGTCTAGGCCACCCTTGTAGAGAGATAGACTGTGAACAAGAAAGTAGCCATTCCCTGATACCATTTCTCTAAGCATTATGGTGACACAGAAGGCAATACATGCTTTTGAAAGTTTATAGTACAAGAATATAAACAAGTACTCATAAGTATTACAAAAGATGGAAAGTTTCTCATTAACTGGGAAACAAACAGGAAATTTTAATCATTACAAGTAAAACAAAAAAGGATGATAATAGGATAAAACTGCCCTAGGAGAGAGAGAGAGAGAGAGAGAGAGAGAGAGAGAGAGAGAGAGAGAGAGAGAGAGAGAGAGAGAGAGAGAGAGAGAGAGAGAGAGAGAGAGAGAGAGAGAGAGAGAGAGAGAGAGAGAGAGAGAGAGAGAGAGAGAGAGAGAGAGAGAGAGAGAGAGAGAGAGAGAGAGAGAGAGAGAGAGAGAGAGAGAGAGAGAGAGAGACGGGTGGGGGAATGTGTAATCAGCAGGCTTGTTTACTAAACTTAACCCTGAATAGGTAAAAGAGTAATAATTGAAAAATTCAAGTGTTTCTAAATAACATTGCATAATGGCAGGAATGGAGGCTGAGGTCAAGGAGTCTGTCAAGATAACAACAGGTAAGATTATGAAAGGAAAGAGGGAGAGAATGTATGTAAAGGAAGCATTAAAGAACCAACACTGTCTTCTTCAGAAGTATAATCTTAATGTTATATGTGACATGCAGAAGATGAAGACTTGAGGTTACCAAGAAGAGTTGTTTTAGAAGGGGCATTTCATATTAGATGGAATAGTAGTAGAAAAAAATATCTTAATGCTATAATAAGTGACATGAAGCACAAGAAAGGATAATTTAAGCAAGAATAAGTCAAAAGTATTATCTTAATGTTATAAATGTGGAACATGGAACACAATATAGGAGAATTAAGTTAAGTAACAACAAAGATTTAGATGAGGGATGTATTTTCTTAATGGATTGAAAAGAAACATTCATGAAAGCTTCTAAGAAAGATGGAGCCCTTTTAGCAAAGTTATTAAACAACCTATTCTCAGAAGAGCCTTGGGGGGAAAGAAACTGTGGCACTGCATCCATATTCTTAAAATATTCTTTCTTTTACTAGAAAATATTGGAAAAAGATCATAGAAGGAAGAACATTACATTGTTAAATAAATACACAAAACAAATAAATGGATGAAGAATTTAAACCTTTTTTTATTTATTTATCAATCAATTTATCTCATTTTCTTATTCCAAGTTAAGAGTGTCAATGATGTATGTGAGTTAGTTGTGATTTGTCTGAGTCACCCCATGTGGGATTGCCAGCCAGACAGACTGATAGATAGATCCATCTTTAGATCCCACTTTAAATGCACACCTGTTGCTGGACGGTAATGTTTAACAAATCCGTCCCTGAGTGTGTGAAGGCCGAGAGAAGATCCTGTTTCCTCTGCTCCCATTCTGCTTGTTGTTGCTTCCAGTATAGCTTCTCAACCTCCTCACTTGTCTGCAACCAACAGGCTCATCACTATCTGAACTAATAGTCTAGAATATTATGTAATCTGTCATCATCAGAATTACTTATTATTATCAGTATCTCTAACCATAGATAATTAGGTAAATAAATAAATAAATAAATACATAAATGAAACTACTACTACAAGCTATTTACCATCTTTAAAAATTACTGAATGTTAGTATAATAAAACCTGAGAGAAACCCTTCAATAAATCATTACATGCTATTGGAGATTATAGAAACAAACATTTCTCCAGACACTAACTGCTTATTTCTCCGCTATATAGGGCACCTTTTGAAATTGTGACTTACACAATGAAGGGATCAGCACTGAAATTAAAGAACTAAATTAATCTAAGCCAAAACCTAACCTTGCCCTCAGATGAAAATGCTCATGTTATTTCACTCTCATCCCATGCCATATTGAAGATGCAACCCCAATTTTGGTTAATCGTTTTGGCCTTTTGGGGAATGGCACCTCAGTGAACCTTTATTTTTTATTTTTTCCATAAATGTATGTTTTCCTTAGCCAGTACTCATCTCACATAAAATGAAAATAATGGCAGTAATTTACTGTACCTTTACTGCATCTGATCTGGCAGCCATCAGTAACAAACAACTAGAAATTCCTTCATTAACATATTCAGCATCTGACCATTGGCACACACACACACACACACACACACACACACACACACACACACACACACACACACACACACACACACACACACACACAAACCTGCTTGCCCTGCCTGTTGCATCTCAATCACAGGTACCAGCTGTCATCCTCTGCCTGTGCCTCATACGAGTCCTGACATCATGCACAACCTTGATATATCCGGAATAATGTAACAAGTTTCCTCATGAAGAAATATCATCGGTTTGATCAGAATCCCTTGCATGGCTGATCTTACTGTGCACAAGGGCTAAAAATAATCAATGTGCGTGCACACACACACACACACACACACACACACACACACACACACACACACACACACACACACACACACACACACTTCAACTTATCCTTCTATTCATCCTCTCCACTCCCCACTACATCACTACTTACCCTACGTTTAGAGTCCTCAATGGCAGTAATGATGGCATTTTCCCTCTCATTCCTCAGAAAGGCTGCAATGTCAGTGTCTGCGAGGGCCTCCAAGGGTTGAAGAGTTTTGGATGTGGTCAGGGTCTCCAGGCGGTTGCCGATATGAGGCAGGTCAACTCCTCGTGAGCCAAGAAGTATTGCTCTGTGGAAAGGAAATGCTTACTGTGGGAGGACTGTAAGGCTTGTATTCAGAAACGCTTTGCTGTTTCACCACGACTATCTTCCAAGCCATACATATTACCCAGGTTCTCAAGAGTGTTTCTTATGTTAGTAATGTAGAGATCTTGTTTAATCTGTCACTAGAACTGTACAAAACATCCTTAAAAGTCACCCATATAATATATACTATAACGTTTTGAAAGTGCAGTGGAGGTGTGGGGCAGAAATGTTTCAGAGTCTGTATGGTTATCAAGATGACAAAAAGCTTCTTGTTTGTGCACATCATCTTTGAACAATGTGCAGTTTGGTTTCCTATGGGTAATTAGAACAATGCTACATGGGATCAAATAGTAAGAAATAGATAAATGGGTAGCCAATGAGAACACAAGAGAAACGTTTAGAAAGTTACTGTAAAGGGGAAAAATTATTTAAGCTTGTGGCTACAAATCCAAGAACTACTCGTACATAACTCTGTGACATGGGAACTGCTCAAGAGGGAAAATAAGAACTATAAGAAAATATAAAAGTCCAAGAAAAAATTATATGGGAACTGCTCAAGAGGGAAAATAAGAAGTATAAGAAAATATAAAAGTCCAAGAGAAAATTATGAGAAAAATTATACAAGACAGTGGCTAGAGTTTCTGGTACTATACTGCTCCGAGATGGAAATTGCTCAAGCGAAGAAATAATAAGAGTAGAAAACTGTCTTTGGAAATACTGCTGCTTACAAAAAAACTATTGTGATAAGAGGCAGACACTTCCTGACATTCAAGAGTGGATGGAAAAAAATGTCAAGAAGGAAAAAACAAAAAAGGGAAAAATGTATATGTTCAGAAAAAAATAAAGAAAACTTAAAGGAGGAAATTTTGTAATCAGGCTGCTAGTATTGAATTAATAAGAAGTCTTATGATTAAATTAATATGTATATGGGCAGGTGTAATAGTAAGGTACAGGTAGGCAGATTTACACAGGGACTGCCATGTGTGAGATTACTGGCTAAGAACAATAATAATAATAATAATAATAATAATAATAATAATAATAATAATAATAATAATAATAATAATAATAATAATAGTAGTAATACAGTGAATGAGAAAAAATAAAAGAAACTAAGTAAATATTTAAATCAATTAATAAACCAATAAGGAAAAAACTCTGGATGAATTAAAAACACAAAAAAGTAAAGTAAATGTAAAGAAGACTCAGTAACTGTAAAAACAAATATACAAATAAACAAATAAATAAATACAAGGACAAATAAAAAAATAAGTCATGTAAACACAAGTAGATCATACAATATTCCATCTGCAACATCTCACCAAGGTGGCAACAAAAAATAAATAAATAAATAAACAGATCAATAAACAAATTAACAATGTAAATATAACTAGCACCATATATATTCCACCTGCAACACCTCACATGCGACCGTACTTTAAAACAACTCTGCCCCGCGCCTCCACTATTTTCAAAAGCCTCTAGTTGATGTGACACGAGTTTTTTGAGGTATTTTTATGATTCTAGTGACAGATTAACAAGATATCTACATCATTAACGGGTAAAACGCTCCTGAGAACCCGAAAACAGTCGTGGTGTGTGTGAGAGAGAGAGAGAGAGAGAGAGAGAGAGAGAGAGAGAGAGAGAGAGAGAGAGAGAGAGAGAGAGAGAGAGAGAGAGAGAGAGAGCAAAACACTTCTGAATACTGGCGCAGATCAACAGCAAACCCAATGACACTAATCAGAGCCTTGACAGGAAAGCAGCCCCGTTAACGTGTCTCCAGGTGTCTCATGCAGCTAACCACATCCCTTACACGCTCGAACACGGACCTTCATGGTATTGAGAGAACAAATTATCAATTCATTTCCTCCAATGACCCAGCATTAGTTGACCTCCTCAGCTTATGGTGTCTAGCGTGGAGGTCAGCGTGTCTGTCCCTGTGACCCGCTGATAAGGTGATAGAGTGAAGGACCACACGAGTGTTATCAGTTTAAGTACACCACCCCCGTTACTTTTTGCCGTCTCTCTCTCTCTCTCTCTCTCTCTCTCTCTCTCTCTCTCTCTCTCTCTCTCTCTCTCTCTCTCTCTCTCTCTGGTCTACAGGAAAATGTGCTGAAAATTTTTACTGATAACATGTAATCTTTATTTAGAAATTTCTCTGGCAATTATTTTTTCTTACGTAATGTTGATCTTACAAGTAGTACGTAGTGGTGGTGGTGCTTGTAGTAGTAGTAGTAGTAGTAGTAGTAGTAGTAGTAGTAGTAGTAGTAGTAGTAGTAGTAGTAGTAGTAGTAGTGGTAGTAGTGGTGGTGGTGGTGGTGGTGGTGGTAATAGTGGTGGGTGGTAGTGCAACTTCAGATAAAGCATAAGTTTTCCTCTTTCCGGGAATAAAGTTTTTACTCCAATTCGGATCATCTCTCTCTCTCTCTCTCTCTCTCTCTCTCTCTCTCTCTCTCTCTCTCTCTCTCTCTCTCTCTCTCTCTCTCTCTCTCTCTCTCTCTCTCTCTCTCTCTCTCTCTCATTATACCACATCTGCCGCATATTTTTTTACCATCCGCCACACCCCACCGCTTTTTATAGCCAATCTTCCCTTTTATCTCCTTTTGTGTGTAGTACAGGAGGAAAAGAGGCAGAAAATCCTGTGCGAGCCATTGTGTCGGTTAAGCCGCCTGCCACAGCGCGCGTGACACTCACCTCTGAGGATGGACACGGGAAGAGGTAGTGTCGAGTCACTGTCTGAATGAGGAAGCAAGATACGGATTTTGAATGAGGAAGGAAGAGAGACATTTTCCAAGGTTTCTTTCCTCCTTGCCTGCCTTCCTTCCACTGACTCTGTAGCACACACACACACACACACACACACACAGACAGAAGATTGCATTATTTGCATTACTAGAGGAAGTGTGTGTGTGTGTGTGTGTGTGTGTGTGTGTGTGTGTGTGTGTGTGTGTGTGTGTGTGTGTGTGTGTGTGTGTGTGTGTGTGTGTGTGTGTGTGTGTGTGTGTGTGTGTGTGTGTGTGTGTATGGGTTTGCAGGAATCTCTTCATGACGCACGTAAGTCTTAACAAGCTTGAATGGTTTCCATGAATTATAATTATAGTAAATAAATCAACGAGCGGAAGTTACCATATAAGGCTTTTCACTTTACCAAGAGCTTTACACCCAAAAAAATAAATAAATAAATAAAAAATAAATAAATTTGAAAATGGTCGTGGTGAGAGAGAGAGAGAGAGAGAGAGAGAGAGAGAGAGAGAGAGAGAGAGAGAGAGAGAGAGAGAGAGAGAGAGAGAGAGAGAGAGAGAGAGAGAGCAAAACCTTACACAATACGAGCCTAGGACACCTAAGTAAGGGAGGGGTGATGAAGGTTTAAGTAACACCCGCCTTTCCTTATACAGCTGTCAGAGATGAATGGATGGGACTGTCCTTGTATACCTTATGAACCCGCCTCCAACCCACCTAACTTCTCCCCCACGCCCCACGTCGTGACCACATGTATGACTGAACCACACTCCTCACCTGATGAATTACGACAATAATACTGTTACCTGTGTTACCGACAAATGTGGCTGCGTGGAGAGAGAGAGAGAGAGAGAGAGAGAGAGAGAGAGAGAGAGAGAGAGAGAGAGAGAGAGAGAGAGAGAGAGAGAGAGAGAGAGAGAGTTAAATAAGGAAACGGTACAGACGACGACGACGACGACGACAACAATAACAACAACAACAACAACAAAACGAAGCACTTTGGTAAAAATAACAATAATAAAAAGAAAGTAAATAACAACTTTGCTCTATTGAATAAAACTGAAACACACACACACACACACACACACACACACACACACACACACACACACACACACACACACACACACACAGAAAAAGATTAAAGTTTGAACACACGCAACCTAACATCCTTAAAACGGACGAGGAAAAACAGAGCAAGTTATACATACATACATTTAAAAGTTAAGCCATACTATACATGGATGATGACACGCCCACAACAAAATGACACTTGCATTATAAATATATTGAGTTAACAATTCTTCTTTCTCCTTGTGTACGTATATAGATAGACACACTGCAAGACAAGAGGAGGAGGAGGAGGAGGAGGAGGAGGAGGAGGAGGAGGAGGAGGAGGAGGAGGAGGAGGAGGAGGAGGAGGAAGAGGAGGAGGAGTACTGACGTCAAATGCATACATCAACAATGAAAATAAAAAAGAAAAAAAAAGAAAAAGAAAGGAAGACAAAACAGGAAAAGAACGAAAAAGAGTAAATTATGAAAGAAAGCAAGAAAGACATAACTGAAATCAGAGATCTAGGTGAGAGGAAATCTGCCTTTCAGTCTAAAACGTGATGATGAAATGAAACAAAATGGCACGGCACACAAACAGATAAAAGAGAGGAAATGTACTCTCAAAGGAAGAGGTTAAACATGATTCTGACCATTCGAAGCAAGAAAGAAAGTGAAATATTACTTAAAGCTTAAAGGAAACATTAATTACCACACACACACACACACACACACACACACACAGAGAGAGAGAGAGAGAGAGAGAGAGAGAGAGAGAGAGAGAGAGAGAGAGAGAGAGAGAGAGAGAGAGAGAGAGAGAGAGAGAGAGAGAGAGAGAGAGAGAGAGAGAGAGAGAGAGAGAGAGAGAGAGAGAGAGAGAGAGAGAGAGAGAGAGAGAGAGTCCCCCTACAGAAACTTAACGATTTGACAGGATATTTTCGATTATCACATGACACGTAGCGAATGGTGAAAGAGAAAGAAAAAAATGAAAAAAAAAAAAAAAATTATAGTCAGTTCAGATTTTAAGATGAATCGGTGTATAACCTTAACAGATCCTAAATGCTTCCATTCAACTAGTCACTCAATTCGGATCTCCAGTGGGTTATGATTCTACAGTGAGCCGGTTCAGGTCCCACGTGCCTGCAACGAGTCAACAATAACTGTCTGAAGGCGGAGGTGCTTGACGCTGGCTGGTTGGCTGGTTACTATCTTCGTCTCCTTGAACTGCTCCAATCACGTCTCTTCTTTGTGACAGACGCAGTACCCTTTCAACTTTTCTTTTTTTTATTTTTTTATTCTCGGGTGTTAAAGAGTTCCTAAAGTTTTAAGTCTCAAATTCCATCCACATGTTTTATTTTACGCTCTAGGAAATGCTTACTTTTTTTTATGTAAGAGTTCTGGTTAATAAAAAGAGCTTGGAAATCTTTACTTTTCTTTTTTCCTTTTCTCAAATCCCACTCTTACTTTTCATTCTATACTCCGCGAAATCTTTATTTTTCTTTAGTAATTTCATGTTAAGAATTGTTCTGCGAAATGGGGAAAAAATCTAATAAAATCTTTACTTTCCTTTTCTTCTCTGTATGTGATGTTTCAGGAAAAAAATGAAAATCTTTCCTGTTTTTCTTTTTTGTAAGTTTTATGTGGTTTCTACCAAATATTAATAAAAAAAATGGAAAATCTCACTAATGGTGCCAAAAAGACAGTGAAGACAGTCCAATATTACCCGGCGAAGTGTCTTGCAACCTCCCTCTTGGAAAAGTCAATGATCATAAGGAAGATGAAAACCAGGAGCAGAAAGTTTCACAGATAACCAGTAGCAGGGATGAAAGATTGCAGTAGAGCCGTGAATAGAATATGGAAGACAGGAGCCATGTGAAGCGGTGCGGAAGGATTATAAAGCAGGCAAGAAGTTCCAGAATTTACCGGTAAAAAGAGATGAAAAGATTGCATGACAGCGGACCGAATATGGATGAGAGAAGTCATTTGAAGCGGCGTATCAAAAGAAAGAAACATCAAGCATTTCTAGAACATTTTAGTAGTTCGTGCTTCTCTTTTCCTAATAACTTATGTAACTGGGATCGACCTCGCTTGGAGTCTACGAGATAATATTATCAGGAGAGCGATGGCAGTGGTGGCGGCGGCGGTGCTGGTGGTGGTGGTGGTGGAGAGGCAGGCGCTCAGAACTCCTTGTCTCACCACCAAATACATCTTAGCGATAAGGGCGATAAGAGAAAAGAGGCGATGATAAGATTCTAGGGTCGTAGGGTATTCGTGCGTGTGTGTGTGTGTATAACAAGAGCACACACACACACACACACACACACACACACACACACACACACACACACACACACACACACACACACATACACACACACAGATCAGATAGCTTACACTTTCAACATCACATCTCTTCTTTTAATATCCGGATCTAGTGAGAGAGAGAGAGAGAGAGAGAGAGAGAGAGAGAGAGAGAGAGAGAGAGAGAGAGAGAGAGAGAGAGAGAGAGAGAGAGAGAGAGAGAGAGAGAGAGAGAGAGAGAGAGAGAGAGAGAGAGAGAGAGAGAGAGAGACTCATTATAGGTTACAGTAATCTGGGCCATTTTTTATTTTATTTTATTTTTTTTTTTACATAGTGCTGAGAAAGTAACAGAGATCCGCAGTCACTATCTCACTTTCCACCTCCGATCTTTCTCAGAACCACACTGTGAAACATTCCTGCGCCGCACCTCTTCTTCTACTTTCAAAAGGCTTTACAGTAGTTGAAGTGAAACAGGTTAAGGGTGTTTTTGGGGTTCTAGTGACATATTAAGAAGATTTTCACGATACTAACAGGAGAAACACTCTTGAGAACGTGGCTAATCATCTGCGTGGCCTTCAAAAATAGCCGTGGTGAGAGAGCAGTATATTTCTGAGTGAGGCCCTGGGTCAGTTACTCCACTCAGCTGCAGCGGAAAATTAAACCTGAACTTAAGAAACACTTGAGGTACTTGAAACACACTTTACCATGCCTTACACTACAGTAAGTACGAGGAAGAAAAGATCGTATACTGAGAGAGAAGTACTAAACGTTAACTGTGAAGGAAAAAAAACAGGAATTTAGAAGGAAAAACTGAACAAACCGAGGAGGAAAAAACAAACACGAAAAATCTAGGAAATGGATCGTGAAAGGAGGAGGAAAATTAAATGTAAAAATGTGACCTATGGAAGTAAGAAAAAACATAAAAATACCCAAATATCATGGCCTTTACTGTGAGAGAGAGAGAGAGAGAGAGAGAGAGAGAGAGAGAGAGAGAGAGAGAGAGAGAGAGAGAGAGAGAGAGAGAGAGAGAGTCTTGATATCTTAGAGGAAAGAGTTATAAAAAAAACGAAGCTTGCTCTCTCTCTCTCTCTCTCTCTCTCTCTCTCTCTCTCTCTCTCTCTCTCTCTCTCTCTCTCTCTCTCTCTCTGTGGTGCTCTTTGTTATCTAGAGAAAAATTCAATTAGAAGCAGCAATGGGTGAGGGGCATTACTCCTGAAAATGGAAGTAAATTTGTTGTATATTATTGGTCATTAAACGAGAAGGAAAGAATTTAATTAGACACAAAAATGGATCGAATACAAGACTCCTGCTAGTGGAAGTAAATGTATGTTATGTTCTTGGTTATTAAGAGAAAAAGTGAATTGGACGCAAACTATTTTTGGAAACGGAAGCAAATATATACTATGCTCTTTGTTAAAGGAAACAGGAATCAAATTAGACGCAAAAAATAAATTAAATGAAGAGGTATCTGAACATCTAATGAAAATAAATAAATAAGTAAATGAATAAATAAAAACTAATTTCTTGCTAACCCCCAAAAAAAGCGAGTCATTCATAATTAAGGCGTGTGACAAATGATACAAAATATTCCAGAAGTATAAGGATAAGGCCGGAACGTCCAATGAATATTCTGTAATTACCATGGGACAGTTCTGAGAAAAGAAAAAAAAAAAAAGTTAGGTTTCGTGAGTTTCGTTACCCAGTGAGGCCTAAAGCACTGGATCAGGCTGTACTGTGAACTTATCATTAAACCCAGCTGTGACCTCACTGAACGTTCCCCTTTGTGTCTCACAACACAAGGAGGCAGTCACAGCCTGCCCTCTAAAGACAACTCTCTTCCTCCACACAAAACTACAAGCACCTAATATCACACACAATCTTCACTCAAAATTTCAAAATTATCATGGCGACTCCTACGTATCAATAACGCAGAATCCTTGTTAACATATCAATGATCGCGGAAACGCCATTAAAAATTCCTGTAATTTCCTTAAGAGTCTGTTGAAAGAGGTGGAGGTAAGACACCGAAGTGTTTTAATAAGAATACACTCCTAATATTTATATCACTCTTGAAAACTCCCACCAGAGCCTATTAAACTACACTGGAATCATGGAGACACCTTCGAAAACTCTAACACTTTCTACTAGAGGTGTTTAACGATGACTGGAACCATGAAAACCTCCTTGAAAACTACAACAACTTTCATTACAATCTCGGACATTAGTTTTGTGACTGTTGGTGGAGAGGACTTTTCTGGCAAAACGGTAAGTTAAAATCAGTGCACGGGATTCCTTAAAGTTACAGGATGCGCCTCTCTCATGTTTTGTAACCTAAAGATACGTAATCCTTTAACCTTTGGGCAATACACAGGCTATCCCCCCCTCTCTCTCTCTCTCTCTCTCTCTCTCTCTCTCTCTCTCTCTCTCTCTCTCTCTTTCCACGATGACTCAATCCATAATGTTTCTTTTGTCTCCCATTTTCTTTTCTTTTCTTATTTTTTTCTTTAGCTGGGAAAATTCTTATCAATATATCAATTTTATTTCATCAGCATCTATATATCCATTATTTCATTTCCTGCCTTTTACTGAAAAAAAAAATCTGAAGGAGAGAAGAGAGAACCAGGAGAAAAGTACACTATAATGATGATAATGATGAGTAATGATAGTGAGAAATGATGACGATGAGGCATGGGAAGAAAATTCTCTCTCTCTCTCTCTCTCTCTCTCTCTCTCTCTCTCTCTCTCTCTCTCTCTCTCTCTCTCTCTCTCTCTCTCTAGTGTGCTCGAGCAGCCTCTTCATCCCGAAACTTGAACATAAGAACATAAGAAATAAGGGAAGCTGCAAGAAGCGACCATTGAGTGCGTACATTTGAAGCCACTCACCCCCTTTTTTTTTCTTTAAAGTTAATAAAGAACGATACTACATGAATACGCATAAAAGAAAGTATAATTCAGTGTATACGCAAGAAGGCACACTATAGGAATATACTCTTACTAATATATATATATACTTAAATCCAGCAGCGCACAGCACCCACGGTTTCGGATGCAGTGATTATTAAAAAACAGTGACGCGATGTACCGGACAGTTCTCTCATACAGTCATATCCGCAACACACCTTCGTAATTGCATGTCAGCTGACACAATGACGTACTGGAGCTGGTTTTGGTAAATTGTATTTATATGTAGGTATTCATTCATTGCTAATCCTTTTCTTTCTCTTTATTATTATTATTACTATTATTATTATTATTATTATTACTATTATTATTATTATTATTATTAGTAGTAGTAGTAGTAGTAGTAGTAGTAGTAGTAGTAGTAGTAGTAGTAGTAGTAGTAGTATGCGCTTTGAGAACAGGCCAATTACACAGCTAGAAAGCGCATTACTAAATATGTCAACAAAATAAATAAATAGATAAAGTAAATAAATAGATAAAAATACATTGACACACATACTCATCTATATTGTTTCCTACACTGGAGGATACGTGAACACTCCAACACTTGACGATAGTAACACAAGGAAAGAGCTGGATGATATTATAAGCACGTTACCTCCAGAATCAGACAGGTTCGTACACATTCACAAGATAACTTAAACCACACGCCTCACCACAATTACTGCATTCACTCACCCAAGAACAAAAAATAAATAAATAAACAAAAATAAATAAATAAATAAATAGATAAAGAAAGAAAAAAACATGACTAGAAGGAAAATAGCGAGTGTAATCAGGAAACCAAGGCAGGAATTTAAGCGTAATAGTTCACAGCCACGCGTAACCGGTTTTGATGAAGACTGACAAGTGAGCTCCATTCATTGATTTGAGTGTGTGGAAGACGCGAGGTAATGTGAATACGTGGTAACAGATGGTGCTGGGAATTATTGTTTATGATGATGGTGCTGATGGTAGTGGTGGTGGTGGATGTGGTGGTGGATGTCAGGGTAACAAATCAGCGTGAGACACTCTGCTAAGAAGGAAAGTGAGGCCAAAATTCGTTAAATGCTTGAGGAAAAACTCGCCAAAATTATAGTTGAAAGTCAAATTAAGATATTAAGAACACTACTAAGAAACATAAAAAGGAAAAAACTCTCTCTCTCTCTCTCTCTCTCTCTCTCTCTCTCTCTCTCTCTCTCTCTCTCTCTCTCTCTCTCTCTCTCTCTCTCTTCTGTGTTTTATCCCATCTAGAGAGAGAGAGAGAGAGAGAGAGAGAGAGAGAGAGAGAGAGAGAGAGAGAGAGAGAGAGAGAGAGAGATAATATTTTTCGTTTATATTTTCCTTAACATTCCTAATTTCCCTATTTAAGACTTAGAATTGGAGTATCCTCTCCTTGTGGACTCAAAACATTTTAGCCGAATTTTCTTTGTAGCAAACATCACCAGAGCTGTTTTTTTTTTTTTTTTTTTTGGTCACTACGCACAAGAGAACAAGAACAAGAACAAGGATAGCAACATCATCTCCACCGCAACCACTGCCACCATCATAAGCACCACCAACAGCAAGAAACAACGGGATTACTAAACCAACCTATGCACGCACACACCGTCTCACGTTCTCTCCCACTATGATAATGAATGAGGTCGACTCTTGTCAACCTGCACGCCAAGACCCAGTTAGTGTGCAGCTGTGTATGAGGTACTATTGGTTAAGCTTCTCCTCCACCCTCCCCCTTCTTTAATTTTGATTTATTTTTTCCTGTTTTTCCTCGAGTAAGCGTGGTGATTGTGGCTAGACAGGCATGAGGTCTAAGTTGTCTTGTGTTTCTACTTATGTACCGTACGTGGCTGTATATATAATTAATGAGGTGAAGATAATTTTTACGTATTTATCCTGCTTTTACTTCCTCCAGTGTTATAATGCCTGAAGGACACTAGACTCTCTCTCTCTCTCTCTCTCTCTCTCTCTCTCTCTCTCTCTCTCTCTCTCTCTCTCTCTCTCTCTCCCTGAGGACTGTCAGCAGAGATTCACCTGACCTGCACCAACACCTGTGTGAGTAATTACAGTCGCCAGGTATACGCACTCACACACACTGCCATATTATCGTGTTGCAGACTGCTCACCTTGCACACACACACACACACCACTGCAGTACTAGTATTCAACCTCTGACCATCAACAAACACACTACTTCTTCGTATGAAGTCACTCATGGTATTCCGTAAATACGGGAAAAAAAGAGAAAGACGCCTCCCCAAGCTCATAATATATAGTAGAGCACTGCACGGAGCGCAGTCGGCCAGTACCACTTCAGCCGTCAGAGCGGAAGGTAGTCGAAGCGTGCTCTCCGCGTCCCCGCTCGGCACATCAACCTTGCGACTTTCTCCCAGCGTTAGTGCGTTCACGATGCAATTTAAGACCACCGATGACCCGCGGCAAGGATCCTTGCCGCCTGGGGTAGCCGAGACGCCCTCCGCACCGCGGCACCACCATTCCAGAGGACACGC
This sequence comes from Scylla paramamosain, assembly GCF_035594125.1. Taxonomy (NCBI): domain Eukaryota; kingdom Metazoa; phylum Arthropoda; class Malacostraca; order Decapoda; family Portunidae; genus Scylla; species Scylla paramamosain. The sequence continues at coordinate 16,561,760 of NC_087183.1, forward strand.
AAAGCTACGCCACCGATGCCCGTTTGGCTGTAGCCGCACCCACGCCCACACGGAGGGTCAACACTCACACCCTGGCAACAACGAGGCGCCACAGGGCACGGCCGACACTCACTACCACAATCACCGATCCACGGCGACGCCCCTCGTGTACCTGCCTCTCCACCACCACCACATCCCCTACCAGCGCACCTCACCCCCGCCCCAGCAGCAGCACCACCACCAGCAGGCAGTGAGCAGCGGTGGCATGGTCAGCAGGGGCGTGAGTGAATGGAGGGTGCTGTCTTTAGTCTCCAAGCAAGAAGTCTCCACTAACTACCTCACTAAACCTCTCATCCCCGTGGACTTCAGACGGCAGGCTATTCAGTACATGTAAGTATACTATCTGTACACGCACACTGCCTAAATAATAAACCGTTTATTATTATTATTACACACACACACACACACACACACACACACACACACACACACACACAGTTTTTTTTCTCTCTCTCAATATCCATTGTGCATTTTCCTTAACGGAATGCATGTAATGAAAGACTGGAGGAGCGAAAGCAGCCGAGAAAAGAGGAAGTAAAGAAGGAAGGAAGGAAAGTAGAAAGGAGTTTGTGAAGGCGTGCGAATATTGAAAAAAGAAAAGAAAAAAATATATATATATATAGAGAGAGAGAGAGAGAGAGAGAGAGAGAGAGAGAGAGAGAGAGAGAGAGTCGAACATAATGTAGATGTAGGGGATAAAAAATAAATAAATAAATTAGTAGAACACAGAGGGAGGGAAAAGGAGTGGAAAAAATACAAAATAGGAAATGGAAAAATAATAATGATAATAATGAAACACACAAACAATAACGAATAAGGAAAATATGGGGCGAGAGAGAGAGAGAGAGAGAGAGAGAGAGAGAGAGAGAGAGAGAGAGAGAGAGAGAGACTTAAAACTACATGTCATCACCTTCGCTATTAAACACTCGTCGCTAGCAGGAAAAAGGGAGAAAATTATCTCAACGCCCAGCATGACGACGAGAGAGAGAGAGAGAGAGAGAGAGAGAGAGAGAGAGAGAGAGAGAGAGAGAGAGAGAGAGAGAGAGAGACCCTTGCCCAAATTAGGATAAACAAACACCACTGTAATGATACATAAAGGCAGTGACTGACTAAGCGACTGACAAACTAAGCTGTTCAGACCTTGGGAATAAATGGCTGACTCCAGGGGCGGCCAACAAAAAAATAAACATGGGCCTCGCCGTCACGAAAAACGGCATCTTGTGTTCAAGTGACGCCGTGCATGAGGAAAATCTTTAAATATTTGTGGGGATAGATAAAATTAAGAAGGGGTTAATTTTTTAATGATTATTACTACAAAATTAAACTTGGATTCCAATGGCTCAAGTGACGTTTAGTAAGATTACACTTTCGATATCAAAGTTAAACGGACTGTAATGGTTAAAATAATGTTACGTGACGGTAAACTTACAGTAATAGTAAGACGATGAAGAAGGAGAAAGACGATGACGAAGAAGGAGAGAAAAAAAAATATGCTTTAACACAATAATTAAACTGCAAGATAAACTTTTGGCACTGAAGATTAAAATAACGTTGTGTAAGAGATTAACAGAATTATAAATGAAGATGAACGTGTTGATGATTAACTTAGAGCCTGATGATGATGAAGGTGCTAATACTTAATATACCCTAACCTATGCAAACCAACCCCCCTCTTCTTCGATCCCTACCAAACCAAACCAAACTAAACCAAACCAGAATTACACCCCGTCTTCTTCTTCCCCTACCAAACCAAACCAAACCACACCACACCTCCTCTTCTTCTTCTCATACCAAGCCAAACCAGGCCATACTAAACCAGACCATACCCCTTCTTCTTCTTCCCTTAACAAACCACATTCCCTCTTCTTCTTTTACCAAAGCAAACCAAGCCATACTTAACCTGACCTAACCGCACCCTCTTCTTTCCTACAGGAGCAAAAGGCTACAGATGGATGCCAATATTTATATCCGGAGCGGTAAAGTAATTGAAAGGAGGATTCTGGCCCTGGAAGAGCAGGTGTACAACTCTAGCTCATCACAGGTGAGTTATCATATACACTTTTTTTCTCTCTCTCTCTCTCTCTCTCTCTCTCTCTCTCTTGCTTTTATTATCTTCTTTTATGGAATATTAGGGCAACTTTTCTTGTTAATGCAGCTCTCTCTCTCTCTCTCTCTCTCTCTCTCTCTCTCTCTCTCTCTCTCTCGTAAGTGTTGAGTAATCATGACTTCATATCAAAGTTAAAATTTCAAGTAGTGACAGGAAAATTTGTGAAACAATGGGAAAACCTTATTACACATAGAGAGAGAGAGAGAGAGAGAGAGAGAGAGAGAGAGAGAGAGAGAGAGAGAGAGAGAGAGAGACCCCGTTCGATATAGTCATAAGATAGAAATATACACATTATAACAATAAAAAGAAAAATGGATAGACAAAGAAAAGAAAGAAGAGAAAGATAACGGAGATAAAAACACGAAACTAAGAGAGAGAGAGAGAGAGAGAGAGAGAGAGAGAGAGAGAGAGAGAGAGAGAGAGAGAGAGAGAGAGAGCAGATTCTCACCGATGTAAACACGCTGAACCGCACGTACGCCATGCAATAACAACAATAAAATAATGGATAAACACAGCGAAGGACGGGGTCACGCACACACACACACACACACACACACAAGAGAGAGAGAGAGAGAGAGAGAGAGAGAGAGAGAGAGAGAGAGAGAGAGAGAGAGAGAGAGAGAGAGAGAGAGAGCCCAAATAGATTAGAGTACAGAGATAACAAAACTCATTTCCTCCGTCCTTCCTTCCCTACCAGGCTGAATACATCACCAAGCTTGCGTCAAGACTGGCAACTATTCTGCGGCACATCGACAAATGCAGGTCACCAAGGGCACCAGTGACCCTCCAGTCCCAGCAGGAGAAGGTCATGTGACACGGACCGTCCCTAGCAGCATCAACAGACGAAGGCGCAGTAGGAATAGGTGAAGATAAGGTTACAAACACCGCATCTCAGCTACCACCAGCACCACCATCATCACTATCACCACCAGGGAGGGAAGAGAAGGATGGGGACAGTGGCG
>NC_087183.1:16572367-16637367 GCF_035594125.1 Scylla paramamosain
TCTCTGAGTGTGGTTTATTTTTTATCCTCTCCGCGGTACTAGTGAATTTTTATAAGCTGAAGATCATGAGGAGCTGTAACTGATAATTTCAAGACAACTACTCATTTGCGTGTGTGTGTGTGTGTGTGTGTGTTTCTTATTAATTTTCTAGTGCCACCACACACCCTTGAATTTTAAACGCAAATGTTTATGCAGAGACAACTATCTCCCTGTCCTCTAGTACAAAATTGTGAATTCTACCCGTTTTCTTATTTTCTTTCTTTATCACACTGGCGTCACACAGTAATTCAAATGTGTTAAAACAAGCACTCGTTTATTTATGTCTGTATAAGAATAATTCCAGTTCTAGTGGATGATTTTTTTTTTTTTTTTTTACTATTCTACTTATTTATTTGATCTATTATTTTTGTTACCCTCCTGCATCCGCCATTGATGTTTCTCAATATGTACATGCTCAGAGGGACAGCTCGCTATATTTATTGATGGCCTCACTTCACCAGATGCGTGTCCAATCAGCAGAGCCTCAGGGGAGGAACACCGAAGATCCCCTGCCTCATCTTTAGTTCCAGTCTCTCTCTCTCTCTCTCTCTCTCTCTCTCTCTCTCTCTCTCTCAGGCGGTGGAATTAATGAACCGTGGGATGTTATTACTTTTTTTTTTATGCAGTGATGCTCTACACTTCATCCCAGTCCGTGCCTCAGGAAACTATTTAGGCTGTCTTATCTAAGAGGATGAAAAAAAAAAAAAAAAAAAAAAACATTCTGGGTGCAGCACACACACGATACCTTTCCCTCTTGGGGCGTGTCTCAGCAACCTATCACCCTCACCTTCTCCTCTAATTATATAAGAGGATTCAAGCTGCTACCTGACATCCCTCTCCCAGCCACTCTAGACCTTCCAACCCATGTCCTCAGCGCCAATGACCTAGCGAAGGTTTTAGAATTTTCTTTCCTCCTATACCCTATTTCTGTCTTTCATTCCGGATGTAAGTAAGATGGATGATCACCAATGGAATACATGTAGCTTATTCTAATCCTTCAATTCACAACTGACAATATTCTCTCCCGGGAGGGCTGAGTCATTTATAGGATAGTAGGATTAAGATCATGCTTTATGTCCCTGACTGCCCCTTATTATGATCTTTTCCTCTTGGCACCCATCTCAATCTGGGATGAGTTAGCTGCCATTCCTCTTGTGATAACTAGGACTGTGAAGCTGATCTTCATTATTTGCTGACATTGATTAATACACTGTGCATGAGTGGTCACTTCTTGGGATAAATGATTTCTCTCTCTCTCTCTCTCTCTCTCTCTCTCTCTCTCTCTCTCTCTCTCTCTCTCTCTCTCTCTCTCTCTCTCTCTCTCTCATTATCCGTCCATTAAAAACATTCAGTCTAACTCCATTTCAGTAAAAGAGAGAATGGAAATATGACAAGTGTGTGTTGATGTTGAATACCTACTAAAGTACAAACAATACATTCACAAAACTGTTCCCAGATTAGTTGCAATTAGTGTAACTACAAACTGATGATGGCAATATCACTTGATAGACAGGTAATGTAGTATACACACAGTGAATATAAACAGTGCTGTGAGTAGAGATGGGCAGGCCAGCCACCTTAGCTGCAAGGTCAGGAATAACACAACATAAATGTACAAGATACACAATGGTAGTGAAATGTAAAAACTGGTAAGAGCATGTTGTCAAGGTCGTGGAGAATTGCAGGTGGGCTGTTGCTGCTGCCTCCCTGCTGTGTGTAAGTACACCAATCAAGGGATAAGGGCTGTCACCTGGAGTTTCCAGCAAGGTCTGATGGAGTGAAGGAGACCACTGACAGCGGGTTGTTCTTAGGTGAGGTCAGTGGACAGAAGGAATGTATGCCACTTGGTCCTGATGGACTGAGGTAGGGCAGTGCCAGATGCACCCACATCAGGAGATGGCTCAAGGAGACTAATATGTTCCTTATGGAATGTTGCCACTTCCAGCCACCATATTGGTAAGATGCTCACTTCCCTATTCTGTACACTAACCACATGGTTGTGAAAATATTTAAATCCACCAACAAGAAGTATGATGAATGCAAAAATACTTGTGGCACTTGTAATCCACACAGAGCCAGGAGGTGAACACTGGTATGGCCTGGAGGCAAACAAGTACCACATGGCCTGAAGGTAAGTAAGCCATTCTATGGATGTGTAAGATGTAGGAAGAGTCACTGCTGTTAAGTTTACAAGGTTGAGGAACATAGTGTAGCCTTGCAATAAGGAGTGCCAGGGATAAGGTAAATACCACAGTAGAAAGGCAGTGAAGCAGCGGAATCACACGCTGAGGCAGAAGAGTGTCCTGGGGAAGGCAACAGATGAAGCAGGATGGTGTGGAGAAATGACGTAGAGCACTGATGTTGGGTGTCTGCCATCAGTCTCTCCCTAGAAGTGGTTCATTCACAGTGCTGCCATCATACTTCCACTCTGGTTGTGACTGATGTAGTTATACAACAAGTAGAGTTATGCAAAGATGAGAGAAATGGTAGTAGAGTGAGAAGCGACTGTGATTGAGCAGACTGGCCACCACGAACTGACTGTAAGATCACGCTGTGCCACCAATGTGACCCATGACTTGGATGACCAAACAGCATGAAAAGTTACATACCACAACACAAACCAAACTTCCCCTCCACACACTACATAACAAGCAGGACAACAGTACTCACGCCTGTGCATCATTGGCTGTCGTGGTCTGTGCGGAAGCTCTTGACCAAAGCTGCTGTCCTGTGTGAAGGATCTGCTGCAGTGACCGGTCAACACGTGGCAGTTCTCCACCACCATTGAGGTTGCTAGCCAGCTGCTCTGCTTGCTGCAGCAACTCTTGCAAGCCACGGGTACTCATCCTTGACCTTGTATGAAGAAAGAATTGCAAGTTAGAGTTACAGGAAACTAGATGTGTATTACAATAATATAAATATGATAAAGGCAAGAAATTTGGTGAATGTATCGGAGCAAGGAGACATTCTTGTGTCGCTGTAAGGCAGGAACAGTATCATGTATTGGATTCTGAGTCTCTGCCAGTTTCTCTTACCTCAACCTGCTGCTAACTCTGTACATGCCCTCACCCATCCATGTATGGAGTACACCTCACTCACACACACACACACACACACACACACACACACACACACACACACACACACACACATGCACACACACACACACGCGCAAGAAAGAGATGGATGGGCTGATTGCGTTTATTTAGACCTGAAGAAGGCCTATGATAAAGTGCCACACAGGAAATTGTTGTGGAAGTTGAAGCATAATGGTGGGCTAAGGGGGCCCTGCTGAGATGGCTGGAAAATTTCTTGACAAACAGAAATGAGAACGGTGGTAAAAGATAAAAAAAATCATCATGGAGGGAAGTCATAAGTGGAGTACCCCAAGGCTCAATACTTGCACCAATCATGTTAGCAGTCTATATAAATGATATGACGGAGAGTGTGAACAGCTACGTGAGCCTTTTTGCAGATGATGCAAAGTTGCTGAAGAAAGTTAAGAGTGCAGAGGACTGTGGAACATTACAAGACCTGAACAAGATATTAGAGTGGAGTTATAGATGGGAAATGGAATTTAATTTAAAGAAGTGTAAGGTAATAGAATTTGGAAAAAGTAAAAGAAGAGTAAAAGGAAATTATGTGTTGAATGGTGTAAGGTTGAGTGGAGCAGAAGAGGAAAAGGATCTCAGTATTACAATGACTGGGAACCTGACCCCAGAGAGACACATTTGCAAAATTACAGGAGAAACCTATAAATTGTTAAGAAGAATAAGGCAGGCCTTTGCATATATACAAAGGATACAAACAAAGGAATATACAAAGGAAAGCCAAACAGCAACAGACCTTTTGGTCCTTGCAAGGCTGTTTAGTAACTACTTCTAACTAGCTACAGGGAAGAGAGACAGGACAGCATAGCAGAAGGCTCCTCCCCACCCAACACTCCCTCCAGCTTGCGCTGGCATGGAAATAGTTGGGAAAAGTACCATGCAGTATGGAAAAACTGACATGGAAATTTTCATAGGAAAGGATGAAAGGAAGTTCTACTATTCACCCTACGGTGAACTCTATACGCCTACCTGAAAGTTAATACAAGTTATATTGAAACTGGTGAATAAGAGTTTATTAGTGAATTTAGTAATTATTCGGACAAGAAGAGAGCTTGTTGGGGATTTGCTTTTAAATATTTGTCCTTATCCTCCAATTTTTTATATTCATTTCTGAGTCTTTAGGGAATTTTATTGCCTAGTAGGAGTATGTATGTATGTATGTATGTAGGAGTGCCCCTCCTACATGAAAAAAAAATAAAATAAATAAATAAATAAATAAACAAACATATATAGGTGTATCCAAAAAAGAAACAGAAATCAGTTTGAAGTGTTGCTTAATCAGACTCATCTGATCCAATACACTCCTTTACATTGATGATCCATCACTCCCAAGATATTTTCAATGTATTTTAAGAAGCAATACAAAGATCTCACAACAAATTTTATTATCTATTTCATATTTCCTAACATCAATAACTTTCAGGGATTAATTTGAACTAAGGGAACTTACACATAAACCTAACCTGACTCACCCTCGCTAGTGACATTAAAATTGCACCACATTAACAACACCCTTATTGAAGGGCAAAAAAGTAACTGTCAAAGCCTAAACACACTGAGGTTTCGCAGGCTCACCAAGGCCAAAGTTCTTCACCAGCCTTTCTCAGTGTCTGAGAGATATGTCAGCCTGCAGTGTACAAGCTTTTAACAAACACCAGGACAGCTTCCTGCAGAAGATTGAAGACACTTCATCTGCCTTCACACAAGACCTGGCCCCACTAAGATAAACTGAACCATCTTCTATAATTATCTCAAAGGCAGAATGATGGAAGCAGCTGCAATTCCTGCGGCTGAAATCCACCAGCCAAAATCATCACAAGGTAAGGTAGGTATCACACTCAGCTAGCTGGTCACATGTACAATAATAGTATTCAAATTCCTCTGCTCACAAAAACGACTGGATATTATCAAGACCAAGGCAAGTCAACCCATTAGGTACATATCACCTTGACACACAAGAGTGACATTAGGTTTGGTTAAGTCATACTGAATTCGAGTTGGATTATTTAAATGTTTTCATATCTCACGAACAAACATCCATCTAACTGTTTGATATTACTTAAAGGTCATCATGTCTTCTAAGCAAACACCTACGTATCTATCTGCTATCCATATATATATATATATTTTTTTTTTTGCCAGTAACTCAGGCCAACCCACACCACACACCAACACACTGGCACTAGCACCCCCTCGTCTACTGGCTAACTTCACCCTTCCCCTCACACCAACGTACGATCAACACTAATACCATTACTGAATACCGCATTGAGCCATTCGTTACCTTTCTCAAAATACTGGCCGTCTCTCAGGAGCATGAAAACACCACCAACCGCGATGAACACACTGGTTTGTTTACCCCTAACGGCGCCGCCACCACTTGCTCCATCTCATACTAGGGACTGTCTTTGCTGCGAGGACTATAAATTAATCTTCCTACATTTTTAGAGAGATAAATTTAAATAGAATTATACGTATCATAAAATAATAGCACAGGAGATCGATAAGGTAAATCCATAAGGGAAAATTTCTGCTGGGATTCAATTCTCTTTCGCCTTGAGGCATCTATATGTGGTGCTTCAAGAAGGCAAATTGGACAGCTTTCGCAGAGAGATGGCCGCATGGTGGAGAGATTACACACTCACAAACGACCTTTGAAAGACTTTATAGACGTGCAAGTCAGGTCTACTAACAAGGCAATCCCGGTCACCACCGGCTACAAACCACCGACTAAACATTGGTGGCCCAACAACACAGCCCGCGCATCAAAGAAATTAACCACAGGGTGAACAGACTGCGAAAGCGTAGAAGTTACGCAAACAGCCTAGTAAGGACCTCCAGGACTTGTAACGTTCCTTCTTTCCACACCAAATGCGTCTCACACCTCGGGGCTCGGGGCGTGTGCGTCTGGGAGGACTTAACCTACCCATATTCACACTCAGAAACGCTTCGCTTTCTCACCACGACTATTTTCAAAGGTCACAGAGATGATTAGGTGTGTTTTCAAGACTGTTTCTCCTTTATAAAATGTAGACATGATGTACGCCTTCACCTGAGTCTACCTTACCAACTGTTTACCATCAAGGTGGAGGGTGCGTGGCGTCTGTCAAATGTTTACTTAAAGCCTTATTAATCGTTATCTGGATATTTTTTTCAGGTTGTTTATTTATCTTTATTTTATTATTATTATTATTATTTTTACACCTGAGTCTAAAAATTTAGCCGGATAGTAATACAAAACGGGCTGGCTTAGGCGGCGGTTAGCCGTCTTTATTTATTAGACATCTTATGGTTCATCTCTCATTATTGTATGCAATCAAGGTAATCCTGACACAAAATGGACCCGCATAGCTAAGCTTTCATATCCGCTCCTCAGATATATCCGCCATTGCCTGGTTTAAGTTTTGACGAAGATTTAAATAAGGCAAAATTCCAATTGTTCCCTCCACTGACCCTCCCCCCATCATCGTAGGGATGATGATGCAGTGTGTGTGTGTGTGTGTGTGTGTGTGTGTGTGTGTGTGTAGGGAGGTGCATCGCTTCTCCAAGACAGGTCACACCCCCCTCCCCAATTTCCATCCCCAGTTTGCTCTTCTATGCCCCGTCCCCCTCCCCAAGCCTGGGTCACCCCTTTCCCTCGTACCTCTCCTTCATTTCTCACCCTTGCCTGTGTGTGTGAGTTAGGATATTGTATGTAACCTTACTTATAATCGAATCCAGCCCTGCTGCTGCTGCTATTACTACTACTACTACTACTACTACTACTACTACTACTACTACTACTACTACTACTACTACTACTACTACCACTACTACTACTACTACTACTACTACTAATAATAATAATAATAATAATAATGATAACACTGGTACATACTAGAACAACAACAACAACTACTACTACTACTACTACTACTACTACTGTTGCTGCTGCTGCTGCTAATACTGCTGACTAAACTTGTCCCGTGTAAACCCGCCTTTTATTTAGACGCAAAGAGCCTCCACGGGGCAACTCGATCACCGCAAATGCTTAGAGACTCCCAGGGTCTCTCAAACCCTGAAGACGTGCAGCTATTCCCACAGAGAATCACACGCATTAGAGCGGCTAAAGAGCGCCCAGCCCCCACAGACAGTCATTCACGCTGCAAGAACTACAAAATAACATACACAATGCTGAGAAGCATACGTCCAGCAGGCGAGAGCGCTCTGCTCTCGTCAACGTCTCCACATACACACACACACACACACACACACACACACACAGTGACTGAAAAAAAAAGTAAATAAAAAATAGGGGCCGCAATAAGAATGTACCTGGACTCAAATACAGCACAAAGTACTCGTACTATGACTTCAGTTCATGCATAAAACGAATTACTTGTATTTAGACTCGTGATATTGTAATGTAACCGCACTCGCAATCGAGTATAAAATAATGTACTCGAACCCAAGCCTGTTACACACACATCCAATGCAAATTAACTTCCAGTACTGGCAGAAGGAGCAACACTTGTGCCATTAAAGCTGACATGTGACAAAGGCAGCCCAGAATACGAGGGGGAGCAATAATATTTCGCCTGACATTCCCCTCTCCAGTAACTATGCACAGGCAGTAACTTCTATAGGAGATTTGAGGACTTGTCTAGCATACATTTGGATCAAGTAAATAAGCTGCTGAAACTGCTTTAAGGGTGGAATTTGGGATATTAGAACGTGTTAACGGAGAGGGAGGCAGAGATGCAGGCGTCTATACCACAAAACAGCGGCCAATCTATCGAGCTGGAGGTGATCTGAGGTCCTCTGCCGCTCTCTATCCCCCCCCCCTTCACTATTTACTGTGAGTTCCCCTTGTAATAACCCAACAAGGAAAACAGATAGTCATCAGATCACTAGTCCTAGGTAGCAAATGGGGAAATCCTTGTTTGTTTAAGTTAAAATAGGGCTATTTTGTGGACATCTTCAGGGTACCCATTGCTCGCTTCAGGCGTGAATTGTGGTGAACTGGAGGTTCTTGAGTCTCAAGTGCTGGTTTGGTGGAGAATAGCTAGCCTTGGGTAGCAAATATGGGTTCCTCTTGTGTTTAAATTAAAATAAGGTTGTCTTGTGGACATCTTCAGGAATGAACTGGGCTGACAGAGGGTTGTTCTTAGTTCTCAAGTGCTGCTTTGGAGGAGAACGGCTGGTCACATATCACCAGTCATGGGATGTTGAGGTTAAAATAAGGTTTTGTGGAAATCTTCAGGAGTAAATTAGGGTGAACTGAGGGTCGTTCTTGGGCTTCAAAGTGCTGGTTTGGCTTGTTTGATCTTCCCATGTTTAGTTCCCCAGTGAGTTCAAAGTTTAATAGAAGGATTGAATTGCCTTGCAGTTTATATTTCAGTGGTTCTATGCCTTTGTGTATGTAGGTAGGTATAGTATGACTTGTCTGATAAGCCTTGTTGCTGCTACTGCTACTATTACTTCTAGTAGCCATAGATTGCACTTGTCTCTGTCTTGACACTATAGTTTCTTTCTCTTTAATACATCAAATGGTGTAGTTAAACAGCCTAGTTAATGAGGAGCTAAAGATATATTGTTTGACTACTACTACTACTACTACTACTACTACTACTACTACTACTACTACTACTACTACTACTACTATTGCTGCTACTACAACTACTACTATTACTACTACTACTAATACTAATACTATTACTATTGCTTGCTGTTGTTGGTGCTGCTGCTGCTGGTATTACTACTACTACTACTACTACTACTACTACTACTACTACTACTACTACTACTACAACTACTACTACTACTACTACTACTATTTGTTCTTCACCTCAAGTTAACATTTTCATAGTCATTCACCATACAGTTTAATTTCCTTTGTGACTTACTTGCTTTGCTTAGTTTCCTAGGTTAAGATTCAGTTATCATTCATGACTTCTGCTGCAAGGCTCATTATTAAAGGTAGCATCTTGGGAAACTTTATATATTGGTATCATAGATCAAAACACAGTGCCTCTTAGATTCTTAAAATATGTCGTGATTGTGTTAAAATGAGGAAAGATAATTATTAGTTAAGTTGGGGTTATGGGTTTCATAAAAGTAACCTGAACCTACTAATTTTGAATGATAATTTATTTCTGAGGAAAAATATGATATTTTGTTTTATCATGAGGGAATGAGCAATGAAATTAATAAAATTCATTAATCTAAAGGTAACCAAACCCTTGGGTGGAAATGCTAATGTTATTTCAACATTATCCCATGTAAATGATCAGGCTGAGATGATTCCCAAGACTTGAGTAGACATTGGTTTGTCTGTCTTGCTGCTACACATGCATGATAGGAGAGGAACTGTAGAGTAATAGAGAGTTGCATTAGTCTACCTTTCCCCAAGAATGGCTGTTTAGGGATATAGGTACTCTGCTCCAGGTAAAGTAATGGTATGTCTTTTGTCTTGGTCTCCAAGTGCCACTAATGGTAAAGTAATGATAAGTCTTATAATGGTAACTCTTTCTCTTCAAGTGTCACTAATGGTATGTGTTTTGTCTTTCCAAGTGAGCAGCTGTTGGTGTGATCATGAATGCCGACAGTGAGGTGGTGCGTGTGTCCCTGGAGCAGCTTCTTCACCACCACGCTCCTGCAGCAGACCTCAGGTTAATAATAATAATAGTTTTATTTAACCATCAGGCATATCTTGCACAATGGGACAGAGAGAGAGAAAAAAAAAAGAGAGAACTGTATAGTAATCCTTTGTTATCCACTGGGGATTAGGTAATAGGCACATCCATAGATAAGGAAAATCCACAGAAAGTTAGGAACACCCCTGAGCCCCCAAAATTTTGTCTAATTAAGGAAAAGTGCATGTACATGGTTACGATAATTTTATTTATCAGTTAACTGAAAAATAAAGAAAATTTTTTTGACTGATTAAACTTTCAGTAGGAGTGTATCCTCTAATGTGGGATGCCTCACTTGTATGTCATTCTGTATTCATAGTACCCTTAATCTGTGATGATTTGGTTAATGCGTATTGTTGTATGAATAGCAAGTCAAAAGGGATGAGATTTATTCTTCATCATGTACCTCTCATAAGCTTCTCTTCTTCCTCTGCAAGTAAAGAGTTAGTTGTATGATGAATTGAGACCCAAAGCTTACTCTCTCTCTCTCTCTCTCTCTCTCTCTCTCTCTCTCTCTCTCTCTCTCTCTCTCTCTCTCTCTCTCTCTCTCTCTCTCTCTCTCTCTCTCTCTCTCTCTCTCCCCCCCCTCCCCCTTCACACTGTTTGTGACTTGAACCCTCCCACCACAGCAGCATAGATGAGATAGTGGTAAGCTACGTGAGTGGTGTGCTGGAGGAAGTTGCCCAGGACCAGGAGGAGGTGGACGCACCAGGCATGAAGGATGTGATGGCAGCTTATGTACCTGAGTTTGAGACGCTCTCTGAGGAAGCAGTCACAGCCTGGGTGGTGGGGATGGTCCACTCTATCAACCAGCAGAAGGACAAAGGTTGGAACTTATATAGGCCTCAATGAGGATGAAATTGAAGATAATATGTCTGTTCAGTATCATGAAGCCCTCAATTTGTTATTATTATTGTTTTATTTATTTTCATTAGAACCAGGGATGTTCAAAGTATTTAAGATGAATGTTTATCAAAATACAAAAGTTCACAAAATATCTTACCAAACATTCCAATTTTACTTGCAGCCAAAGCAGTGAATGATCTGACCCTGGACAACTTGATATCAACATTCCCAGTGCAGACTCGCAAACACCAGAACTCTCAGTCCCTCAGTGAGACAAGTGAAAGAACACAAAAGCTCTCAGAGACCTCCAGCGGCTCAGAGGAACACAACAGCACCAGTGGAGAGGAAGTAAGTTGTGGAGAGCTTCAGTAGGACAAGAAAAGCACCATCATATTTCATCTAAGACAGGATAGTCACTTTGAATGGGAAATGTACAATCATTTCAGATAACTCTCAAATGGAAGAGATTTAACCAGTATTTTCATTCATGCTTTCCTTTTTCCGGTAGAACTCACTGTCTGCTGCTTTATTCCCTTGTTATGACTTGAACTCTTTCAAAAGGTAGGTTTCAAGACACTTATACTTATCCACCAGTTTTGGATGACAGTTTTTAGTTAGCCTTTTCTTTTTTCACTCTTTGTTGCCCTTAGCAATGATTGAAATAGTATATCTGACTTGGTATTTTGCATGATCATTTCAGCAAGATGAATATTCAGAGGGCCTTGCAACCTTACTGGAGATGTTTCCTGGAACGTGCAATCTTGAGGTGCAGCACTGCCTGGCTAGCTGTGGGGGCAACCTGGAGCATGCCACCAGCCTCATCCTTCAGCGACAGGAGCAGGGTTTGGCCATTAAAGCCTCACATGCAGCAAAGGTACACAGACACTTGAATATTTCCTTGGTCATTGTCTTTATGAGTCTTGTTAGTTGCCCTGTTTATGCTGTTATGTGCTGCATCTGTAGTTAGCCAACCACCATGAAGTACTCCTGCTGTGTTGTCAAAGTATTGGTTGGAAGATGCAGTAATGGCTGATGAGGGACCAAGACCCTCATCATGGTTAGACACTGAAGGCCATAGAGTGTATTGCATTGCTTGAGAGTCTGCACCAGAAGCATTAATCAGTGTTATGACCATAGAGATCTGAAAATGTTATGGCTGTGAGGCTGGCACTAGTGTATTGGTATTGGTACTGTTTACTAAGTTTTGTTGCACTATTGCAGTTGGTGCCTGGAGCAAAAGGAAACAAGAACCAGATAGATGATAAAGAAGTGAGATCATCAATCCTGAATCGCTACGGCTTTGTAGATCATGATGAAGATGTCAGGGAGCACAGGCCTGTTGCTCCCAAATGGGTAAGTTCCCTTTATTCCTATGTTGAGATGACTTGGAAAGGAAGAGAAGGTAACTGGATGTGAGAAGAGTGTTAGATGCAAGAAGGATGTCTATTTGGTGAGGAAGAGTAATTCCTTATGATAGAAATGACTGGAAAGTAAATGTATGGTGGCTCAGTCTCAGTGAGACCACTGTGAGGTGGTCTTACATCTGGCTAAACTAATTGTTGAGGTTAGATGCAATAAAGGGGATGGGTCTGTTATGGTGCACCAGGGATAAACCACCTCTGTTTTTTAGGTGCTGATGTGGAGAAATTGGTATTCTGCACAACTGACTTTTGTATGATTGGTAAGGGTAATGACCATTGTGAGGGATGGTGGCCTGGTTTATAGAAAGAATACATACATACATATACCAAGGTTGCCTCTCTAAAAAAGGTGGAGTAGGCAAGACAAGATGCAACTTTCACATTCACACTCACTCACACCACTCTCTTAGCCTCTTGGAATAAATTGTTTAAAATTATTTCTGCAGGAGGGCAAGAAGATGGTGCGTTACCGAGACAACAAAGTGGTGAGCATCAAGGGTGAGCGCTACACTGAGATCAAGAAGGAGGAGGCCACAGAGATGAAGAAGACCCATGTGCACCTCAAACCAGGCAAGCAGTACCGGTTCCACTGATCCACAAGGAACAAACCTTACTTGGTCACCGCTGCCCCGCTCCACAGTGTGGGAGGCGTGGCATGCTGCCCGGGCCGGGGCGGTAAGGTTTGTCTCTGTCAAGGCTGTTGGAGTTGTTCTTGTCACAAATGTGGGATGCAAGAGATGAGGGGGCACCACCTGCAAGGTCCAGGCAGATCCATGGCAGCCTGGCCCCATGCTGTGTGTTTTGCGATGAGGATTCTCATCACTTTTCAGTGTTGTTTGTTAGTGTCAGCTAGTGACTGTATTGATGTCTGTAACTTTCTTGTTTTGTTAATGCTTACTAGATACCAAAGAATTAGGAGACCATTTATTATAACATTATATTATAAGAACAACAGAGTGAGAAAGAAAATAGATCTCAAATTACCAACACTAATATTAAGTTCATTGGTAGGATCACAACCATTGGATTTAGGAAATTTTTATACTGCTGTGGCAAAAACCTTAAACGATTATGCTCGCATTAGGCTTGAATCTTTGTGGCGTGCCATTGTGACGTACAGAAGGTTAGTGCGCAAGGGCCGTTCGAGTTTTGAAATGTTCGTTATGAAGCATTTACGTCAATGCTATTTACTTTGTAAAGGTTTTGTATTGTAATAATGCATAAACACCTGAACTGTGCTAGGATTGGTTAGGTGGCTGGGAGATCCGAGGGATTGTTATAACCGACACTTCAGGGGACGTCAAATTTGTAATGGTCAGATGTGTATGATATATGCAATATCAGCATGTTTTAGGAAATTGCAATAAACATTTCCTGCTAACTTTTTTTTTTTTTTCAGGAATAACTTTCATAATTTCCCCATGTCATCCACAGCATAGGTAATAGACATCATTGTGGGGAATCCTTATGCACCTGTATGGAATTTCTTTGTGTACCTATTCAATTGAATCTCATAAATTAATTTTATAGTGTTATGATTTAGTTTGCATTCGTTTCTTGTGAACTACAGCTCGCAGCTAATATTTTGTTATAGTTTTATTTTATATATCTATTTATTTCTGTAAGTTATTTTCCATTTTTGCATTACTGTAATTTGAATCAGTGGTGGATAATTTAGGTTGCATTGCACTTCATTTCTGGTTCTAGAATTAAGCAGCATTTTACGTCTCTAATACCAAATAATTACATGACATGTTGCAATATATGTATAGTATACTCTAATGTTTTATAACATTTTATTGACTCAGGCTTGACTAAGTTAGAGTTACATTGAGATGGTTGTGTTCTAATACTCCTATTAAAGTGAGGCAGTTCATGTTTTGCAGCTGACTTCACAGTCCTGTTACCATAAGGATGTTAATGTTGGTGAACTCATGCACAAACGTTTTAGATGCATTATCTTTATCAAAAAGAAACATGATCATATATATATATATATATATATATATATATATATATATATATATATATATATATATATATATATATATATATATATATATATGTATGTATGTATGCATAAATGTGTTTATTAATTGTTTTCAAGATGCAGCTGCTGACCAAGAACAAAATTTTCTTAACATTCCACTGGCTGTTGAACAAGAGTATTAGTGTGAAGTTTGGCTTCATGTTAGTTAGTCTAGAATTACTCAGTATTAAAAGAAAAAATAATGGATCTGTGTAATTGTGGCTGGCAGTGACTTTTCTCTGCCATTGCTGCGGCCACCACTATCACTCTGGATGTTGTAATTACAGGTTTTGTTGTCTTAGCACTTGATGGAACAAGGAAAATGTTTTAGGCATAATTTTATCAGCTATTTCTTTACATAGCATAAGGCTAAAGTAATTTTTAGCCATGGAAGCAAATAGTTTAGATGTTCAGCTGTGTGATCTTATTAGATAGTCATTTTATTACTTAAATACTTTCTCTATTTTCTCCAGCTAACCATTTTCTATCTCATATGCTTTCTTTTATGTATGTAGTTTATAATTTTGTGTAAAGCTTGTTGGATGCTTTAAGATCGTAGATGAGTTACACTTTTTCAGTGAAGTGCAGCTTCTGCTTACCATTGATGAATTATGCCTGTGGCATAATCTTCATGTTGAGTGGATAGAAGTAAGTAAAATATGCTAAGTAAATGCTAAGCAGCAAAATGTATAATTGTTCCCTCTCATTGTTGTTAGATGTGAAGAAGGGACTTGCTTTTACACGCTGTGAAGGCCCCTGTGGACTGCCCAGGGGCTGTTGGTATTTGATAAGTTAACCAGAAAGACCAGAGACAAATTGTTGAGCATTCATGTTTTGCCTGAAAAAGGTAATGTTTTATGTATTAGGTGTATCTAGTCCACTGCAAATAGAGGAATGGAATATGCAGATCATCCTGCTATAGTGAAACGGTACAGTGTGAATTCTGCAGCAAATGTTCATAGAACTTTGGTATAACCAGTTAAGACTACAGGCTTGCAATTGTTTTGTAATTTTTTGAAGTAAAATTTAGCTTTAGCATATATGCAAGCAGAAAATTGCTTTGATCTATTTTGTTGTATTTTATAACTCAAAATCACAGCTAGAGTAATAGTGGTTGGATCTTGAGCCACAACATGTGCCATAGGTTGCCAAATTTTCACCATTTGCCAAAAAAAATGTAAATGTTGAAGAACATTGTTTACACTTTCAACCTACTTAAACTTTATAAGGATTAAGTTCTTCAAAAAGCATGAAATTTAGTTGTGAGGCATACAGATATTAAAAATAGCAATTTCTTGAATGGTTTCTTTGAATTTATTGTCTTATCCTAAACCAACAGACAGGGGAAAAAATACTGTATACTTTTCATCTCATTTATTAAAAAACATCTTAATATCTCAGTTGTGATATTGAAAGCTGCTAAGTATATTTACAATAAATAACCTGAGTGACTGACCAGCAGTTGTGCACAGAATTATTAGTACATCATATTTACATACATTATATCCCTAGTTATGTACAATACACCTGCTGCCTCTATGGCATCAATGAGTGACCACAAGACTAGTAGGAATCAGTCACATTTTCATACATTCTCAAAAAAAGAGAGAGAAAAAAAAGACCAGTATAAGGAAGAGAGCTGAGAAAAAAAATCAGGACTGTCTATCTGGCTTTAAATACTTGCTCTCTTATCAAAACAATCAGATACTGACTCTTCCAAGATGGTCGCTGAGTCCTAAGGTTTCACACCACAACCCCACAATAAATAATTACATATAAAAAATCATTCATATAAGCTGATCAATTTTTCAATATTTTTTTGACACTTTAGCCCAAAATAATGAACATGGAAGCCAATTATTTCTGAGTTGGAGGCTTGAGTCAAATATATCAAAATGGGCTTTCTGGAGAGTCTTGAGGAATGAAGAGACTGACACAGCAGGAAGGAGAGCGACTCTTGCCTCCTTTGGGACGTCCTTCATGAAGCTGCGTGCCTAAAGAGCACAAGATACAGCACATGAAACAGGTAGAATTATACTTACAAACTTTTCACACTGCTACTGTATTACCTGTGCATCATAAATATTGAGGGGATTGGCAATATCCTTCTCTACATTTTCATCCCCACAATGTGACAAGATGTGGTGTCTTCCATAAGCTATCTGCTTGAGGAAAATCTCTGCCTGGTATACAGATAGATTTTTCTGTTTATGCAAGATGCTAATCCACTATGTTGCCTGTGCATCATAAAGGTGAGAGGACTGGCAACACCCTCCTCTGCATTTTAATTCCCCCAGTGAGACAAGTTGTGATATCTTACATAAGCTGCTTCAGGAAAATCTCTGCCTGGTATACAAATAGATTTCCCTGTTTATGCAAGATGCTGTTCCTGGTTAACATATGGCATAGAAAGAACAAATAATGTGAATATATTGCATACTCACATGCTCAACATGCTGATAAGCCTGACTTGCAACATCATAGACCACATCTTTTAGATTCTGCTCACGGCTTCCACGAATGACGTCCTCCTGTGACACTCCATGCTTCATCTGAAAGGCAACATTTCATCATAATCCTTTCCCACATTTATTCAGAGTTGCAAGAATAGATAAAGAGGCATTCTGGGGGTGATTTGTGTGTCAAGGTGAAGGACACCAATACACACCATGATATCCTGTGGGAGGAAGACTTTTCTCTTGGAAGCGTTGTGTGGGATGCCTCTCAGGGCTTTGATGATTCCTTCAGCCTTGCCCAAGTGGCTGGCAGCATGATCTGCATGAAGGTTTTCTGAACCTGAAACAAAACACGAAAAAAAAAAGAGAAATTTGGATCTAATTAATATAGAAGCAACAAATGTTAATTGCATGATTTGTATGCAAACACAATGAAGAGTACATCCTCTATTTATTTCACATATTTTTAAACAAAACATGAGCAACGAAAAATTTTGGTCTTATCCATACAGAAATTACTTATGCTAATTCACTGATTTGTATGCTAAAAGAAAGAACACTACATCTTCTATTTCATTCACATAAAGCAAAACAGAAACAGAAACCAGCTCAATAATGTGGCATCATGCCTAGTGGTGCATACCCAGTGCCTGGAGTATGAGGTAATAAAGTGATGAATTAGACTTTTCACTGTACGCTTCTAATTCTGTTATGGAAGGGAAGTACCTCCTCTCGAGCTGCTCTTCCCGGGCATCAACCAGACTGCGCAGCCAACGCCTGGAGAGTCGGTGCCTTCTGATGGCCTGTGGGATGCAAGAAAAGTTTGGTACTGTATTCTTTATCCACTTTTTGATATGTAGGAAGAAAGAAAAGTTTGAAACTACACTCTTTGTCCACTTTTTAACCTATGGGAAGTAAGAAAATTTTAATATTGTATTCTTTATCCACTCTCTAAGCACATACTCTAACAGATATACTTTATATGGATCAGAAATGGGTTACAGTAAAATCCCTCTTATCCGGCATCAACGGGACCGCCGACATGCCGGATACTTGAATAGAAGTGAAATTATGTCCACAATCACCACTCTACACTCATGCATCTTACCATAACAAAGATCAGCTGATCTTAATCAGCAGCTGATCTGATCAGCTGCTTAAGTGTAAGCACAACACGCTTCCTCTTTTCTACAACTTTAGGCATGATGAAAGCATCAGATGATAAACAGTGCACACGCGGGACTGAGTCACTGAGTAAACACAGTGTAGTGGGCCGCAGGTGGCGCGAAGCAGTGCGCTCTGGTGGCGAGGGAACAAAGTATGCTTCACGCGGGAATTTTAATCGATTTTATGAGTATACATTGATTTTTTATTGATTTTAAGGCTTGGGGAAAAATGTGTCGGATACTTGAAGCTGCCGGATACTCGAATGCCGGATGAGAGGGATTTTACTGTACTTGTTAATCCAGAAGGATCATAAAGTGGTCAACTGAGATATGGGAGGAAATTATACGAGGCTGTAGTGTAGGAGATGCTAACTGAAGAAGATCCTGCCAGCTGGTCAACGTACCCTGTGGAGTTCCATGGCCACAGGCTGCCGGGGGACATCGTCACTGTAGATCTCATCAAGTGTTTCCCTCCAGAACTGCAATCTCATTTTTGCTATCAATACCTCGGAGGTCACATCTTGAACCTGTGAGTAATTTGTACATTTCAATACACAACTAACACACTTTTTTTTTTTTTTTTTTTTACAAACGACATATCTAAAATGGCATAGTGACCTAACAACACCCACCTGAGCCACCTCCACGTTGAAGGCTCGCACTGCCGTCCCTGCAGATCGAGCACCCTGGGGGAGTAGCAACAGTGCCAGGAAATTTTCGTAATCGTAACGTCTGCAACAAACATTTCTGATTCACTGTGCTGAATTCCTCACAGTGAGACGGGTGTCACTGTCACTTTACTAGTTCGTGCTGGGAACCTACACATGTCACAGTCTTAAGTGCTTGAATATTTGCAAGTGTTTTTTATTATAGTTTAGTGCATATACTTTTAAATAACTGTACCAAGAGTGTAAATTATATACACAGTTATCTAACGTTCCCCCTCAGCCCGTCTCGCTTGTGTGACACTGACCTGACAGCGTCCAGGCAGTACTGTGTGGTGTTACTGGTCCTCCTGACGGGCGTGGTGGAGTGTGCTCTGCTCCCTGCCACGCCGCTCCACTCGCCAGGGACCGCGGCCACACCAGACAGGTATCTCAGGGGAGCCACCAGGGGAGCCGCACCGAACCGCCACAGTGCCATGTTTACAAGTGGAAGAGTGTCAGGTGTGCCAACTCTTCCCTGCAGTAGTCAAAGTTTCTTTAAAATTTCGGCATCTACTAGTCGCTTGTATTCCAAGTTTAACGATAATGTATGGTGAAGTAGGCGTTAAATGGCTAGTACTTGGATGCGAGTATAATTGTACAGATGTTAAATGCGGCGAGCAGCCATCGTTGTGGTGGAGTAGAGGGAAATAAGGCAGTAGGCGTGCCGCTGAGCGATCTGTTGTGGGGCAAGAGTCGCTCGGGGAGGTTGGCTACTCTGTCACTCTCACGGAATATTACACTTTCTATTTTTACCAGAAAGAGTCCATTTGTTACAACTTTACATTTTTTAAATATCTTATCTTTAATTTTAATGACATATCTGTCGATAAATCATGTTATAATTGACAGCGTGCAGTGTTTCTAGGTTTTTCCAAGAGCTTCGTGGTACCGATTCCTGGCGCATTGTTGGAACATTTTCATTTGGGTGCAAATGGCGACTTATATATTAAGATGAAGTTTGTCACAGTGGAGTTTTCCGTGAGCGTGGTGGAAGGCTTAGGGTAGCCGAGGGTTGAGGTGTAGCCCAGGAGCTTGGGAGGCGTGACGATGGTGTGTAAGGATGAGGTGTGGCTGTGGTTCAGGGACAATGAGCCACACCGCCGCCTGGAGCTGGTGTGTGGCCTCCTCAACATGTGTCTGCCCATGGAGCTGAGGTTTATCAGCACGTGTGTGGAAGACCTCGGAAAAAGGGACTTCCACGACCTCAGGGAAGCTGAATACAAGGCTAATAACACGCAGGAAATAAAGCGACTGTCTAATTTGTTGGACGAAAGGACGCGCAGCAACCTGATAGTGTACATTGCCCTGCTGAGTGGCAGGAACCATACGTGTTCCACCCTGCTGTACCAGAGCCTGGTGGAGGCCCAGCAGGACCCGCCCCTCACCGATGTCAACCACATCAAGGAGATGTTGCTGGTGTACACCATGGTCCTGCACCACCCCGCCTTCACCTTCGAGCAGAAGCGAGTCATTGCCGAGCTGCACGAGAGGGCCACCAGGCTGGAGGCGCAGCTCTCCCAGCACCAGGAGCTCGACGCCCACATGCTGGAGGCTTTCCCGGGCTGTGCCGCCGCCCCCGAGGTGGGTTGATGACCCCTGGGCCGCGGGCCGCAGGGATGTCCTTGAGGAAGAGGGCAGTGCCATTAGTGCCTGTGTCAGTGGCCTCGCTGCCTCCTGGCGGGGGTAGGAGGGGAACGGGGCTGGGCAAGCGGTACAGGCGGCGCGGGAGGCAAGGCTCATCTTTCTGGTCTCCTCTGCCGCCCTTGGGGAGGGAGGACTCAGGGAAACCCTAATAAACTAATGTTACATAACTGTACATGTAAATTGGACCTATCAATGTTACCAGAAGAAAGACTGATGCCACTCATTTATCTCTCACGTCTCTGATGGATGGCTGTTTCATAAGGAACACTTGTGACCTACTTACATAACTTTTCTCAGGAGGAGATCCTTCAGTGAGAGTCATCCTCATGTAGGATATAAACAACACTTCATTTACTCAGGGTTGTCATGCAGTGTGTGTATCACCAGAGTTGTGAGAGTGCTAGCAGTGAATGCCCTTGTAGTAATGAATGGTGGATTTAGGTATTTGAAATTACATTGAGCTGAGAAGTCAATGAAGAGCTTGTATAATTGATTGACTTGATAGTTATACAAGACAGTTCTGCTGAAGAATAATGAGAGCTTAGTCCATAGGGGGTTAACTCACTTCTTGCTTGACCTAACACTATCTATAGTCACAGGTAATACTACCCATACCTTTGCATAAAAACTTCATTATCAAAACTTTGCCTGCAGCCCTTTCTCTCACCTCCATCACCACAAGTTTGCCTACCTCCCATTCTTAATCTCCCCATTGCTTCTTTATCATCACAAGTTTTATGGGTTTGCTACTTTATGCATCTTTATTACATTATTATTGCTGTTATGCAAGTCAGATGTGGAGATGGAATGAAAGTTAAAGATTCAGGAGCCAGGTAGATAATTGAAGTTCATTTGTGAGATGATTAGTGATGCAAATATATAAATGAGAAGTGTTTGGTATCGGTATGTATTGAAGTGGGAAAGAGCTAACCATGTATTAGTATAGGAAATAACATGTCATGCCTTCAGGTGGAGACTGCAGCAGGATATACCAGAATAGAGATGCTCTACTAGTGTAGGAGTGTGCCTTATAAGGAAAGTTGAGGTTCAGTGGGGGAGGCAAAAGAAAAATGCACTGTACTTTTCTCCTCTCTTAAACAACCTCTAATCCTGAAATCTTAGAAGGACGCATGGTTGTAGGGTAAAAGGTGAATAAAATTATATGTAGCACTAATAGATAAATATAAAGACACAACTAAGGATGAGAAAAGCAAAGCATTCAGTAATCATTTGATGTGCTTTTATACATTGGTTTATGTAAGTATTGTTGCTTAGGGTAGTTGAAAAAAAGATGTGTATGTAATAGTCATAAGGAAGTGTGATGAGACAAATAAGAATGAGAAAAACAAAGTATTCAGTAATCATTTGATGTATGCCTTTATTTATTCAAGTATTAATGCCACACATGTAGTATTAAGTAGGCTGGTTAGGCAAAAGTATACACAGTAGGTCGGTAACAGTCACAGCTGAACTGACATGGTACTTTCACAAAGAAAAATAAGGAAACAGAACCATCTCATAGCAGTTTGAATTTTATTTAAATATACAAGTTCATTTGCCTGTTTAATTTGAAAAAAAAAAAAAGTAAATTTAGTAACAGTAGATAAACAGATATTGTTATGCACATGAATATAAAATAAAAGCATCTTTACTTCTGTTGTTTAGTTAATACAGATATAATAGTGACAGTAGAAGTACAAATAAAATCAGAATACAAATAAGAAGGCACACATATGTAACTTGATCTTTACCTATGTTGATACAAGCAGTACAGTAAAATACAATTATAAAACATAAATTATAATACCAATAAGAATGAAAAATGTCACTCCATAGTAATTGATCTCTGTCTCTACAAGTACAGTTGCCTCTACTCTGCCTTACACCATAGTAATTGATCTCTATCTATACAAATATAGTTGCCTCTACTCTGCCTTGCACTATAGTAATTGTTCTCTGTCTATACAAGTACAGTTGCCTTTACTCTGCCTTACATCATAGTAATTGATCTCTGTCTCTTCAAGTACAGTTGCCTCTACTCTGCCTTGTTCCTATTATCAATAGCTCCAGTTTCCAGTGGGAGGTGCAATAGTGAGGTGTTGCATTAGCACCATGCCACTGCTGCTGCAGATGTGGTGCTTCCCTCGTCGTCATGGCAACGAACACCTGTGTTAGCATTAGTGGTGTGGGCTTGTCCCCCCCTCCCCCACACACACACACACACACACACACACATACAGGTGTCATGGTGGTGTGTGGTGTGTGATTACATTGAATGTATATAAAGTCTTTAGTGGTATCAATATTGATTGCTATCATTTCCCTTAAAAGTGATTGATTACATGGAATGTCAGAGTCTTACTGGTGGTGCTTTGCTAAATAGATCCTATGGAGTGCAGGAGGCCGTGTGTGTGTGTGTGTGTGTGTGTGTTACGTGAAATGATAGGTAGAAAATATTATGAAGAGTTACAATTGATAATGAATGGTGAAAGGTAATAGCCTTAGATATGCAAATTATTTATAGATAATAATGAATGAAAAAATGATACCATTAAAGTTTTTTACTTAAATAACATAAATACCATTACAGGTTTTTACTTTAATAACATAAATGTTGACATTTATTTATCATTTAAACCTGAGTCAGCTGTTATCTTTTTAAAACAGGATTTTTTACCTGTACGATCTAGAATAAATCTAGAATACATTTTGGTTTGTGATCCTGCAGGGGTGTGACAGTGGCCTAAGTGTTGGCACTGAGCCTGAGGGAGACACCCTGCTGGAGGGCTGCACTCTCCTGCCAACACCCAGCTCACAGCTGCAGTACCACCAGCATACACAGGGCTTGCAGAAAAGTAAGCTTATCACCTACCTCAGTCTTGTAAGAACATCAGGTAGTAACAATTTTTGATGACAAGTACCTATCTTGCAGAAAAGTAATCTCGTCACCTACCTCAGTCTTGTAAGAACTTAGGGTGGTGACACTCTTGATGTCAAGTAGCTTGCAGAAAAGTAAGCTTATCATCTACAGTACCTCATTCTTGTAAGAATATCAGGTGATGACAGGGTTTGATGTCAAGTAGTAGTAGTGTGAGATGGATGTTGCCTGTGTTTTCACCCTGCCCATTCTTCCCCAGGTGTTGGTGGGCTGGGCACTTCTCAGACATCACCAGAAGGTGCAGGGAGTCAGGTCAGTCCTGCAGTACCTTCTGTATCCAGTAGTCCATCCTATTCATCCATACCTCTCATACTGGGTGACCATTTCAGTCTTGCATGATCAAGCTTTCTTCATTTGAACCTCCCTATCTATTTACTTAGTTACTGAATGTTCTATGAGACTTGTGAAATGGTTTGCGGGAGATCCATTTGTTCATGTGTGCTATGACCATGATCAGCTTGTCATCTTCTGTAATGTGATGTATCAGATATTGCTGCACTCCAAGCTCCTTAGAGTGATCCTGTCAATATTTTCCAGTCTTTGAACATTATTAACTAGCTTTTTGAATTTACACGTCACATACTTATGTAATTATCTCCTGGCAAAAGTTTGGATAGCATACTCTCTTATCTCCTTAAACTGTCTTGTTTGTCACTCACCTCTCTGTTATCAGTTGGACATAACCTGTGATTTCATCTACTTTGCAAACTTGTTTTTTCAGCAATTCTGCACTTTCCCATACCCATTTATCCTTTTGCATCATTACAGCAAGTTCTTTCTTTGTGGTTGTATTTACATCAAGCTCTCTACAGCACCTTTTTTTTAAACATCCATAAAGTGTATTGTAACCACTACATATTTAATCAGTAGGCAGCCTTGTAAGGGATAAGGGAGATAAGCTTCTGTGCTACTTGAGTATGCCTTCAGGGACAACATTCATAATTTTTTTGTAATTCATGTTAAGTGTATAGCACTGTTAGTCATATGTTAAGGGTAGTTTATAAAGAAAGAAGAGTACCATGCATTGATTTACTTCCTTGTGAAATAAAAAATCTGTTTGTCTGTTCCTTGCTATCTCAGTCCAGTTAGAAGTTACAAGGAATCTCTCTCTCTCTCTCTCTCTCTCTCTCTCTCTCTCTCTCTCTCTCTCTCTCTCTCTCTCTCTCTCTCTCTCTCTCTCTCTCTCTCTCTCTCTCTCTCTCTCTCTCTCTCTCTCTCTCTCAGGAGCCCCCAGATAGCATCACAATCACATCAGACTTGTTCAGGTTACCATCATGCTTGTCCAATCTATAAATAACTTAAAGTTGCCTCATGCTGATTAGATAAGGGCTATTACTGGGTGGAGTTTTATGATGAACTTGAACTCAGGAGAGGCTCATTGGCATTAAATTCCTACCATTGGATAGATTATGAATGCAAAGAGGAATTGTGAGTCATGAACTTCACTTGCATCTTAGAATCAGAGTTGTTGTCTTGGTAGGAACTCCCATACAATCATCTGTAGTTTTAACACATGTTTCTTGTTACAGGACGCTTGCAGCAGTGGCAGTGGTGAGTCCAGTGAGCTGTACAATGATGGAGTCACTGTGTCAACTAGAATTATCTATAACTCAATATTTGAACAGCAGAGATTAGGTAAGTACTCAGTGACAGACATGGAGATAATGTCAGGATACGACAGGACCACCATGCTTAACCTATTCATCTCATGTTCTTTGCCATACTCCTTGACAGCTGGCAAACATGTAGGTGTGTGGAAGGATGGATAAATAACTTGTTTTCTTTTCATTTCAGCATGGATCTTGATATAGTTAAGATTCCAGGGCTTGTGTTTTGTAGGTATAAAAACATGGCATGATTCTGATAGTGACATAATGGTGGTATTTGCATTGCAGTTGCTCTGACTCCAAGCTACCCATATAGCCATGGTAACATCCACTACTACCAGTACCCACCAGTAGTTGGGAGTGTAGCCGGGTGTACACAAGATGGGAAAGGCTCCAACAGTGAAGGGTCCAGCAGTGAGGAAGGGCCCCACCATGGAGTAGTTCAAAATGGACCTCCCACATCCAGCTCTCCCCTCAGCTCCCCACAGTCTTCTCCTTATGTTTCTCCCCTGCAGTCACTCAGTCCTAGTCGTGCATCCTCGCCCATGTCCCGCCCAACCACCACCACCACCACCACCACTACAACAACAGCGGCAAGCTTTCCCCCGACCGTGACTGCTTCAACCACAGGACCCACCACCAACCCAGGGCTGGCCACTCACTCAAGCCCCCGATCAGGTCATAAGTCCCCTGTTGGCATTACCCAGGGCAGTATGACCCACGGAGGCACACATGTTGGGTTGGGTCACAGAGGAAAGCCGCCTTCATCCGGCGTTCGGTCCCAGAGACAATCAGACCGTTCAGCTTCACGGTCCCGGTTACCTACAGGTTCGTCAGGGGACAGTGAAACTGCCCTTGGAACCCTGACTCCACAGAACAGCCCTACCTCCATGCGTGGGACACCTCACAACCCACCCAACGCCAGCAGCCATGGGAAGAACGTCTCACGGTGGTCAGGGAGTCATCCCACCACCACCACCACATTGCCTACCTCCACCTCACCCAGTTGTGCAGCGCCTGTAGTCTCCAACAACAAAAATGCCATAAGACAAAACAGTCAGAGTCCATGTCCGTCATCAAATGCAACCATGGCTTGCAGGACTTCCTTGGCAGCTAATTCTCCCGTGAACAAGATTGCTACTACCAGTAACCTTCCTTGTAGTACTGTTGCTACCACACCCACCAACACAATTACTACTACCACCACTTCTACCACTATAACTACTACTACCCTCACTACCACAGTAGCCACTCCTGTTGCTACTGCCACCACTATTACTACCAGCACCACCAGTACCACCATCACTACTCTAGCTGCTACTGCCACTGCCACCACCGCCGCCGCCGCCACCACCACCACCGCCAGAAACACATCACCGCCTGTTGTTGTCTATGGAGGGAATCAAGATAAGAACGCCCACACCATTAGCACTAACTCAAGTGTCCGACCAGTGTCGTCCATTGTTGGTTCCAATTCCATAAATTCATTTGCCCTGGAAAAATGTCCTGTTAATAATAATAATTGCTTAAATCAAGACTACATAAAGCATGAGAGATTAAGCAAGTATGCTCATCAGTTAGCAAATCGCCCTGTTGACAAGGTGAGTGTGAAAATTTTAACATTGCAAACTGTCAAAAATTATATCAGATTTATTAATCAATGTAAATATTTTTAAATGTCTTATTTTTACTTAATTTTATGCAGGGTGACATTCTTATAAGGAATGCAGTGATGAATCTATAATGTTGCTCCTTCACAAAGTCTGTGTTTGTGTGAAATAGGTGTTCAGATGTATGTACAGCAAAACCAGTCAACGTGTGCATCTCCATTTCAGCTAAAAAGGATGAGTGACCGGGAAATCCTTGAGCTGGGGCTGACCAGGGGTGCTCTTACCAAATTGCGGCGAGTCTTGGCCACCATAGAGAGCTCATCCAACCATGTTCCCAACGGCTTCACCAACCATTCTGTCATTGTGCCTCACCAGTGCACGTCGCATGGATCATTCAGCCCATCCCACGCCCCATTAAACAGCCATCCTGTTGTCTCTAGTACTGCTCATTCTCTCAATACTCCACAAACTTGCTCACAGAGTCAACACAGTACAACAAATCAAGGCAAGCCTGGAGGAACAGTTGTTTCTGAAGCACCTCAAAACCCCTCACAAAAAGCAAAAAATTCTGTCAGTAACACCTTGGCATACTGTAAAGAGTCTGCTAGTTGTCATTTGTCTGGTACTAATAATTCAGCCTGTGTATCTTCAGCTTCATTGCAAGGTTCCATATCCAGTGTAGTGCCAAGTGCTACTACTCTTCCTAACAATGCTCCAGTCACCACCACTACATTCACCTCCATCACCACTCCCTCTACCCTCCCTGTGTCAACTCTTAACACTATTCCAGCCTCTGTCAACTCCACAACAACTGCTACAATAACCAACAGCACTGCAATTACTCCAAACAGTGGTGTAAATACTTCCTTTGTCTCTACCAATATTGCCTCGACAATGCACATGACTCAGTGCCATTCTGTCACTATTTCCTCCAACCAGAAAGCTCCATTAGTTTCATCACAGCCACCACCAAGTGTTTCTTCAGTAAGTGTTGAGTCTACAACACCCACCACCACTGTGACCAATCATGCCACACATCCTCCTCCTGTTTCAGTTGCTTCTCAAACACGTCCCAGTGTCCTTACCCCGCCTGCTTCAGTTTTTCATTATATAGCCTCACACACTACTCCACATTACATAACTCCTCCTCCTCCCATCCCCCTCAAGACTACCCCACCTCCAACTGGTCTCCCGCAGCTTCCAATAACTTCACAGCCTCCTCCGAACCAACATAGAACATCGCCACCTTCGCTCTGTGTCCCTCCACGCACCCCCTCACAGGAACCATCCACCCCCAGCACCAGCTCTGGCCTTGTCAGTAATGGAAGCCAGCAGGTGAGGATGTGCATGTCTCTTTGGATTTTGAAGTACCTTATTGCTTTTACTCATGATGTATTACCTTTTTATGGAGAGCTGAAAATCTTTTGAGTGAACTTCACCACTGTGTTCTTACTTTGCAGGTCTACTACAACAACAGTGGGCCTGGTGGAAAGAACTTGCCCAGTGTTAGCAGCACCATGAATGCTGCAGGTTCGTCCATGAATGTAGCAGGCTACACAGCTCCCCCTCCTCACTCCTCAGCAGCAGGAGGAAGCATGGCAGTGCCAGTGTATACCTCTGCCGGGAACATGCCAGTGTACACTTCTTCCAGCGGCATTGGTGTTCCCCCGCCCAGTACTGGAGGACTGATGCCCATGGTGCCCCCTGGCAGCCACTACCCAGCTTACCTGTATCCAGTCCTGGGAGGTCCAGGGGGCAGCCACTCCTACGTCCCTCCAGGACCGTACGGTGTCCAGCAGCCACACAGGTCGTACTATTTCTCCCATGTGCCACAGATGGGATCCATGCCACACCTCAAGGCTGCTCCACCGCACCACGGCGCTCCAGTGTCCTCCGTCATGGGCAGCAGGGGAGGCAGTAGCAGTAGCAGCAGCAGTAGCAGCAGTAGCAGCAGCACCCGAATGAACAAGGGAAATCTAAGAGGACAGAGTCAAATCAAAGTTTCCTCTCAGTCCTCCGATTCATCTCCATCCTCCTCTCAGTACTCGTCCCCACCTCAGACCCCCAGCCCAGACCACACCAGAGACAACCTTCCAGATAAAAGAGGTGAGTTAAGTCTTTTTCTTAATTGATGATTTTTAATAGAAATCAACCAAGATCATTTAAGGAATAGCAAGCACTACATATATTGTTCATTATTACTACTATACACCAAGCAATTACTACTGAAATTACACCTGATTATACACCATGAATAGTTGTGGTCACTCATTGCACTGATGTCTTTGGGTATCACTGCTTCCTTTGTGACTTAATTAGATCCTTTTGGGAAACACATCCTTTATGAAGATTTTGCTTTCAGGCAAAGCTCATGGTGATGGAGCAGAGATGTGTGAGACTGGAGAGCCGTTAGGGTTACTGGGGTCTGGAGCAAGTGAGGGAGGCACACCACCTCCCTTCCACCACCCTCCTCACCCAGTCCTGCTGCCCCCACAAGCCAATCTCACCCGGCACCGAGGCATCCCATACCCCCAGCTTGGCTACCTAGGCTTCCACCACAGTGGGGCAATGAGATACCCAGGACCTCCATTGCCTAACCAGGGACCAGTGATGCCCCCCAGGAATCCTCTACCCATCAACAATGATAAATCAAGTCGAGAAACTACGCCGCCAGCCCCCGGAGCATTGCCACTGGTGCCGCCTGACCCGCACTGCTGCGTGCGCTCCCCGGAAGGTATTACAGTCCCCACCTCCTTGGCTGGGAACAACCATGGGCGTAATGGTGGCTCTCCCCACACTACTGCTTCCCATTCAGATGGTCCCCAGCCCCCGGTGACCCACACGCCCGTCCCTAGTGTGGCCTCGGCTCCCACTGTCCAGGTACCACCTGGTAACTCGTGTACAGGGGCTCCACATAGCAGTGTACAGTACAATGCACCAGGTTACCAAATGGTTCAAGTGTTTCCTCACTTTACAGGATTCATGCCAACTCATAGTTCTCTTGCTAACGGCTTTGTCTCGTCTCCCATGCCTCCCAGTTTTGCAATCCCAAATATGGGTAGTGGCATAAATCCAGAATTTGTTTACAGTGGTGGCCAGTATTCTATTTTGGGGGGTACCACTCAGAGTGGGGGTGGCCCGAGCCCTGCCTGTGGCACACCAGCTGGCATTGGAGGGCCCGCGCCTGGCCTGGGACTGGCAGCCGGCATGCCCTACACTCACTACCCCCCCAACCTGCCCCACACCCCCAATCCGTCCGCTGGTGCCAAGAAATCATGTTACAACTGTGGGAAGGTTGGGCATCACGGTTCTGAGTGTAAAGAGGCAAACATTGAGGAAATGTGCAATTTACCAAAGGCTGCCAGGTCTTGAGTACAAAAATTATGTGGTGCAATAAAGTATATATCCAGCTTGGGCAGCAATTAGGGACCGGTAGTGACTGGAAGGTGAATGTGGAGGCTGCTGTTTGTGAGTTAGTAGTCAATAATTGTTTACAGATGTGAAAGTATTTATATTGTGGCCTATTGTTTGAACTCTGTTGGTAGCTGAAATTCAAACTCTTGGTAGCTGAAATTCCATGACCGAAACTTTCATGGCGAAGATTGGTGAAGCATCAGTTGATAGTTACGGTGAACAGTGAGCCTTTTACATCACGCTGTTTTACGGGGATTTATTTTTAATATTGGAAATATTCCTTTTCTCGTTGATGTTTCTCCCTAGATGTTTTAAGAAAGTGTTCAGCATTTCTTAAAATGACTCGTAACTTGTGATAAGTTGGAGTAGAACTATGAGTATTCAAGAGGCCAAAGACGATTTTGTGATAAGGCCAGTGAGTCTTCAGTTTAGCAGAGGCTTAGTATTTTTCTGGATGGTGCTAATGGAAGTCAAAGAGTTGCTACTACCAGAGCCTAATGGAGAACAGGCAGTGAGAGTGTAAGCAGCTGAAAATGTCAATACTAATTATGTAAATGCATTTGGTCATGTGATATAGATTACAGTCATCCTTCAGGGCTTTACAATGAATATAGTTACCATTAGATATATTTTTCTGCCTTTGTAAAATGTTTCAGGACATTGATATTCCTTACACCTCCATCTGTGCATTCCAGTATTGATTACTGTACTATTTCTTGTTCTGGGCACTTTCCTTACTGTCATGCAGTGAATGTTATCAAAACAATAATTTATCTCTTAGAAGAGTATAACAGCAAAACTACAACATGAATTATATACTGCATCTTAAAGAAAGCTTTGTCTAAAAGTTGCTTGCAGTAGTTTTAAATTCAAGTGCTGTAACATTGGGGCTTTTACACACAGATTAAGGTGTTTTGATTAGCCAATCAGAGTCCAAGGTTCACACAGGTGAGCTGTGATGCACATGTTACTGTTGCAGCAGGTGCCACCAGCTGTTGTGAGGATTAATTAGTCTGCTGCAATACTTAAATACTGGAGCACTTGGAGAAAGGGGATGCACAACTGAGGATGTCTGCGATTGCCCCCGCCATGTCTTCTATAAAACAGGGTCCAGATGCTTGAGAGCTCATATTACCTGATGCAAGTGTTGTATGAGGCCATAATATTTTCTAAGTCACTTAGTACCCAGTCATATTTATATTTTACTTTGATATGGTGCTCCTCTTCTGTTAAGTCAGTGATGCTAAAGAATATTGTTAAGTTTCTGTAGTTTATTTGAAGAAAGGCTGCTATAGTGTTCAGTAGATTCCCTCCCTCTGCCTTACAATCACTTAGTATGGTGCCTACTTTATTTTGCTGATCAGTTTTCTTTCATTGTTGTTATTCTTCATCTTCAAGTTTATGACAAAATTGTGAATTTGCTTGAAGTTTACATCCTTTGTAGAAAATGTGATAACTGCTTAATATAAACTTTTGGCAACTACATGAAATTGCATAAAGATACATTGCAGGAGATAAATGGTTTATGGACATAAGTTGTATGTAAAAAAGTGCAAATAAGTCTGTAATGATGGCATAGCGTGCACTATTCGCCTAGCTCGGGTTTCCTGACGCTAGTTTAGTTTTATTGATATTCAGTGATATAGTGATAGGTACTAGAGTATGTACTATCATCTTCCTTAGTTTATCTCACATACTGAATCGTAACTTGGAAGGGAGCATATGTTTGTGCTGTGCCGGGCTAACTGGGGCTCAGCTGTACACTGCATCGCTAGCAACAAATATTCACCTTTCTCTCTTTTACTATGAATGCATCCTTGAAAGTGCAAATTCACCTTTTATGTGTGTTTTCAAACCAGCTTTTTTGTGCATTATTTGGCCAGATGCTCATTTTTTACAGAACAAAAGAAAAAAAAGATTTTAATGCCATTGACTCAAGAATTGCCTCAGCTTTTGCAAGGTTTAATTTTAGATTTAGTTGTGTTATGTGTGTGTCCAGTGCCTGATCCGAACTACTGTTGCTGTTATTCTGTTAATGTATTTTTGTTTAATTTTTTTGCCATTGTTGCTTCAGTCATCTATATTTCCATAGTAGGTCATAAATTGCTTAGTTTCCAGCGGGTAGTTTTGTTTAGTTAATTGTTTGAAATTGATATTGTTAAAGTTTTGAATTGTTCATTAGTTTGATATATTTTTTTAATTGAAATTGTTAGTTTAATTGTTTATCAGTTATGTATATATAATATATATATATATATATATATATATATATATATATATATATATATATATATATATATATATATATATATTTTTTTTTTTTTTTTTTTTTTTTTTTTTTTTTTTTTTTTTTGCGCCCCCCACCCCCCAGTCCGATCACCAGTTTTGCAAGTTTCACTTTTGCTGTCCGCAGGTTCAGAACCTGGCAGCTGTAGTTGACCAGAGGCATGGGTTCTTCAAGTTGTGTAGTTCCTAAGAATTTTTTTATTTCATGGGAAAAAGTCATATAGATTACTTGGAAGATAGATCACAGAGGTTAGGGTTAATGAAGAACAAGAGTTTAAAATAACAGGTGTGGTATTTCAAAGAGATGAAGAAATGAGTTGTTGAGGGGTTTGGGGATGAGATGCAGCTTATTTTGGCCATGTAGTAAGAATGGCAGTTATCAAGATGACTAAGGATGTACAGTGTTAAACAATAAATGAATCAAGCGCTCATGTACCCTTGCATAAATAAAGTGAACTTTAAAAGTAGTTGATGAATGGAGTGCAAGGACTAATAAATGGAGATATGTCATGGCTATTCCATAGGGAACAGACATACAGAGAAATAGAATGTCAAGATGGTAATTAGCTAATTCTTGATCCTGAAACTTTGCCAGTGTGTCTCAGATCATGGGATGTAATCAGTTCAGTCAGTATGTTATTGTGGCTTGTTACATGATGTCTGGCAGCATACCATTCTGCGTCTCTCCACCATTTCAGTTTGCCTGTGACTTGCAAATTTCAAGCACTTCATGGTTGCTACTACTTAGAAGTTTTCAATCAAGCAGACTTCAGAAAATCTATGTTCTGCAGGAGGAAAAGAGGGAGTTAATTTTCAGTGGGTATATTGGTGAATTAAGGTCATATACATCCATATACTGACTAAGCCTTTCATTGCTTGAACTATACTCATGATTGTGACTCGATCTTTGTACTGGTTTGTGCAGCATTAGTGAAACCTGAAAATGGTGATTGGACTACTTAGAGATTTTATTTAAAAAGAAAAAAAAGTTATTGATTTAAATAAAGGTTTAGTTTAGTATATGATTTATTTATTTTTTTATTTACTTTATTTTATTTTTTTATTTATTTTTTCCCCCACTTTTACTAACTTCCACCAGATAGCAACTGCTAAAATGAGTAGTTACACATTACATTATTTTGTCATCAAGTACTTACTGTTGCTCAGCATCACGAGCCATGTGACTAAGACCTGATTGGGAGTAATCCCTTTATCACATGTGATTTCTCCCTGCAGTCAGTAATTGTAGATGTGGACACTGACATTGAGTCAAGAATCATACCTTTCTGTTAACATAAAAGATATTGTCTAATAATAGGATTTAGAAGACGTATAATATGGACATGAATAATCTTAGGTTTTTAACATAAAGATGGAAGGTGACGTTCTGCTTGTGTAACATTCGTTTCTTTATACACTTTGGGTTATCCTGAATGCTGCGTGAATATAGGGTCCAAATTCAGAGGCAAATGTGATGTGAGAAATACTACTGTGTAGTTTTGGCTTGTATTGTTTGTTTTGTCAGTATATTACATATCAAAGGGTCCACAGGAGATTACACTTATCCCTGAAGCATTGCAGACAAGCAGACCAAGATTGTCAAGGTTTGCCAAGGGATAAGTGTTGCTGGTCTTGGGCTGTATGTAAGGTGCCTCCAGGTGGCTGCTTGCTCATGGTTTCCCTGATATCAAACAGGCCAAACTCCAATAGTGGAGGCATACAATGTAATCTTCAGCCTTGGTTCAGTGAAAAAGTAGTAACTAGATGAAGCAGCATTTCTTCTTGTGTATTTCCATAGAAATTAAATTCCAGTTACAGATGAAGAAAAATTTACCAATACTTGAAATTAAAACATTTGTATATATTGAGTTTGCAGTTCTAAGTAATGAAGTGCTGTAACATTTTCAAAAAGTATATATATATATATATATATATATATATATATATATATATATATATATATATATATATATATATATATATATATATATATATATATATATATATATATATATATATATATATATATATATATATATATATATATATATACAGTATATTAGTCTAGGTAGACTGATAATTGTGATAAAAAGAGATATCACATGTATTCCATGTACTATTTTAGTATGAATTGTGTGGAGTGAGAAGTGTAAGTTGTTGACATGGCCAAAGCTAAACACATTATTTTCAGCCACAGAATTGTGTTAAGGTTGGCTTCATTTTAAACTTCCCCATCAAAAAGCCTGTTCTATAAACAATAGTTGCAGTAAATTGTAAATTGAAAAGGATGGAATTGATATTTTTATTGAACTGTATCACTTCAGCAAATGTGAATGTTGTGCTGAGGCAGTGTGCTCTCACAAGCCACCTGGGAGGCTTGTCCAGGTGAGCTTGGCACTCTGAATGGCATCTTGGATGTGAGTCCTCTCAACTAACTTTTTATCTCCTTTGTGTATGTTGATGAGTCGTAGCTTGGTATTATTTAGTCGTGTCAACATTTTAAATAGTTAAAAATTTGCTCTAGTTATTGAAATGATTATTTGTTTTGAATCGCAGTGCATTACTGATATGAAGTAGATGGCCTCTTTGGTAATGTAGATGATGCAGCAGAGCATATAAATCATGCAGTCATGGATTCAAAACTACCTAGTACATTATAAGCATGTCTGACAAAACAGCAGACAAGTGCAGTACGGCAGCTGATCTCAATAAGTAACTAAAGTTAGTGTATGTCTTTGCCTTAATATAGGGTTACTGGTATTTTCATGTCATTACAAGATATTATTGTAGACAAAAAAACTAACAGTGCAGCTCTGTTGGCAGTGTAGTGATGAAAGTAACAAAATATAATAAAGTGATTAATTTTCTTGTCAAAGCTGTACAATTGTAAGCGCTGCAAGCCTGTGTTCTTTACCATGCCATCCTGTTCTCTCAAGTAGACCTCCTACAGCTGAAGCCTGACATTCACAGGAGCAGAATATATGTGTCACTACAAATTAGTTTTTTAAAATCCTTAAGAACTGAGGCAAGGCTTTTTAAAGAAATGGGCACCTTCCAATGATGCAACTTAAACCATGGTTGTTACTAAGCACTTAGAATATTATTTTCCTGCAGCCACCACCAAGCTGGAGCTGCAGGAAGGGTTTTCTTTTTTGTAATGTGCAGATATTTGTCATATATTTTATGAAAGAGTTATTTTATGAAATTGCGTGCATGTATTTTGTCCTTAATACATGTATGTGCTCAAACATAACATATCTTTTTTTTTTTTTTTTTTTTTTTTTTTTTCCACTTTAGTATTTTAGATGTTTGGTAATGGTTCTTACCCTCTTACAATGGTCATTTAAGAAGGCACTACACTTTGTCATCCGGTCACTCAGAGCAACATTTGTTCATCCATCGTGATTGTGTGTAAAAGTAAGGTCGTTACAGAATAATTTTAAAGGGAAATGTAATAAAATGCTCATATTAACACATGGAGATATATATGTATTGTATTGTCTACTAGATAATGGATGTGAAAACTTTTATTGATGGATATTAACCACCTGATATGTGGACGTGGTCTTTACAACTGCATTGCGGATAATTTCTTAGGTCGAATGAACACGTACGTACAAAAATACACTGGCTCAGATGCCCACTTGACAAAGTGGCAAAACATGTCATAGTTTATAGTTGACAGGATGATACTACTTACTCTGCTTATCCACCAACAGTACATAGTGCAAACCACACTCATACAAGCACAATCCACAACAGCTGATGTACTTGTAGATTACTCATTGTGTAATTTGCTTATGCTTGTTTTGGTTGAGCAAATCTTCAAATAAATACAATACATTCTTTACAGACAGAGATTATTGAAGAACTCCATTTAGATACAAAGATTATTATAGGTGCTTTTATTTATTTATTTTTTTTTTTACTTTTCTTTTTCTTTTTCAAATTCTATGATGAAAGTTGTTGCAAAGTAGAGACCATGTTGGGTTTGAATACTTTAAGTTATTATTAGTGTGTGTGAGTGAGAGTGTGTGTGTGTACACATGCATGCCCGCAGAAAGAGACAATAAAGAGTTTTCCACTAACAACTTCTCTATTCTAGTAAATGCAAACCTAAAGGCAATGTTATATACGTATACATAATTCTCATCTGACAACATCAAACCACAACAATCACCATTTTAAAAATCAACACTTACATCTTTGAAAATCCTTGTACTACTGTTACTGATGAAAATGTGAATGTTTCTAAATATATCTTTTCCGTTTGAGTGTTAATGTGCTTGAGAATATTTTCGTTGCTGAAGATGTAAAGAGAGCAGCTTAGTTAGTGTTGCATGTTTACCCATTGATGGGCAGGAAGACTATCATCATTCAACAAACACTGTGGATGTATGTTGTACTTCATACTCACATAAGCTTTTTGTTCATCATCAGTCCATAATGCAGACCTAGAGTGAACTGACCAACTAGAAGGTAATTGATCATTATGTTATGTTTGTTTCTTCATGTACGCATAAGTGGGTTCCACATGACAACATTGCACGTAACTGTTGTACTTCTTGTGTCAAGGCGACTGAAATATGACGAGGTTGTTATGAGAGTTCCTCCTCCTCCTCCTCCTCACAGGGAGGAGCAATTCCTTCAGTCGAGTAATGACTTGGTTCTCTTTTCCTCTCATGTCATTACTTCGTGTTCAATCAGAGTCAGAAGCTCACAAAATCTTGCAAACTAGATGAGAAAACTTGCTTAGTCACAACTAGTCATATAGTGGTGGGTAGTCAAGAGAAATGGTTGTAATCGTCTCATGGTCATCTTTTGGTTTTGATTTTGTGTAAAAGTGCATCATGTCTAGTGTTTTTTTTTTTTTTTTTTTTTTCCATTATTTATTCTTGAGTACTGTGCATAATTTTGTAGACATGAATCAACTAGTGTATTCTTGTATAAAATTCTTGATAGATGAAAGAAATGTGTACTTACATGAAGAAATATTTTGTAAGGCAACTACTGAGTTTCTTTGTGAATTCAGTATCTTCAAAATGAGAACCGTGAGTGGGCATCATGCTAATACCGTAAAATTGTGAAAGACCAAGTTTTTTATTTTGGATTTATTTCCAAGTAGAAAAATGGAATTGTTTCGAACAGCACCCTAACACTTGTTTGATGCAACATCCAGTGTTGTCCTGACAGGCAGTGGAGCAACAAACAGCTCTACTGGAGTGGTATGACTTTTATTGCTGATGTTCCTGGGCTGACCTGTGGTGCAAATGTCTTCATTTTTGGAGGGTTGGTGTATTTTGTACATTTGTACATATGAAAACTGTTGCTATGTTTTCTTGTCAATATGAAAGTCACAAAGTTTGAGGTATATTTCTAGTAGAAAAATTTATTGTAAATATTTTATGCAAATCTGCGTTGTCTTCAGTCATGAATATTGGTAAGAAAAATAAAGGTGTTATAAGACACGGGTTGTTTATTTTCCTCATCTTATTTGCAGAAAAATAGGATTTTTCTCTGAACATATACCTGATAGTAATAGATCATATTGTTTACTTATGTACTTGTCCCTGACATGGCTGTGACAGGAAAATTATCTGAATTCATATTGAACATGCTTACACTTTTACTACCACTCACCAATGCCTCATGGTCAGGGGGATGCTATCACTGTATTCTCTGTGCACTGCAGAAGGCAACTAGAAAGAGAAGAGTGAGGGGAATGTGCAATCCCCTCATCCTAACCTAACCTAACCTACAATGAGACAGGACAATTTAGGTGAGTAGGATCTCAGCCTCTATAGTATATAATACAGTACCATTTGTATGAGGTAAAACTAACTGTAAGAACACTTCCATAAGTAAATAAGAAAAATCACAACAAAAGTAGTAAAATGATACTAAATTTTGAATGATTAACATTTAATTCATTACAAAATAAAAATATATACATGTTAAAACTGAAGATGTGACTAAAACAAATACAAGGATGAGTTTCCTATGTAGTACTTCTTTCCAGATAGGCTTCTCATCACATCCCTTTTATAAATATCTCTACATACAAAAAAAAAAAAAAAAAAAAAAAAAAAAAAATTGGTCCATTGTACTGCAGCACAGGAAGTACATAATTTACACAGAATTTGTCATTGCAGCATTAGCATAGCACTTACTCACCCTTGAACAACAATTGTGCTTCTATGTCTATACTATCTGGGGGATGGTTACCTGTTTGACCCACACTAGCACTCTCCCTCATTGCCTCCCACACCTGAAGGACTGATGGTTCCACTCCCACACCTTCTTCCTCCATTGAGAGGTAGTGTACCACCTCTCACTTCCTCTTTGACACATTACTATACTGACAAGTCTAGGCTCCTGTAAAGCTGGTGTCATCTCACCTCTACTACCTCACCTTGTACATTTCCTCCATACTCAATATTATGTCCTTTGAGTCAAGCTACAGATAATTCACCTT
This sequence comes from Scylla paramamosain, assembly GCF_035594125.1. Classification (NCBI taxonomy): domain Eukaryota; kingdom Metazoa; phylum Arthropoda; class Malacostraca; order Decapoda; family Portunidae; genus Scylla; species Scylla paramamosain. The sequence continues at coordinate 16,610,790 of NC_087183.1, forward strand.
ACAAAACTATTACAGCCTCAGTACCACAATCAGTTGTTGGTGCTTCAAAACCATACAGTTCAATGCACCACCTCATTCCTTTCCCAGGAAGTGTTGCTGTTGTATCCTTGTCCCTGGTTCAACATTATGCTTAAATTCACTGTCTAAAGTTCCAGGTTACATGATGTCTGGCACATACTTCCATCAAGATGTAATATTGCTGCATACAGACTGAAATTATTAAGCCTTCTAAAGTTGATGATTATTCATTAACAAAACCTTTCTCTACTTTATATTTTACATAAATTTTGGCATTTCTTTATCAGTGATAGAGAAAATAATTAGTTTGTTCAAAATTCATTACATTAAATACAATAAGTAGCAATTACCATACTCTTTAGAAGACAATGATACTTGAAAATAAGTAACAGTATGAGTTCCAATTCACTTCCTCTGAAAAAAAACAACAGACCTGGATTTGTTCACAGAAACTGTAAAATGAATGCAAACACCACAGCATTACCAATACCTACTACACTGTGCACATATTCTGAGTCCTTCTACTTCCCTTGGCTCTGTTTGCTGCCATCTACACTTGTTCAACATTCAAAGCAAGGTAGGTACAGTATATGCTTATTACTGAATATGAGCAAGGATCTGGGAAGCTCCTAAATCTGGTAGTGACCCTACATCAAGAAATCAAGATTTCAGTAAGGAAAAAAATGCAAGAGGTATTGATGACACATCTTACACATCTTGCAATTCTCTCTCTCTCTCTCTCTCTCTCTCTCTCTCTCTCTCAGTCCTCAGCACATCTCATATTCTACTGAGGAATATTCATTTATGATCTGCTTGGTTGATTTCAGGTGGTGGACTGTGATAATACATAAACAATACTGAACCAACAATTTTACTTATATACCTGATAAAGTCTCCACATACAGTATGAAAACGAGACTAAAGATATACAGCTATGTAGTATTTTTCTTTTAGAGTCGTCCCTCCTCACCAGTACAACAGGGGACGCCGAGGACAGGGATTGAAGAGGCAGGCGGGATAAATGCCCTGAGTCATATTCAACCTGCAAATGACATCACAAACACTTGTATGCATTTCTAACACTAAGTCTGAAAGTTAAAAAATAAAAGTTTTCTGTAGAAACTTTACTTTTTGACCTATGCTAAATATTACAACAGGGAGAGAGGCAGAGGTAATAAATCTACAGGTCATGTGTTGCAAAGACAAAGCCACTAAAAAGGACAAGGATTTTTATCCCCAGAGTGAAATAATCTTGTTCAGGCCACCTTGTTTAAAGGGAATCTCAGCCTGGTATAACAACATATAGATACATGATGAATCTGAACACTCAGGAATCAAACACTGCAGAGTATGCCTCACCTGGTACTTGCAGCAGGGGTCAAACTGCCATGATGCAGTGTAGACACCAGTACAGAAAAGAGACAAAGTGCCCAGAGGCATGCAGACATACGCAGAGTCTCGCCAAATCAGACCTGAAGGAAGAAGTAATGTATCAGCTTACACTGTGTTCTGTGCTTTGGTTAGTACATATGATATCCTCCATCACTATAGAGGAAAGGATTTTATCATAAGCTTCTCCATACCAATTAATGACAAAGGCTATACTGCAGCAAGATAAATAAGAAATCTTAACATTCTGACCTCTAAATTTGAAATACAAATGGTTAATATGAAAAAAAAAAATAAATAAATAAATATGCACAGCTACATTTTAGACACCTTAGAAGGCAATATCCACATATATTAGTGAAAATGTTAGCCTAAATGCTACATACCTGAAACTATTGCTCCAAATCCTGATAGAACAGCAGTCTTATGGAGACAGTTTCCTACAGCAATCCATCTGGCTGTCTCATCTCCAAGGGTGGTTGGCTCTATGACGATAGTGGGCACACCACTCTCCAGGGCTCTCTCCAACTCCAGCTCAAAGGTCTCATGGGCGGAATCACTGTCATACACTTCACGGATGATGGCAATTTTTGAGCACGGATCCCTGCAAGTATAAAAACCACTTGGCGGAAGGACTTGTGTAGACATGGAAATACAATATTCAGGATCCAAACATTTATGATCCAATCTGAAAGATGATGTGGAATGGAGTCACCAGCCATGTAGCAGGAGGCATTCCTATACACCATTACCTTCACTGGGAACTAACAAGCCAGCAGGTCTGTGCAGTGAATTCAAACACAACCTGTCTACACCACCACCACCGCCAACATACAACTGACCATCTCAGAGCACAGCAAAAAATTGTCTCTTCAATTGGCCAGTGAAATGCATTTAATTGTGTACACTATTACATTCACTGAGGATTAACAAGTCAGTTGGTTTATGCTATCTGCAATCCTTTCTCTTGGACCCCCACTTAATGCTACCTTTTGCCATGTTATAGGGGATAGCAAAATAGGTACTTTGAATCTTACGAGTGACAGACCCTTGCATTCTCTAAAGGTGTCTTACCTTCTATCTCACAATTATCCGGCACACACTGACACACAGAGAAATAGGATCATTAAACACTGTCACTTTTCACAATAGGTGCAAAATTCCACCCTACACACTCATGTACATTTATGCAATACGCTTTCACCCACAAATGGCCGGCATATGTGTTCAGTACTTTCACGTCCCAAGAAACCTTTCAATTAACAAGACAATTAAAATTCATGCCAGTAAATGTGTAACTCACTCCATGAACACACCCTTGAAACAACCACGCCAATATGAAGAATACGAAGATACACATCAGGTAATAGACGAGACAGGCCAGGACAAGCTGGGAAAGGCCACGTCCATTATCCTTCATTACTTGTTCTTTGAAGCATTAGGACAACTAGGGCCACTAAAACCACAAGTCTCACTCCTCCCCAGGCCGGACGCCTCGTGTGCATATGAACAGTGGACCTGGGTAAGGTACAGCAGGGAATTAACGAGCAGAAAGGCAGTACCTGTGCTCGGCGTCTGACATTGTTATTGTTGTCGTGATCAGCTGTTGAGGCGCCGAGCTGTCGCCCACTCGTGCTTTACTTTATTCAATTTATTCTCCCTCACCTGCAAATGACCGGCTTTAGCTTATAACAGGATAGTTTTTTTTTTTTTCATAAATACTAAACGTGTTTTAAAGCAGTACAGTTTCTTAGTATCTATTTGTACGGTAAACAAGAGGGAGACACCAAGTTTTGACTAAGATTATTTTGTTTTATTTCTCCCTGAAAATTACTGACTATAGCTTATAACATACTTTTTTTTTCATATTTAAATATATAATTTCTTTGTACCAGTTCCTAGACTGAAGGAACCAGATAGAGAAAATAACTTACTGTAACGAGCAGACTACTGACTGGACTGATTTATACATAGTTAAGTGGTGTTGCTGGATAAGTATGTGTGTAATGAGCGTATTCATATGGCGGGAAGGGGGAGAGGGGGGAGGTAGCGAGAGGGTGTGAGGTGAGGACCATTGTGCTGACAAGGGGAATCATATTTCCGTAGTCTGGAAGAGTAAGCGTCAGTCATTGTAGAACACGCTAGGCAGGTTTAGGCTATATTACGTTAGGTTGGGTTTAGGTCAGACGAGATGTAAATAAATCAAGTAGCTTTGTGTGGGAATCACAATGAGACTATTTCCGAAAATATCCTGTAGCTAGTTTCTGAGCTACAGCCGAGCGTCTCCGCAGGCAAGCACATAATATAGTCGGATAATTTTTCTAAGTACTCACTGCATTTTGATAGCACAATGTAAAGTTTCCTCGTAGCTATTTGTAAGCTAATGAAAAGGCAGACATATAAAAATAACATAAACCAAGATGTAATCAAGCAACTAATTGATAAACGTAACATAAGAGAGAGAGAGAGAGAGAGAGAGAGAGAGAGAGAGAGAGAGAGAGAGAACATCCATACCTAAGTACATACATAGTACAAAGAACAAGGGAGAGAGTTTCGTGTGTGGGTGTGTGTGGAAAAGAGGAAGGAGGGGGAGGAAGGGAAGTATCTAGATCAAGCCGAGGTATGTTGATGATTGAGGAAAGGTTGAGAATCCCTGCTTTAAGTCAACCAACGCCATTCATATGGAAACTTTTACATGTCGATAACTTAATCCGCTTAAGATCAGAAGAGGTGTAAGGTTAAGTGAAAAAAAAAAAGCAAGCACTATCATAGCTCGATCACTTTATAGCTCTTACTGTAAACTAAGGAAACACACAAATATGTACACTATTGTCTGAAGTTTACATGGAAAATTCTAGTTATACAACGCCGGCAAGGGAATACATAACAATAAGCACATGGAGTCTTACGCAACACCTCACATAGGGGACTACGTACAGTGAAACAAACCTAAGACCCTAATTTTAAGATAATCTCATGAAAATCAGAACAAATATTGTACAAACAAACCCAGGGACGGAATATATAACACGCATAGGAAAATCTTACGCAATAATAAAGGGAAAAAAAATGACATTGACTGCAGCAAAGGAATAAGACTTGGTACACTAAAACTAGGTAGGGTACACTAAAACTAACTTAACATCGTAATTTCAAGAGCAACCACACTGCATATAAACCAAGGAAGGGAATATATAAGCACCGAGAAATCTTACGCAATAAAGAAAAACTATTTATTTATAGTAACCACTCAAACAAGCCAAACTCCTCAATTTTCCAGCCATCCGATAAGAAACGGAGCAATTATTCTACACCACTGAGCTAAACCACTCTGAAAAACCCAGATAGGAATATAAAACGAGGCTGAAGAGTTGGAAAAGTTGAAAAAGAACCAAGCTGGGAGGGAAGCTTCTGGAGAGCCGCGTCCTAGCCCAGTCTTCAGCCCCACGTGGACAGTGATAGACGTGCTCTCCGCACCCTACCTTCCGCCACCATGATGTCCAAAGCAAGGTGTCTCGCCACTAATCTCGGGGCCCTGAGTGCTAGGAAAAATGTGGCGCAGCTCCTACAACAGGTGAATGTGTGAATTATCTGAGTTTTGTATGTTTATAGAGGGTTTAGTGATGTTTTCTGGTACCAATGTCGCCGGTTGCAGACGATTCCCCCCCGATTTGGTTTAGTATATTTTCTCGTTTGTTTGCTGCTTGTTTGTTGGGCGTGTGTGGATATTGTTGATATATTTGTTGTGGTGTTTGGTTATAGGTTATTTTTCGTCCTTGTGTTTAGCTTGTGGTTATGTAAATGAACCCCTTCCCAAGCGTATATTTGCCCTTGTATTCAGCTTGTTGGTTAAGTAGGGGTTAATTGTTGTTTGATTTGATTTAATATGAATTTATTGCTTATATTTTTGTCCATGCCTTGGTTTGAGGATCAGTTATTTAATCAGCTACTTTTACTTTGTATTATTTTACTTGAATATATTCTTGGCCACATGGCGATATTTTCTTGTATTTAGTCAGAATCTTTTTTTCTTAACCTTCACAGCTTCTTCAAGTCCTGATATGTGCCTTCTGTTTATGTTGGGTATTTCTTCGCTCGACAGTTAATGCTTTAAATGGCTTCTTGTGTAACTCCTGTCTCTTCCTTTGTGTCCTTAAATGTTTCTTTATTATATTTTAAGACTCGGTAAGAACAGTCATGTGGCACTCTAATGTGTCATTGTCATATTAGATCCAGAAATGCTTTGATTTCTGTCTCCCTCATCTCCCATTCTTCCCTCATAATGATTCTTGCTGCATGTATGCCTAACATTTCTCTGATAATGCTATTTTTGTAGAGTAGTGACCTGACAAACCAGAGAAAATTTATGCTATAGAAGCCCCAGGTGGAAATTTATGGTCTTGTGGTGCACCTCAGTAATGGTGATGGATAGTTTTGGTGGAGAGGTCGGGCTTGGGTTTGGCTTAATGTGTTATAGGATTTTAATGTAAGACTCGAGTTGAATTCCAACTTGTTTTCAGAGCTCAGTGCAGGGAGTGCTGGCCCAGCAGAACGCCTTCAACATGCAGACCAGATACAAGTAAGTTTGAATTTTCTCTTAAGTTAAATATCATGATTATCAGATGATGGCTTTGCAATATCTTGGTGTATGCACTGCTTATAGATAAGATACTTCAATGCAGGTAGTGAATGATGTAAAGCATGTACTCTAAGTATGTTTAGGGTATTCTTTATGTAAGAAAGACCTGCCGAAGTGCGAGTCTCCACTTTTGACTGTCACTGATGTGTGACTAATGACATACAGGTCCGATGGGGTAAAGGGAGCAGTGATTGGCATTGACCTGGGGACCACAAACTCCTGCGTGGCCGTCATGGAGGGCAAGACAGCTAAGGTGATCACCAATGCAGAGGGTGATCGCACCACTCCTTCAGTTGTTGCGTTTACCAAAGGTGAGGGAATTTGCTGGAGTAATTTCATCTTATCTATTTGTGTAATTAAGAAACACAGCAGACACATAATCATCTAATAAACCAAGCAAACACCCTGGAATTAAGCCAAATATGCGTAAGCAAGGAAGGCCGTCCATTTGAGTAACTTACAAATTAAGACAAAGATGAAAAATAACCAGTAACTTCATATTAAACCAAATACAGCAAAAATTACCCCATAAACCCATCATATAGACAGAAAATAAGTCAAATATGAGCAAGGAAGGCTGTCTATAAATAATTCCTAACTAATTGTGGCTCTTGGACATCTGTAACAATTGTGAAGGATTTTGTCCTGTATTTTGGGTAACCGGTGTTGTGATTGCAGAGGGGGAGCGTCTGGTGGGCATCCAGGCCAAGCGTCAATCAGTCACCAATGCAGGAAACACCTTCTACGCCACAAAACGACTCATCGGGCGGAGATATGACGACAAGGAAATTACCAAGGACAGGTAGAAAGCAAGGATCTGAAGTGAAAGTTGAACTGCATGTGTTTTTATTTAGATAAGATGACTTGATTAGATTTCTTATGAGATAAAGAGGACTTCCCACTGATTTAGACTATGTTGAATATGTAAGTCATGTTTTCTGGTGCCTTGTATTATCCTGGTAGTATCCAGTGATATTCTTTGTTCATGTAAAGGGTTTCCATCAAGCAGGTTACAAGGGATTGAGTCAATTCTTGTTCCTTCCTACCTTCACTTTCTTTAAATGCCATACCATTTGTCATTCAGCAAACAGTGTGGTTGATGAATGGAATAAACTTGGTAATGTAGTTGTTAGTGTAGAATCATTAGAGAGGTTTAAAAGAAGACAGATTTATTAAGGAATATATACACAAGTTTCTTATAGGGACTGCCATGGATCAAGGCCTGATTACTTTTTGCAGCTTCCCTTATTTTCTTTTGTTTAGTTGTAATTGCTGTGCCTTGCCTTATAGGGAGACTGTGCCATTCAAGATAGTGAAGGCCAGTAATGGAGATGCCTGGGTACAGACGGATGATGGGAAGATGTACTCCCCATCTCAGGTTGGAGCCTTTGTCCTCACCAAGATGAAGGAGACAGGTGAAGCATATCTCAACACCCCCGTCAAAAATGCCGTCATCACCGTGCCAGCTTACTTCAATGATTCCCAGAGACAGGTGAGGAGTGAGTGTTCAAGCAGTTGATGTCCTGATGTTCTATTCCCCACTTTGTTTTGGTGACACTGTGGTTTATAAACATCAGAGAGCATATTGTGACTTCAGCTGGACAGGTCTTAATAGGCTGTTCCTTTTGTGGTCTCAAGACATTTGATTAAACTATTTTTCTGTTTATTTACCAAACTGTTTTAAGCCCTCAACTACTATTTAGCACATTTTCCTCTAGATATTATATAGGCCAGACAATAGAAAGCTCTTTTAATCCCACTTTTCATTCCTGTAGGTGCTTGTAAAAGGTCTTGTATTGTGTCTTTTGTGTTGTGAACTGGATATTCCATTGAAAGTTAACACAAACCCATAAATCTTTCAGGCCACCAAGGATGCTGGTCAGATTGCTGGGCTGAATGTGCTGCGAGTCATCAATGAGCCCACCGCTGCAGCTCTGGCTTATGGCATGGACAAGACTGAGGACAAGATGTGAGTAGCATTGTAAAGTTTAAGATGAGACATAATGTGCAGTGGAAGTGTAGCTGTTTATCTATGTGTAAATCTTGTTGTGAATTTAGTATCTCTTCCTCTCTTTCAGTATTGGAGTGTATGATCTTGGTGGTGGAACCTTTGATATTTCCATTCTTGAGATCCAGAAGGGAGTGTTTGAGGTGAAGTCTACCAATGGTGATACATTCCTGGGAGGTGAGGACTTTGATAGACATCTCGTCACCTTCCTCGCTGCTGAATTCAAGAAGGAGGTTAGTATGATCACCAGTCTTGTGGGTCTTAACATTTAGAGACTTCAGATGGCCACAAATATAGGGAATTGATTTATGTTGTACTTCTATAATCTTTCCTTATTCTTTCATTATCTCTCTCCACATCCTACTGTTTTTCTTGCTGTTCTCCCATCCACTACCTGTCATTTCTGTTCTCCCTTGCATACCTACCCTACCTTCCTTCATCTCTACACAGTGCCTTACATTTTGCATATGTGAAGCAACCATTACAGTGACTTTGGTTGAAAATTGATGAGCGCTATCCATTGCAGCAAGGTGTGGATGTGACCAAGGACACCATGGCCATGCAGAGGCTGAAGGAAGCTGCTGAGAAGGCCAAGATCGAACTGTCCTCCTCCAACCAGACTGACATCAACCTCCCCTACCTGACCATGGATGCATCAGGACCCAAGCACATGATGTATAAGGTTTGTAGCCTCTTACTTGTGATTCTAAGGTCCGGCAGGGCTAGGGCTTAGAACATGAGGTGAAAGTGATTTTTTTTTTTTTTTTTTTTTTTTTTTTTTTTTTCTCCCCTCAAATGGTTGAGTGATTTAGTTTAATGATAATGAGAGAGAGTTTATATTGTTGCCTTTCAGAAATGTTATGAGCATCTTTTGCCATTTCCCTAAAGTCCTTAACCCTTTCCTTCCGGCGCTTAAATTATTTTCCCATTTTGTATGACGGCTAAAAATGGTAAACCTAGAAATTGTCAGAAAGTTGTTTGAATACTAATAATTATTTTCCCTTTGTTATTCTGAATACAATGATGTACTTTGTAGCTCGATGTGACCTCAGAAAGTTCAGTTTATGCCTTATAAAGGATTCCTCCTCCTCCCGCTGTGTGATCCGTCATCCAGAAACAGCCCAGAGAGCGATGACACCGTTTGATGCAAATTTCCCCATGATGTGTTGATATCACATTTTTTTGGTTTTAATGCATCATAGATCAAACAGAATTCTTCACCTGAGTAGTTCATGTGAACTGACTCAGTTTTGCGGGTTCTGACATGAAATTATGTAATTATTTACAATTTTGCATGAATGATTCACAATTTTCCTAGTCTTCACTAGTATTTCTGTTGTGTTTGATGTCGGTTTCCTTTTGCAGAAGATGGAATTGGTCTGGCATTGTCCATAGCTCATCTTGTACTTATAGCAAACTATTCTTTTTAGCTGACAAGAGCCAAGTTTGAAAGCATTGTGGACAAGCTGATTAAGCGCACCGTTGACCCGTGCTTGAAGGCAATCAAGGATGCCGAGTGCAACAAGTCAGAGATTGGTGAGGTGATCCTGGTCGGTGGAATGTCCCGCATGCCCAAGGTCATCTCAATGGTGCAGGAAATCTTTGGCCGCACTCCAAGCAAGGCAGTGAACCCCGATGAGGCTGTGGCTGTGGGCGCTGCCATCCAGGGCGGCGTGTTGGCGGGTGATGTGACAGACGTGTTGCTCCTGGACGTCACGCCACTGTCACTTGGCATCGAGACCTTGGGAGGTGTGATGACCAAGCTCATCAACAGAAATACCACCATTCCCACCAGGAAGTCACAGGTAAGTTCTTGGTTTGTGTAATGCTAAAGGAAGATGACTTGGGAAATGAGATGCTTCAGTCAAGGTTGAGTTATGACATTGCACTCTGTGTTTCAGGTGTTCTCCACAGCTGCTGATGGCCAGACACAGGTAGAGATCAAGGTTCACCAGGGAGAGAGAGAAATGGCTGGTGATAACAAGCTTCTGGGACAGTTCAGCTTGGTTGGCATTCCTCCTGCTCCTCGTGGGGTCCCACAGATTGAAGTCACCTTTGATATTGATGCCAACGGCATTGTTCATGTCTCTGCCCGGGACAAGGGCACCGGCAAGGAGCAGCAGAGTGAGTGCTAACATTTGTGTACTGTTGGTAGTTTAACATTGATTTGAGAGTGTCATGATACCTTGTTAGAAAAAAACAGTATATATATGGATCCAGTTCTGAATTTTGTTTGCTATTGCAGTTGTGATCCAGTCTTCTGGAGGTCTTAGCAAAGATGAGATTGAGAACATGATTAAGAAAGCAGAACAGTATGCTGAGGAGGACAAGAAGAAGAAGGAAGTGGTGGAGGCCATTAACCAGGGAGAGAGTATCATTCATGACACAGAAAGCAAGATGGAGGAGTTCAAAGACCAGCTTCCTGCTGAGGAGGTAATTACAGCAAGGAGGAATTTGACAGCTTGACTTTCACTGAAAATTACCCTTACTACCTTATATTTGTTTCTGCAATATTTAAATGTTTTTTTTTTTCCTCAGAGTGACAAGTTGAAGGAAAGGCTAACAAAGGTGAAGGAGCTTCTGGCAAACAGGGACTCAGCTGACCCAGAAGAAATCAAGAAGGAAGTCAGTGAACTCCAGCAGGCATCACTGAAGCTGTTTGAGATGGCATACAAGAAGGTAAGACGATATTCAGATACTTACCACAAGTCACATGATTAATTCTTTCTGTATTCTGAAACCTTTGTTTTGACATGGTATTGTGCTCTGTTTCCTGAATGATCAAGTAAGCTCAGGTTGTTAACTAGTATTTTCTTGGTGCAGATGGCTTCAGAAAGGGAAAGCAGTGGCTCATCAGAAACTGAAGACAAGGATAAAGAGAAGAAGGAAGAAAGTCAGCATTAAATTGATGGCTTTATACTAGATGTAAAAAATGAGATTGTTGATACCACTTTTTTTTAACCTTGGTGACAGGCTTGTGAGTTCAGTGCTATATTTAAATAGGAATTGGTGTATAGATGAGCCTAAGACACAAGCCTGTCACTAATGTACCTTCACATCTGTCCCAGAATAGAAGTGTTTTATGAGGATTTCTGGCAGCCAGTCATTTGTATAGCGTTAGCAGGTTAGAGAGAAGCACTATAGCCAGTTATATCATGTAAATCTGTACCTATTCCAATGTAATTTTAAGTTAAGGTTATGTTATAATTTTTGTACAAAAATCACAATGTGTATATATATATATATATAATATTAGTAAATTGTTTTGTTAAAGTGGTGTTTGTTGTAAAGCATAACTTTTTATCTTTCTGAATGATTGTGGTATGCTACAAACTGTGATCTCTGGTAAGTGAATATTTTGTCTTTTTGATGATCAAAGATACTGAATGTGTACAATATACAGCAAATGTTAATGATAATTTTTTTTTATGTCCTATTCATCTGTACATATTTGTTCAAGGAACTATGAATCTCAGACATACTTCATGCTGATTGTTTTTTTTTATTATTAATTGTGAGTTTTAACCATTTTTATGCTTCCTTACAGTTGTGTTGAAGTGCTGCTCCATGATTACTATGTTGGAAAGGTAAGGTTTGCTAAATTTTTAAGGGAGGGTGGAAAATATTCCATGATGATTTTCTTTATCATCGGAGTTATTAGTGGAGAAGCACCTTACTGAAACAATTTTGCTTGAATTATCATGTTATCTTTACAGTTTGGTTAAATGTTTTTTTTTTTTTTCCCACTTACAGAGTGAGTTATCTTGCCTGGAGGGCTTCCTCACTCCTCAGTCAACAGGATAAAAATGATCAAGTGCAGGGAAATCAACACACTGGTACTGTGGTTGCTGATATTAACAAGACGATTTTGAGCTATGGCAGCCACCACAGTGAGCTTGTAGGGCACTGACCTTGCTGGTAACTGAGAAACTGACATTGCCCAACACTGAACATCATGTATTGCAAGTGAGTTCATTAGAATTATTTGAATTTTGTTATTTCCATCTTAATACTATTTTGTATTGAAAGTAAATCAGGCATAGAATGATTTGGGTGTTATTATTGCCTTGTTAATGCTGAATGATGACTAAAAATCCAACTCCGAATTCCACTTCAGCTGGGAATACATGTAGAGGATGTAGTGCTGAAATTTGTGAACAGATGTCATGCTGTATTCCTACCTTTGTTTTCTCTCTCATTTTGCGGATTAATTTTTCAGGTTAGGCAATGCTCTGTCAGCTGTGGGTTTTTCAGCCACCAGGAAGCCAGTCAGGTAAGGGCAAGTTGTGGATATTTGGATATGATGGTAGTCTCTCTCTCTCTCTCTCTCTCAATGATAAATCAGAGTGTATTATATTTTCATTATGTATAACACTTGAAAGCTGAATTAAAGAAGTAATAGGTTAGGTTTCTGAGAACTTGGATAATTTGAAATTTTGCATTTACAAGACATTGTTTCACAGGTGCTGGATGGAGGTCATCCCAGCTCATTGTATGATGGAGGTTAGTATGACTTACATCTTCCGTATTTGAAGCACTTTATTATCAATTATTTGCTGCAATACCTACATGATGTTTTGACACTTGAAACCTGAGATGCTGAAGAAAGATTTCTTTGCTGATAGTTTAGAATTCTCATTCCTTCAAGTGTGCAGTGATGAATGTTGCTGACAAGTCTGTTTTATCCACAGGGGTAGCCTGTCTGCCAAGTTCTCAGCAAACCAACATTTCAGTGGCAGTTTACTTGCTTCAGAGATCAGTGAGTTGGTAACCATTCTCTATGTTGCTGTGATTTAAACCATCATGATGAAAATTAACTTATGCTGATATAGCTGAAGGTGAACTCTCTCTCTGATTATTGATGTTGAATCAGTCTGACCTCTTTACCATCCAGATTCAATTTTAAGTGCCCTCTTCTCTTTCTTTCAAGGAGCAATACAATTACAAGTAGAGTGATCTATAGTGTAAAGCTGTATTCACTCAGAGGCAGCACAGCCAAGTTCCTGGTAAACTAACAGTTGAGAGGCGGTATACTTCACACTGGTAAGTTGATAGCCTTTCTGTATATTGCTGTGACATCATTATGAAAATTAACTTGCACTGATCTAGCTGAAGTTTAACTTTCCCGGATTGTTGATGAGTCAGTCTAATCTCTGCACTGTTCAGGATACATTCATATATATATGATAATGAATTTTTATGATGACCATTTTTCGTCACCTGATTCTTTAATGGAGAAAGCTTTTACTGAAAGCAAGACAACATTATTTTTGCAGCAATCTTGTGCCATGTGATTTGAGGTATTTTTCTCACTTTTCAGTGTGGGCACAACTGAATGAAGTATGCAGTGACTAAGGAGCATCATGGAGAATTATGCTCCATTTAAGGCAAGTTTGTTGGTAGATACTTACAAAGCTTCTCTGACCATGAAATTTACCTGTGATGACTAATAATCCAACGCTGAATCCCACTTGCAACTGGGATTGTCTGTAGATTAAGTAGTGCTGATATGTTGTAGAAATTATTTTTTTTTTAAGATTCCATCGCCTTTATCATAATAGTTATGTTTCCACTTGCAGTGATGGGGTGATGACTCCTGCTCCAAGAGGTTCTGGTTACATGCAGAATCGATGGGAATCACTGCTGGTTTGTGATCTTATGTGATGCCAAATTATTTCTGCCTTGGTGGCAGCACCTACCATCTAACCTGGAAAAATGCTGCCACGGTCTTCCCTGCTAGGTGTGATAGGAAAGAAGTGAAGGGCAGTGCTGGGGACCCTTTCCTGTATTTATATTCCTGCAGTGAGACAAGGGATGGCATCTTGACTACACCATTCCCTCTCTTTTTTAGGGGGATATACTATTGTTATTAAAGTAAATGGTAATTTTCTGTTACAGATGAAAATACAAATAGTTGAGAAAACTGATTGTTTCCTTGCCATTTTATATTGATTGATCTTGATAATTCTTTGAAATGTTTCTCTGCCTTGGAAGTAGAGATCTTGTCAATTTTCTAAAACTGAGTTGAGTATATCATTAAAAGTTGTTGTTTCTCCCTTAGCCTTTATTTGAATGTGATTTGACACTTCAGTGTGTCTGAATCATCAAGATGATCAACATGAATCCTGTGCATAGGTCACCAAACAATACTCAATATGAAGACCTGCCATAAAAACAATTGAGCTTCAGTCACTTGTGCCTCACTTACCTATGTTCTTTAATGAGTATTATGTAACAATTACTAGGCATCACATGTATATAGATATTAAACAGCTGCATTTTCCACGTATATTAATGATGATTAGTGAATGTACACAATGTCTGGAATGTGGAAATGATACCAAGTATAAACTGCAGTAGAAAAATATATATATATATATCTATATACATGTGGTGCCTGCTATTCCTCCTTTTCTCCTCCATCCACCTTATACTTTATCTCCTGAAGGCGACTGTATTCTTTATTAATAGTTCTTAACTTAGACTGGATCGTGGCACACTCGGCAATGAGGGAGATGGACGATTTGAAGTCTTGCTGTGCCTGTCTCAGTGTCTGTTGTGGTAGGGCAGAGAACCAGCGAATGGGATCACGATTTACAGACTTACGGGTGGATTTTTTTGAGGCCTTTTTTTCAGAGTCATTTTCAAGTATGCTGTTATCACTATCTATCATTTGTTCTTTTTTATCTGCAGTCTGTCTTTTCCTTGTGCCTTTTTTCTTACTCTTCTGGGTTTCAAATACTTCTCCCTCTTCCTCTTCTTCTGGTAGGGGAGCCACTGGGTCTTTGAAGCTCACGTCGACCCTGTGATACATTATATCCCCCTTGTAGCCTTCTAGGAACACAGGACTGGTCACCACATTAGCAAGAGACTCTGTTTCTGAGTCTGGGGAGGGCAGCTGGAGAGAACTGACAGCATTGGTGCCCATGCTGTAGCGGGTCTTGCTCAGAAGGAAGTAGCCACTCCTCGTCTTCTCCTCCAGCATCATGTTGCACTTTATAGACAAAATTAAGTTAATGTTTTGATGCCATACCAATAATGTTCTTCACAGACAAAATTAAGTTAATGTTTTGATGCCATACCAATAATGTTATTAAAGAGAAATTTTGTATGTATAAAACTACACCTATTATAAATGCTTAAAAAAAATTATGAAGCAGGCTGATGTCCATTACTCATTTTTCAGCTATAGGATGAAATAGCATTCAGGATACCATTTAATTGATATAAAAACTTAATCTAGTTACATTAAAGCAAGTATAATATATATATATATATATATATATATATATATATATATATATATATATATATATATATATATATATATATATATATATATATATATATTATCCCTTCTACACAATGCACATGCTTAGGAATTAATCAGTATGTACATGTACAACTGAGAGACAGAGAAAGTTGAACAAATATCATAGGAGGAGCTAGTCACCCGAATTAATTGGTCCATCAGTCTGAGCTGCTGCAGTGCCAGATGATCAAGCCCATCGCACAATGCCTCCCGAGAGAGTTGGATGCTGCCCGCCATCTTCAGCACTCCTGAGGATTCAAACAAGATGAAGGTGATTTGGTGAGTTTAGTGGCAACAACCATCCAAATGCCATCCATTAGATTACTGAAGAAATACAGTATGCATAAGTCTGTATTAACCATGTAATGTATCTACTGTGTGAATACTTAGGATGTATAAACATCCAAAGCATGAGGTGTAGCAGCAAAGTACAGGCCATCAGTGCCTACACACTAGATTTCCCTCAAAGGGCAACAGCCAAGACATGATAAACTTTGTCTCATCATAGGAGTAAAAACACTTTAACAAGGTGTTATGTCACCTCACTCCTTCCTTTTTTGTTGCTTTTTCATGTTACACACACAATACAGTGGCAGCATTCTTCCAATCTGGTCATGTAGTGAGCACCCAGGACATGCCCTGCTGTGAGGGGTAATATAACTTACACTTTCAGCTTTCGGCACCTGGTGACAGATAGAATATCTTGAACTCTTCACTATAACATTATAGCTCTCTTACTATAGATTAGGTTTACATTGATTTCTCTGAAGGTGATTACACCTAAAGAAGTACGAATGTGTGAAAATATGTATGTGTGTGTTTATATATATATATATATATATATATATATATATATATATATATATATATATATATATATATATATATATATATATATATATATAGATAGATAGATAGATAGATAGATAGATATGAATCCTTCCAGTAGTTTTGCAATATTAGTTGCAAGGAAAAATATATGTACTGTAATTTTACAACTAGCTATAGGGGTTGCATCTCCACAGTGCCATGTCAGAAGAGATTGTGTAAATATTTCCAAAATAAGATTTCATGTATCTGTATTTCAAAAGTGAACATAAAACTAAGCATATTATTTTTTCTGGCATCATGAATTACCTGAAGAGCTCTCCATTGGGGCAAAAATTAGTGTAACTCCAAGGGACTGAGGAACACTGCACCCTGCTGTGATATGTTACCCGGCTGAGAGTGAGAGTGAGAGACCAGTGGAAATAAGTCTAAAATTCATGCAAGTAAACAGGGCAAACACTGTAGACCAATATTTCCCAATCTGGGGAAAATCTTAGAATTCCAGGGAGAAAATCTATTGAGGGAAATAAAAATGACTGGCTATTGGCTGAGAGAGAGAGAGAGAGAGAGAGAGAGAGAGAGAGAGAGAGAGAGAGAGAGAGAGAGAGAGAGAGAGAGAATCATATAATGTGGCAATTGACTCTTCTTCAAGTACTGTATTCAAATGCAAATCAAAATTTATGCTATGATTACCTTTAGTTGTGACTATGTATGATAATTTAAGTCAAAATTCTGTAATTTTGAAGGGGGAGATCCAAACAGATGAACTTGTTAAAGGGCGGAAAAAACAGAAAAAAAAAAGGTTGGTAACCACTGCCATACACTCTTCCTTCTTAATAGACTTAATAGAAATTTAGCTGATGAATTAATCTGCATGGGCAGTTAAGGGCTCAATGCCAGTGTCTGCAGTATCTTGTTACCAAGGGTGGAAGTCATCACACCCCCCTCTCCTCCACCCTCTGACTACTTCATGCAACCCATTAAAATCCTTCGCAGTGATGTTTTCCATACAGCTGGGTTTAACCCTTGTCTTTTCATAGACATTCAACCCTTTAGGAAGTAGGAAGTTCATGCAGGGAAGCCATAGAATACCTGACTTCTGATCTCTCTAAAATTTTTGATTGGGGCAGAGCAAACTTAGTATTCAGTGCCTCAAAAACTCAATTCCTCCATCTACTAAGTTGACAAAACCTTCTAAACAACTATCCCCTCTTCTTCAATGACACTCGACTGTCTCCCTCTTCTACACTGAACATCCTCGGTCTGTCCTTTACTTATAATCTAAACTGGAGGCTTCACATCTCATCTCTAGCTAAAAACAGCTTCTATGAAGTTAGATGTTCTTGGTCATCTCTGCTAGTTTTCCTCACCCACCCAGCTGCTAACTCTGTACGAGTCTTATCTGTCCATATATGGAGGTGAATCCACTCATGCAGTTCTTTTAAGACATGGAGGAATTAAATGCTTTTCGTATTATCAACTCCTCTCCTCTAACTGACTGTCTTCAGCCTCTCTCTCATTGCTGCAATGTTGCATCTCTTGCTATCTTCTACCCCTATTTTCATGCTAAATGTTCTGATCTTGGCAGCTGCATGCCTCCCCTCCTCCTGTGGCCTTGCTTTCTTCTTTCTCTCACCCCAATCTCTCTAATGCAAAAGTTAATCAGTATTCTCAATCATTCATCCTTTTCTTTGAGAACTTTGGAACGCCCTTCCTGCTTCTATATTTCCTCCTTCCTATGACGAACACTTTCAAGAGGGAGGTTTCAAGACACTTATCCTGTAATTTTCGACAACCACTTTTGACTGTTCCGGTACCGGCACCTCTGTGGGCCCTTTTATCCTAATTTTGTTGCCCTTTGTTAGTGCCCCTCCCACAACATAAAAAAAAATAAATAAAATAAAAAAATAAATAAATAAAAATAAAAAATATAAAAAATAAATAAAATAAAATAAAATAACCTGCACCCTGTCTGCTCCTCAAGGCCATATCTAAAAAAATTGTGCATGTTTTAGAAAGCTGTAAGTTGCACCCATTGCCCTTTAAACCATATTAACACTTATTTCACTTATAGAAGTAGCATGTTTGGAAAGATTTGTCATCTATTACCTGAGTGGACTTGCCAGGCTCCACGTGGATAGTGATGTCAGTGACCTAGCATTACAAGCTGCATTTTTCACATGTAAATTTACGATGGGTGCGAGCATGTAATAATAACACTTATTATTTCCAGCAGACCACCACTGGGGTTACTAAGCCCTACCGCATAACCTTTACGATCCCCACCAGCCATACACACAATCTGTTCCGGGATACCTGTCCAGGATACTCCCGTCACACACCTGTCACCCACACCATCACTTCCTCCCCAGCGAAGAACGAGATTTGCAAATCACCTCAGGTGGTCACATGAATCCGAGTACCTGAATGACGTACGTACCTGCTGGTGTGGCTCCCCTTGGTGTTCTGAACCTCCTCTATTTGCGCAGATCTGGAGCTACAGGAACCCAACCAGGTAACCCAAGGACGACACCAAACACGACAGGGGGAGAGAGAGAAAAAAAGAAGACCCAACTGGGCACCGCTTCCCTCTCAACACGTCACATGTAACTCGTCTCACACACACCTGACTACACACTGCGGAGGTGAAAGAGATGCCTACCTTGCATGTGTGTCACTATATGTGTGAGAAGGGTTATTAAGAAGCGCTGGGAGAGACAAGGAAGCAAAGGGAATGACAACAAGGACACCGGAGAAGGAGGAGGGACGAATCAGCAGGCTCCCAGTTCCTATCGCTCATTGCTGATTCTTCCACTGACTGGCCTATACGAATCTATCTGAATACTTGTGTGTTTATTTTTAAATGTTCAATATGCCTCGTATTTTTAGTGCCTGCTTGTTGCCTGTTTGCTGTGCATGAAATGTATTACCTTTGTTATTGTTCTGAGCAGTGTATTTTCCCAGTTTGTTTAGTTTTATTTTGACATCCTCATGGCACCTCCTTCGCGATCTTGTTTTTCATTCTGTTTCGCGTGATTTTCAATGATTTAGTGACTCGTTCCTTTCCTCCAAGGTTTGAGGAAGGGGTGGGGGTTACATAACCCTACCTATTAGTAAAAATATACCTTTTATCTAACTGGCTTTCAGCATTATGCCTTTCCAACAGGACCTAGCCAACACCTTTTCCGGGTTTCCTTTATTTATTATTATTATTATTATTATTATTATTATTATTATTATTATTATTATTATTATTATTTATTCATTATTATTATTATTATTATTATTATTATTATTATTGTTGTTATTTATTTATTTTCTCCTACTTCATAATAAGATAAGCCTTTGTTCTCCCCACAGTGTTGGTGCGTTGTTGTATAGTCTTCTGCTTTGATAATACAGAACGAAGACAACCTACACCAGCTGGTTAGAAAGAGAAAAGAAAAGAAAATATAAATGAGTCAGTATTCCCTGTTACTCTCTAATCAGCTGATCAATCATGGGACACAAGATCTGATTGCACGTGACTACTTTCAACTTGGCCTCGTGTGACTGAATACACTTGCAGGGGAGAAGCGTCAGGTGTTAAGGTCATGTTCCAAAGTTTGACATTTTCTCAAGTATAGTTTGCGTAGGAGAAGTTGGTAGAATAAGACACAAATGTCATTACTTTGTCATTAATATTGTAGCGTTTTTTTTTTTTTTTTTTTTACTAAGTTTTTAATGATGATAGGATTGCACTGGTGTAGGCTACATAATCTGTATAATTCTATGTGTACTGTTAATGCATTTGTGTGTGTGTGTGTGTGTGTGTGTGTGTGTGTGTGTGCAACAGTATGTAAAGGGTAAACAAAGGTACAAGTAATGCTCCGGACTTGACGCTACAAGGACTGTACCAGAAAAAAAAAGGTTCTCCTTTAAGGCGTGGCGTTGATGAAGCAAAAACTGGCCGTGGCTGGATAATTGCCATGCACCGTCCATGTCTTGTAACTTAAATAATATGCGTAAAGGTAACACGGCTATCATAGTGCGTTCGTGTCTTCTGTAAATGTGTGATACTATCCATGATTTTTTTTTCTTTCTGAGTTAAATGATATGCGTAAAGTTGACGTGGCTGATAATAATATGCCACTGTGTATTTGTAAATAAGCGATAGCATATATTATAAGTTTTCGTTGAGTACAGATAATGTTTTGACGTGTGGTTATAATTAATTCGACTCGTGTAAGCAAGGAAAATAGACAATGAAGGAACAGTCCCCATGGTTGATGTGCAAATGAATGATAGCATTCAAGTTAGTTTCCTTGATTGCAATATATATTTTGAAATATGGTTATATGAATTCGACATGTGTGTAAAGAAAATTGTCTGAAGAAAATAATTCAGAAAAACTTGATGACTGCATAGTGCTGCCACCTTTGTTAATTTAACTTGAGCTATAAGAGAAAACGTGGATTTTGAGCGGCAACTATTATTTTTTCTTGTGTACCTCCTTTTTTTCACTTTTCATATATATATATATATATATATATATATATATATATATATATATATATATATATATATATATATATATATATATATATATATATATATATTTTTTTTTTCTTTTCTTTTCTCTTTCTAACCAGCTGGTGTAGGTTGTCTTCGTTCTGTATTATCAAAGCAGAAGACTATACAACAACGCACCAACACTGTGGGGAGAACAAAGGCTTATCTTAGTATGAAGTAGGAGAAAATAAATAAATAACAACAACAATAATAATAATAATAATAATAATAATGAATAAATAATAATAATAATAATAATAATAATAATAATAATAATAATAATAATAAATATATATATATATATATATATATATATATATATATATATATATATATATATATATATATATATATATATATATATATATATATATATATATATATATATATATATATATATATATATATATATATATATATATATATATATATATATATATATATATATATATATATATATAAACCCGTGTAACATCAGTTAGTCTTTTGAAAGTAGTGAGGCTGTGGAGGTGCTTAAACATACAGTAAGGTTCTAACATTTTTACATTCTTACTTCCCGGTGGCTCAGAAATAAGCAATAATAACAACAGCAGCACCACCAAGATGAGTCAGTAACATCAGTGGTTTGGCTCTCAGTCTGTTATGAAACTCAAAACATTCATGTGACGTCATTATCGAGTCATCCTGAGTGCAGTGACATCAGCATGACCGCAATAACTGGGTGACGTCAGGGATGAGACATGTCGCAGGTTAGGCAGCAAGAGCGGGTAGATGATAAAAGCATTTCTAGTTATAGGGAAAGAAGCGTGGGAGTAAGTCCTGTTTGTGCAAGGCTTGGGCAAGATAGGCTTTGTTACGCTATTGTTTTGTTGTAACTGCTTCTACTTGAGGAGATAAAAGAACTAGTTTCAGGCTTATTATTGGTGCCCTAGTTTATAAATAGTTCGTTACGCATGTAGATGGGCAGGTGGCTGTAGTAGTTTAATTAGAGTATAGATGATTTATAAAGATAAGACAAAATATAGAATTAAGAAGGAACACACAGGTAGATGATTTAAAACAAACATAAGCTATAATGTAGGCACAATAGAAAAGGAAAGGAGTTATAGAAGAAAAGATCGGCTTTTTTATGCTATTGTTTTGCTATGAATGTTTCTACTTGTGGGGTGAAAGAACTCACGTCAAGCGTAATGTAGCTGCTATGGTTTATAAATAGTTACGTATGTGGATAGGCAGGTGGTTGTAGTAGTTTTAGAAGACATGTGGAGTGTAAAGAGGAAAGATGACTATTTAAAGAACTGTTGTAGCTGATGTAGGTAAAATAATGACAAAAGATTACGAATACACAGAGAAATTTAATTAATACAGACAATATATGCGAACAGTAGAAAAGGAAATAATTTGAAGAAGGAAGAATGAATGTGGAGAACAAAGAAAACGAAGAGACGAAGAAAAAGCGATTAAGAATGACAGGAATTAACTCAAGCAAGGACACGAGGAAAAAGAAAAGAAAAGATAATGAAGAATGAAAGAAACCGGAGCAGGAACATCAGATGAAGAAGAAGAAAAAGAGGAGGAAGAAGAAGAAAAAGAAGAAAAGAAGAAGAAAAAAAGAAAATTAAGAATAAGTAACAAAAGCAAAATATGGAGAAGAAAAAAGAGAAGAAAAACAGCAGAGCAAGAAGATAATGCAGAAGACCATACATGCAACATAGTACATTGAGAATTCACACAATACCACCACTATCACCACCACCGCTACCAGTTCACGTGTCTGCAGAGGACGCACAGAGAGAGGAAGTGTACAAGAAAGCTGCTGGGAAGTTGACGTCACATCTGTCACACGGGCGACTTTGTCGCTGCGACTGCAAAGCGATTTACCCGCCGGCGAATCGCTTTGGAGACATGTTCCATAGAACTGCATGTTAAAACCGTGGGGGATGTCACACGGGCGGTTTAGTCGCTCAGCCGCGGCGATTTGAACGCGAGTCCCCGGTTACAACCGCCGCGACTGAGTCGCCTGGCTATGTCAGACGGGCGGGTGTGAGGAGATTTGCCCGCCAGCGACTAGTGTTGCCTAGACCACAGGAGGGTGAAGGCGTGCACGTGCGCAGCTCGTGATGTTTGATACCGAGAAGTTTATCTGCGAGATAAAGCTGCGTCCGGCCATTTGGGACGTCCGCTCCAAATCATATTCGAACAAGACTGAGAAAACCAAAGCGTGGGAAGAAATATGTTCTAGTTTTATTGATAACTTCGAAGCCTTGGAGAAGGATGAAAAAAATAAAGAAGGTAGGTAATGTGCTTTACTTTATACTTTTGTCATAGATATAGCTCAAATATGTTTAATGTTCCAGTAGGAATAATATAATACATTGGAGACTCGACGATGAGCAGTCACAGAATATAGCAGAAAATTATGCTAACCAAACGTACCAACTATACGCTACTTTAATGTTATTACTAACGAAACATTAAACATATGATATCACGAAAAGTAACCAGTTCATACATTTCGATGTAATTTTACGAGATAGTGATGTGAGATCAAGTATTTTAAGACTTTTTTTTAATAATGTTTTCGTTGGAAATGATTACTTTGCGAGATATTTGACTTTGATTTTTTCATTGTTTCTGGCAGCATTAACATTATGTAGTCGCAACTGGGCCGCCGTGTTTCTTTACGTACAGATATATGGTAACATCTGGGTAGGCAAACCTATTGTTTTGTTTGTCAGAAAGAAATGTGTCCACAAAATTGAAAAAAAATAAGCATACCTTAGCCTAAGAAATGTTCGAATAGCGTAACGGTTATTTTTATAATGAATATACATATTTACAATGGAAAATGGTACACAACCATAACAATTACAGCATGACGCAACAGCTGTATAACGTTATTCCTACCTGAATCAATGGGATCTTCAAAGTCATACAAATGTTTCGCTAAGTAAGCATTTCCCTAAAGATGTTGTATAGAATATGAAAATACATGAAGAACACTTCCTTCATATTGTTCATTTATTGTTATTGCCTTGTGACGTAAATCATGTTATTTTGCCAATCAATTGCTCCCTCCTCACTGACAAAATATGTTGCAAATTTGTCACGGATTTGCGTGGCAGGGCAAGGTCCAATATTGATTACCTCATTTGTATTTTCAATGCCTATTACATTCAAAGTATCTTCGAAAGTATACCCGTCCCTCTCACGGACAAAATTGTGAATCAGACAGCAAGCTTTCACAATAACTACTGCAAAATCGTATGGCACATCAATGGGCCTGTGAAATATTCTCCATTTATTGGTCATGATGCCAAATGTACACTCTATGAAGCGCCTTGCGCGCGAAAGGCGGTAATTGAAGATCTTCTTTTGGTGACTCAAGTTCTTTCCACCATAAGGGCGTTGCACATGCTCCGAAATCCCGAAAGCTTCGTCCGCAACAAAAACAAAAGGCAGAGCTTCACCATTGCTAGAGATGGGCTGGTTATTAGGCACGTTTAAAGTGTTATCATTTAGACTTCTGTGAAAGTCACTATTTCTAAATATGTTCGAATCGGAACATCTTCCATAAGAACCAACATCTACGAATGTAAATCGATAATTTGCGTCACATGAGGCCAACAGTACTATTGAAAAAAAATTCTTATAGTTGTAATACATACTGGCACTGTTATTCGGTTGTTTTAATCTAATATGTTTTCCGTCAATGGCTCCCAAGCAATTTGGGAAATCTGCGTTTTTTTTGAAACCTTCGGAGATATGAAGCCAATCTTCCTGTGACAATGCGGGCAGGCACTTTTCTCTCAAAATCATCCAAATGTTTGAACATACTTCTTGTACTATAGCTGCTGCTGTGGTTCTTCCACATCTGTAGATGTAATGAAGATCAACGAATGAACACCCTGTAGCCAGGTACCTGAAAGAAAGAAATTTATTTGTTAACATACATATAGGCTTGGGAAATGTGTATACAGTCTACTGGTGTTTGGAGAGATCTAATTTATTAGGTCAATATTTACTTTAGCGGATTCCCAATATTGCAAGAATTTACAACAAAAAATGAACAACAAAAAACGAAAGTGGTAACAACAGATAAATAGTTTTCCGCTAGGAAAACGTCTTGGATGAATGTCCTTGTGTTCTTATTATTAGTCTTCACAAAATACAAATTTGGGAAAACTAATATTACCTTTTCTTTTCCAGCGATTGCTCTTCAAAAGAAATGGAAAAACATCCGAGATTGCTACAGAAGAGAGTGTGCAAAAAAGAAGACTGAGAAGAGTGGGTCGGGTGCCACTGCAGTGAGAAAAGAATATATCTTTTTTTCTCAGTTGTCGTTTTTATCGGCGAACAACGATATCAAGCCTTCTCAGTCCAGTGATGACATGGAGGAAGAGGAAGACTTTGAAAAAGGAAGATGCGATGCCAGAAAAGATTTGCCGAAGCCATCAGCAAAAAAGAAGAGAGCTAGTGCAGAGGATAGCTTAATAAATGCACTTTCAACAAAAATCAACAAACAACTTGATGAGCCCAAGGACGACGCAGATAGAAATTTTCTCATGTCCCTTCTACCCCATTTGAAATCTGTCCCCGATTCGTCGAAATTGGACTGTCAGTGTGAACTTATGCAGGTTGTCAAAAGGTATAAAGCTCCTAGCATAACCCATCCCTATCAAGTCCCATAGCCCATTAATTATCAAGCTTCCCAATCTTTCCATGGTCATGGCAATTTTGGCGTGCAGAGTGCACAAAGCGGGGAGTTTGCAACCCCTGCTGTATCTCCTGTGGGTTCTGCATCTGTAGATTCTAACGATACAATCTTGGAAGAACTTTTTTAGGTCTTAGGTAGCATATAGAGAGTGACATGTCAGCCCAGTTCTCTCTCCTCACAGATTAACCATAGGAACATATTTAGAATATATTATCTCATTTTCAAATCTCTATGTTATCTTCATTATTCAATGGTCATTCATTCTAATAATTGGGCAGCTCTACTATGCCAGGCCTCCACCCTACTATGCAGCATTCTTTAATATGACAGACAGGTCCGACTATTTTTTCTTGTAATGTTTACTTCTTTGTCGTGTAACATGGGGCAGCGTAGGAAAATTATTATTGTGTCACAGATCACTATGTAATTAATATTAAGCGCCGTATTTCTCCGTCCATCTGTCCGTCCGTCTGTGTGTTACATTCATACAATGCTTCCACTCCTGTGGGTTCTGCATCTGCAGTTTCTAGTGATACAATACTTGAATAACTTTGTTAGATAATAAAAATGAGTATAAAGATTTTGTATTTCTTACCTTAAAGTCATAGCCAGTCTTTCTTGAGGGGGAATACTTCTTCTCATATTTGTATCTTGCTTTTGAAGGGAGTCTTGTAAATGTGATAGCAGTTCATTGAAGGTTTGGCTGGACATCCGAAAATAATTTAAATGTTTACTGCTATCATCTTGCAAATCTTGCATTAGGAGATAATGAGCGCCTTCCGTTAACCGAGCACTTGTTATCGGGTGTGTCCAGAGAAGTCTACGGCGCTGCTTACGTCGCTTTCGCAGCAAAAGCGTTAACAAAAGCAATTCCTCCGCTGCAGAACTCATGGTCAACACAACTTTCCACTTCCACTGCGCACCTTCAACTGACGGTCGCCGAGTATAATGTCAGACGGACGATTTAGTCGCTGCTGAATCGCTGCGATTCAGCAGCGACTAAATCGTCCGTCTGACATAGTCTAGGCGATTTACCCGCCGGCGACCAAAAGTCGCCCGTGTGACTGCCTTTACGTCACTCTTGCCTCAACCAGTCAGTGCCTTTCCCAGCTTCCC
>NC_087183.1:16639867-16667367 GCF_035594125.1 Scylla paramamosain
TCGGGGCATGCCAAAGAACACTATGCCACTTCAACAAAGGAACACCTACACGGAGAGAATTTAGAAACATACGTGGTGGCTTCTCAGTTTCAAAATGAGCCAGAGCTTGTTTATGAATCAGGCCGATGCAAGATAAAAAATATCTGATAACTCATTACACTGAAATGATTCATAAACAATTTCTGACTCACGATGAAACCGAAAAGCGGTCCCGTGTGTGAACAAATTCTTTCTGTGCTGCTGCGCAGCTGTTCCTTTGTTCGTGAAGTAATTTGCAGTATGCCCCGATCCTTCCCTGACGGTCGTAAGCGAATGTTGTGCCTTCGAAGGGACAAATCTACGAGGAATGTTTCCCATGACGCCGTTTCCCAGTCCCCACTGCCGCCCCACCGCTAGTCTTTCTTTAACCTGCCCTACATGGCACGCAGGAAGGTTCCCACCACCAGCCAACGGTCCGCATGGCATGCAAGGCTCAAAGCCCCACAGGGCACAATACAACTTTGGTCCTTACAGATGTTCCGCCCACCAGCAAGGTAACTTTCCCTCCCGTGCTGATAGAGAACCGAGCTGCCGCCACAGCCACCCGCTGTCCGTAAGGTCTGTTTTCAGGCACGATACTAAGGCTTGGAAGCCGAAGTGACACTGCTGTGGGTGGTGAGACTGTAAGATCTAGTTTTGCACTGCTTCACATATACATATAGTCTTTAGTGTAAAGAGTACGTGACGGGAGCACTAAGGCTCATAATCCAGTGCCACGGCCACTAACAGGGTGGGGGTGAGGCAGACCCAGCAGCTGCAGCCAGGCGCCGCCGCACTGCGTTCTCCTTTATATTGACGAAAATAATCACGTCTTATCATGTCCTCAAGGAAATGTTATTAAGGAGAAGCACCTGAGAAATATATTTCAAGACCATTAGATAGAGGAAACAGATACACATTTTGATGAGCAGGTTGTTCGTGTTGAGTCAATAGGGAATCTCAGAAGATGGGAACTTGCTAGATACGTAAAGACATGTAATTGATGGAGCATGCTGCATGCTTGCAGTTTCCCTTATGTTTTTACACACACACACACACACACACACACACACACACACACACACACAAATAAAGATAATTAAATAAATTATAAATAAATAAAATAATATGAAATAAAGAAAATAAATATATAGATAAATAAATAGGTAAATAAATAAATAATGAAATAAATGTAAATGAATAAAATAATAATAACAATGATAAAAATTATAATAAAAATAATAACAGTAGCTGCAGCAGCAGCAGCAGCAGCTGTAGTAGTAGTAGTAACAACAATAATAATAATAACAATAATAATAATAATAATAATAATAATAATAATAATAATAATAATAATAATAATATTATTATTATTATTATTATTATTATCATTATTATCATTATTGTTTGTTGTTGTTGGTAGTGGTGGTGAAGGTGCTGCTGGTGTGTTAGAAGGTTTGTTTCTCCTTTTCATACAACTGGAATCACTGTGGAGCCTACATCCTTAATTGGACCTAACGTCGCCACGGTGTGCAAGGACAAAGGGTTATCAGGCGTGGCCAGACCATGACGTCAGGCGTGCAGCGTGACGGAGGGAATCAATACTGTCTGTGGAAATGTGGCTTTCGTGATATACCCTGAAAATAAATGAATAACTACTACTACTACTACTACTACTACTACTACTACTACTATAATGACAGAAATAATATTTATAATAATAATGCTACTACTACTAATGATAATAATGGTAATAATGCAATGTAAGGCTTCTCACCATGCTATACCTAGCATGGTATTATACCTATTTAACCACTTGGAGTGTAACTTTGATTATATTATCATAGAGGCTCATTATCATATATCTGCACATCCACATGTCTAATACGAGCATATGAACACAGGTCTTTGCGTGTTTCCATTTGCAACATGTGACAGAGTGAGTACTCTTGAATCATTCGGTCTTGCATGGCTGTGTTTACAAAATCTTCAGCGTTTCCTCCACACCGGATGATACCAGTTTGTATTCGAATCTTCCACATGAGGTTACTACTAAGGCGTGGTTTTTCTAGAATATTTTCCATAGGTGTTGTGATTTCATTCCATGCCATGTTATAGTCTTGAGTCTTTGAATATTGAAAGTTCTCAAGAGAATGCAAGATGATGATAGAAAAAAAAAAAAAAAACACTTCAGAATGCAGTACAAGAAGAATAAAGGATGGAAGGAAAGTATTGATTTTAGGCACCTCGATTATGACGTCACATCCTGACACACTTTTTTTGTAACACTCCCTCACACTCTTCAAAGACATTTTAGGGGGCAATTATGGCAAAAAATTCGATATGTAGTAATAATAAATTGTTTCTGGAATAAATGCATTACGAAAATTGTAATGAGCTTGATAATACATCAGCAACGAGCACACTTAATAGGATCTAGTTTTCGTTCTCTGGCGGAGGAATACATGCGCAACAAATGAGTACCAGTGGCTCGACAGAGGACGCTATATATACCCGGGACGGTGGCCTTTCACATACCAACCAGCAGCATTCCACCAGCGACAGCTGAGAGCACCCGGAGGGAGAATCTCCAAGCAACATTCATTATTTATTTTATTTTTTATTTATTATTTATTTATTTATTCTTAGTCATCCTCGCTAGTGATTTTGCTTTCTCAGTGAAAGTTTCAATGTTCAATCAGTGACTCTAGTCTAAGTGAAGTGAAGTGTAATTGTGAATTTCCGTTAATAAAGTGAAAACCAGTGAATCTCTAAACTGTGTATTAGTTAAAGATTTCCCTTTTGCAGCCGAGGGCCAGATATGTCGGCTTCGGTGTTCGCCTCCTTGGGTGTTCGCCAGTGTCCTTGGGTGTTCTCCTGTATCCTGAGGTGCAGCTTATCGTCCTAGCAACATTCCCATTCCAGACCACACAAGACTCGGGGCTTTCACCAGTGCCACCCTCTTTGTATCACTCGGTGTTTGTAGATGTGAGATTTTTGAGCTAGATGTTCTTATACCATATGCTTTCAGATCAGGTTCTCGTATCTTGTGCACTTTGTTTACAGCTTTCGTGAGCGGTTTGGTGGTGGAATGGCGGTCACCTACCAACCCGTTAGTGCTGCTCATCCCCCGGTCGTGTGGTCAGGTGTTCCCCTCCCCCCTTCCCCCGCGCCGACCACTCCACACTTGGTTACTCGTTTTGTTTACATATATTTCATTCACAATGAAAA
This sequence comes from Scylla paramamosain, assembly GCF_035594125.1. Classification (NCBI taxonomy): domain Eukaryota; kingdom Metazoa; phylum Arthropoda; class Malacostraca; order Decapoda; family Portunidae; genus Scylla; species Scylla paramamosain. The sequence goes on from NC_087183.1 coordinate 16,643,117, forward strand.
TCTCAATCTTTAACATGCTCGTTGGGTGTAAAGTTACCATCATTGGCAATTGCATATGTTTGATATCTCTTGCCAGTCATCAACCACTGTCATCTTACACTCTCTCTCACTCCATGGCCTGTTACCGTCCTGGCTGGGAGATCTTGCTGGAGTCTACATAGCAATGGAAGTCCACTGCGGGTTCTTCCATCGGCTGGGTTGAGGTATGGTCGGTATAGTGCTAACACTTCATTTTCTTCCATCTCATTCATTACAATATTTAGCCTTACAGATCATTATTTTTCTGTTCTTGCTTTTCCCATATTCAATGGTGTAAAGTCATTGGTGCATGATTTTTATTTCCCAGATAATATTGGTGTAGGACAGGTAGGGACCAGTAACTAGTATTTTCAGTCCGACCTGTTGCACCTGCCGATCGGTGTGAGGCGGTTGCTTGCACATCTCCGGAACCAGTTGCTAGTACTTTCAGTCCCTGTTGCGCACGGTGAACGGTGTGTGGCGGTTGTTCGCACTTCTCCAACTACCCAAGTTTTCTGTGGAGGTGAGCAAATAGTTTCCAAGGTAGAATATATTCAAGAAATTGGTATGAATACATTTTTGGGTAATGGAAGTAATGAGTACTGAAGTTCTAAAGTGTTTTCATAGATATCAGGTTGATTTATCAGGATTGCGAAGTTGATCCTGGTTTAACAATTAGCAAATAAAAAAGATTAGGGGGTATAACCGTACATGCAGAACCCAGAGAATACAAATAATTGATGGAAAGGGGTAGAGTTACTGGCAACATAGGTGAATTATGGGTTGGTGAGGTGTGGGCAGAGAACAAGTGGATGGAATGTGAAATGGTGATAAAACAGCTGAAGGAAGTGAAGTTTGGGCAGTGGGGAACAGGTGGATGGAATTTGAGGTGGAGATCCCATTATTAGGTGAAGTTTGCGCAGTGAGGAAGAAGTGGATGGAATATGAGGTGATAACCATTATTGGAGGAAGCGAGGTGGAGTCGTGTGGGTGATCTGTTGGATATAGATTTGCAAGCATGGAGGTGTTTTTTGGCTTGGCATATTGTGAAGTGAAAGTGAAGAAAGTGAAATGGCTCAGGTGGCAGGTTAGTGCTCGCCTAGCACTCATGGTAGGGCAGCCAAGCTGGTCCTGCTGCACGTGGTGTGGATGGTATGTGATAACATGACAGGTTCATGTATTGTAACTGGGAAGAAATGGAACCTACAAAGAGGAAAGTGGGATTTCATGTGGCGTTAGGGACTAATATTGCAAGGAAGGTGGAAGGATGTTACCTGTCGAAGTATTAAACATTTTTACAAGGGGAGGTTAGTTTTTGTGGTGGGTGGGAGTGGAAATAATAGTATTTACAGACCATGGAGACCGCGGAAACCACAATTTATGAAGACCTGGCAGAAGGGAAATGAAGCGCTGGCATGTAATGCTACCAGGTTTACTAGTGTGACAAAGCTGCAGATTTGGTGCTAAAAAGTGAAGATTTTGTGCATCTTGGCAAGTTTCTCCTCGGCAACAGGTATTTGATTCGATGCGACTAATTTTTAAAGGAAACCTTAGCTTTTGCTCTGAATTGTCTTGGGTAAATTTAGCATCGTGTTCATTTAGTGTTGTAGTGGCAATTGTTTTCAGCTTAAGCGCTGTGGTGCATAGTATAAAGAAAATTTGGATATTTACGCATATGACATTTAATTCTGAGTTTGCCTCAGTGCAGTTGCAAAAAAGCATGATGGTTTTCTGTATGTCAAGTTGGTATGGGAAGGTTTTAAACCTGTCATGAGTATCTTTGGATTGGGTTGGGGGGAAAATAATGGTACTTCCAGACTTCTGAAGACTACAATGAAAGAACCGGGTCGAACGGACATAAGGTGCTGACACTGAACACAAATGGGTGACGGAAAACAAATAAGCACTGGAAGGTCAGTCAGTGAAAGAACAAGGATGGTGTATGGATGTGGCCTGTGAAGTGTCTTCAGCAGACAGGTAATTATGAAGTGGAATGCTTGATCAGTGTTTGGTAAATTCAAGTAGTTTTGATATCTTTAAACATTTTGTTGGAGTCAGTACTACATAATTAGATTCTAAACTTGAAGACTTTTGGTGGGATAGCTTAGCCTATCTTGCTGTATGCTGTAGTTGCTTTCTTTGCACAGAAATATTGACGATTAGTTGTGCAATATTGGTGAAGGAGAATTCAGTTTTAACATAATGTAGGAACATGAGGGTACGTGTACGGGGTGGAGGGAAAGGTGGTGGTACTTGCAGACTCCCGAAGACCTGCAGGCTGCTGTGTAAGACTGAACGGATACAAAATTACATGAAGTGTTGGCAATGGAAACATCAGGTTCACGAATGACAAAGCTGGAAGTTTGGAGAAAGACGGCAAAGGATTTGTATACATCCCTTATGAAGTCCCTCCTCTTCAACAGGTATTTAGTCTCATCCTATACTGAAGGCTAAATTGTTCAAAAGTTCTCTTTGTTAGCATTTAGATCTAGCATTTAGATTTAGCCTTTGTGGAAGCCATAAAGTTTATTTAGTTGGTAGATTAATGTGGAGTCTTGACAGAAAAAAGTGTATGGGTATTGCAGTGTTGTAGGGAAAGGAGTCAAACTGAAACGTGTGTGAAGGTGAGATTTATCGTATCTTCAGCAGCAGGACAGCCAAGTCTGTGTTGTAAATACTAAGTGATATTCTAATATTAGCGTAGGTGGAGAAAAACGAAGAATTTTAAGTCGTAGTGTTTGAAGCAAGAAACAAAGTTGGAGGTTTTGTTAGTAGAAGAACCAAAATTCTGTGATTATTGTTTTTGAGCAGTTTCAGGAAACATGTAGATTGATGGTATTTTATTTTTATTTTCTAGATACATGGAAGCAATATTGATTTTAGTGAAAATAGATGTATCAAAATGAACTCCAGTAGGATTTTGCCAGGACGTAAAGTGGGATAGCAAAGACTATCTTGCTGTGATTGTGATGCAATGGTGTTTGCCTGAAGAATGCAGAACTATAGTTGCTCAACATGAGCGGTTAGGGATGTACAGAATATGGCATTGTACATTCGTGTATGTTAGAAAACAAAATTACTTCGTGAAGGCTGCGGGATGGGGTGGCGGAAATAATAATACTTGCAGAGTTGAAGATGAAAAGGAAGGCGAATAAAGGAAGTGCGGGCATAGACTCTACCTTGTTCAAGAATGACAAAGCCAGGTGCTTTACCGGGTGCATGCGTCGTGGCAAGCTTGTCAACAAAAGGTATTTAGTTGGATGTAACATTAATGGCTATATTGCCTTAGAAATTTATTTCATACTTAAAAGTGTCAGCATTAAACTTAGTATTGTGACTACAGTGCTTTGTGGTAACTAAATAGTTTATCCCAAACTAGTAAGTGTTCCCTCAGCTTTCAAACACTGCTGCCTTAGCATGAAATTCACTGAGTAAACCAAAAGTGCATTTGTATTGTGAAAAAAAAAAGTTGAGCTGCGTCTTATTGCCTTAGCTTCGTAGTGGGCAGAAGGGGATGGGTGTGGTTATTTTTCTTTTAAGAATGATGCCTGGGTATTACTTCCATCCTGCCCTGCTCTTGTTGACTCACAATGAAGACCATCATGGCATACTATAACATTCACTTCGTGGCACACAGGTAACTACGTTGAGAAGTTTTATTCAGTTAGAGAAACTTCCATATAAAAAAAAAAAAAAATCTAAAAGTCATCGTAACTGGGTGGGATGCTTGCTTTGGAGTAAAATTATTATGGAAAGTAAGATTTGTTGTGGGGTAAATTGGATGAGGGTGTGGGAAGTTACTTTAATTTTAGGTGGCACTACAAAGCAGCAGCAGTTTCACTGACTCACCGGTTTGGCTTGAAGATAGTTTCACAAGGTTAACCTGTCTGCTCTGACATCGAGAGAAGCTAACAGTGATTGCTGTCGAAGGTAAATATTGTTTGAAAGTTTGGTGTTTAATGTTTTCAGTGTTTGCAGGAGCTAACATGGTTTGGGCATTTTTCATCTTAAAAAAAAAAAAAAAAAAAAAAATATGATCAAACAATCAAATTTGTTTGTAGCAGTATCTATAGATACGTTGATATGGAATGGCTGATGTGGAAAAATTAAAAGCCAAAAAATGGCGAATGATTACCTGAGTGGAGACTACAAGTTTGCACCATTCCCCCTATGGAAAAAAAAAACCCTTCCACTTTAGTTTACAGTGCAACCTCGGTTACCGAACAGCTTTCCTTTGGAATAATTTTGTTTATGAACAAAATTTTGAACTCCTAATTGTTTTGGTTGCCATACTATAATTAGGTTCTTGAATAAGCTACACGGCAGCTTTATTTTTTATTTGTAAATTAAAGTAAACAACACACATCTACACCGCATAACTGATGTGTTTAGTATTGGGGGTGTGGCGACATTGTGTTGACACTTACCAGTTGAGCAGTCCCCGCGCTCTCTGAGGCTTGAGAGAAAACTGCAGGATTTGCGTTTGTTGGGATAACTGAGCTAGAAGTCTCCTTACAAACTGATTATCGTATCGTCGTACTTTTGTGCTCGTGTAATGAAAATACTTTTAAACTTGTTAATCTCATCTATTTCCGATTTCGAATGGCATTCAGGCACAAATTAAGTTCGAGAACCGAGGTTCCACTATTAGATTTTATCTTTGGAGTGTGGTGGTTGTCTTGCATGGCTGTCCATGGAAGTTAATAAATCTGCATGCCCATCAGTACACCCTGCTGAGCCAAGTTCTAGTGTACATGCATGGAGGGCATCTGCATTTCTCTATATGACTGGAAAAACTGTGTCAATGCAGTTTATTCTTAGTCACGTAAATACAGCATTAAATTCTTACCTTATTAACACATCTTTTAGAATATGCCATCTGACATGAAGTGTATTGGCTTGATAAACGTGATTGGATAGTTAGAATGTTAGGGGCCATTAATGAATACTTTCAGTGTGGCCTGTGGCGTTGCATTTGGTGTGATACGGAAGTTTTGCTACACTAGCCCAGATAAATCCACACTCAAGGTGAGCCCTTAGAAAGTCCCCATTTGACATTTTCCATATAGATTTTTTTTTTTTTTAACCATAGAAAAGGTGAAGTTCTAAAAAAAAAATTGAAGGAATAACGTAATTATTAGAATGAAGCAAGACATAATATTTCAGACGGAAGAGAAAGGTATTTGGGGGTGGGAAGGGTATGAAGTAAGTGTCTTTTCAGAGTTAGTAAGGCTACCACCAGCACCACACGTCACTTCTCTTTGTGTCAGTTAAATGTGCATCAAAGTACTTCAGGAAACGAGGTAATTCCAGTGATGGTATTGGCTACAGTGTTAAAGAAAAAAGTTTTCAGATCCTACAGACGTGAATATAAAGGGGTGGGGGGGCATAATAAAAAGAATTGTCTTTACAGGTTTTCGTAATAGGTTTTCCTTCTAGATCTTCAGAGCACACACTTCAGATATTTCTCTGCAGATGAGGTAAATGTGTATTTAGTGGCTGTACAAGCAATATATGTTTTATAGATGGAAGTAATAGTTGTGTCTTGTGACAAGGATTTAAGTTGAGTAAGTTAATCGTGATTACTATGCAGTAGCAGAAATGCCATTTTAAAAATAACATGTATATAATATGGGAGGGCAGAAATTTTTCTGGGGAAGGGGTTGGGAACAATAAGAAAGATTGTCTTTACAGGTTTTGCAACACTGTTTTATCCTGGTAGTGTGTTACCATCACCATGAATTCATCAAATCGTGCATCAGAAGAGGTAAACTACAAGGGTTGTTTGGGGCGGCGGGGGTGGAGGGCTGAATTAAGTGTCTTTACAGAATTAGACCACCAACAGCAACACACATTGACTTCACTTTCCACCTGCTAATAGTGTGCATCATTAAGTACTGCAAAATACAAGGTATTTCTAATGGTGATGTTACATGTCATGTTTTATAATCTTTGGCAGATTGAGCATGAATATATTTGGGGTGGGGGGCACAATAGAAAACTTTGTCTTTTACAGAGTTTTGCAATAGGTTTCATCCGGATCTTCAATGCACTACATGCTTGAAATTTCACGACCCAGATGAGGTAAACACATCGTTTGCGAGTGCATGACATTGGTATCTGTTTGATGGAAATGGTGTTTTAGCATTTAGGAGGTACCATGTTACATGAAAAAAATTGTACCGATTTTTCATTGAACATTGAGGTAATCAGTTTAAGAAATAAGATAAAAACAATATAAACAATTCTAGTGGAATGGATAGGTAGTTTGGGAGAGTGGGGAGTGTGAACTAACTGTCTTTTCAGAGTTATTAAGACTACACCAGCAGCACTACACATCACTGACTTCTTCACTTTGTCCCTGTTTGTACTATACATCCTTAAGTGCTTCAAAAAGTAAGGTATTTTTAGTAAGGGGTTATGTAACATGTTAGTAGAGACTTGAATAATTTGAGCATATTGTATAGGATTATTTGGGTTGGGAAGGGGGCGGGGCAGAATAAACAAAATTATCTTTGCAGATTTTCATAATAGATATTCACCTAGATTACCATTGCAGCACATGAACAAGATTATTCATCACACTCATATATAAGGTAAACATGTTGCTTGTCGTAAGCAGTCAAAAGTCTGTTCGATGGAAATAATGTAGAAATAATATTTAATGGTTATTTAATACAAGTATGTAAATGTGATCTCCCTACAAGTAGCACTAAACCTTGCTCAAATCTTGCCAACATACATTGAAGGGAGGGCTGAGCTGTTTGTTGGAATGGGGTTGGGGGGGGGGGCAATAAAAAAGTTGTCTTTACAGAGCTTGTACTGTATTATGGTTTCATCCAGATAGTGCTCTATTATCACCTTGTGTCCATGACAGTGAGCATCGAAAACAAGGTAACCTGCGAAAGCTTTCTTTTGGGAGTGGGTGGGGAAGTGTGAACTAAATATTTTTCAGAGTTGGCAAGGCTTCACGAACTGTGACAAATCGCTGAATCCACGTTGCATCTATTACATATTGCAGTGAATAAGGTAGTGGTGATTACAGTATTACATTTTAAAATCTCTGGTATATTAAACATGAATATATAAATATAAGGGATAATGTTGTTGGGTTGCTGGAGAGAGTTGGTGGGGGTGGGGGGCACTTAAAAAGACTTGTCTTTACAGATTTACGTAGTTTTCATCAAGTCCTTCATCACACAAACAAGACATTTCATCTTGTGCGAGGTAAAATAATTTTGTTGGAAAGATACAAATAATTTGCAAGTGTGTTTATGTATGTATGTATGTCAGTCATTTTAGTCTGAAATCTTGCAAAACTAACATATACTGAGCATACAGGGATGGGAGGGTAGAGTTGTTTGTTGGGGTGGGAAGGCGGGTCTTAAGAATTTTACAGTTTTTGTGTGATGGTTTCATCCTTTATCTGCATCATCTTCACACATCCTTGAAATATGACCCAAGATAAGTTTAACATATTCCTAATGTATAGATTGATATTTTATCCTTCAACAGTTAAGCATTGCCTAAAAGCAATTCAGATAACCTTGTGAAAAAAAAAAAGTTATCCTTTCAACAGTTAGTATAATGAAGTTAGGAAGATAGGATAACATTTATTTATAGGGGATGGAGGACTTAAGGTTGGACCAGATGGGCCTTCAGATTGGCTGGAGATGGATGCAATAACACTACGTTGGAGCTTAGGAAGGTAAATAATATGAATGTTCTTGAATTTCACATTTGTCTGTTTAATTTGTATGGTGTTCATTACTGCCAACTCAACAACACTTTTCAAGTTGCTTTTTCTTATTTTCATTTCAGATGTTCACGCCTTGAGTTAGCATCATAATGTGAAGTCTACTAGCCCTCATCATGTGTATCATGCATCTTTGTTAAATAATTTTCTGTTGGATATATCGTTTAATTAAGGACAGTGATAGGTGTTTTTATATCAGACATTGTGAGTCAACATTAATGCAGTAAGGAACTGTTATTCTAAAAAGTAGTGATTGTTTTATTTTTTATATTTTTTATTTAATGGTAAAGATTTGAATATTTGTATTCCATTCTTAGGTTGCATTGCACAACATATTTACTACTTTGAAAATTACTGTTTATAAATAATCATAAACTTTGTGATTGCCTATACAAATGATTATATTTAATTTGTAAACTTAAAGGAAATGCAGCTTTGAATTACCAGCTTTGGGTTGCAATACCCTTAGGGGTGATTCATTTGCTGGTCACTCTTGTTGTGTGCCATACGTGGGCTTATAAGAAGAGTGGGAATGTGGGTGGGACATTTCCTTTAAGTAAAATTTAAATTAGTTGTGTAAATACTTTCTGAAGAACTAAAGAAGGAAGAAAAATCCTGAAGGTAGATGTTGGACACTGGCTTCAGGTGTTGATTTATGCGGGTGAGTCACTTAATCAGTCATGATTTGCACAGGAAATCTGAAGTTTTATTGTTACATTGATTAGTTTATTTATCTATTCATTTATTCTAAATTTATATTAAATTTTACAGGACTGATGTAAGGGAGGCAGTAGTGCATTTGTAGGAGTAGGAGTAGTTGGACCGGAAGATTTACCAATGGCAGTTTGGAAAAGCGTTTATGAGGTGAGTACCATATTGAATTAACCAACTCCTCTTCTTGTTCTTCTTGTTCTTCTTGTTCTTGTTCTTCTGTATAATATGTATCTGATTTGTATATAGGATTCAAGGCAAACAAAACAAAGAAAATGTGTTCTTTTCAGGTAGTGAAATTGTGGGATGAAGACACCTTGCGAGTTGGGTGATGAGCTCTTAGTGGGAAGTCGCACTTTGATTTTATAATTGCGTAGATGTCTTGCTTTTGAGCAGTAGTGGAATGATTATTGCCCAGGGCTTACTGTGGTATTCTCTTGAAATTTAACATGCTGGGCAAAGATTCTGATTGATTTGTAGACCAGCTTATTGATTGGTAGAAACCAAATGGACATGACTAGTCAAGAGATGGGTTACCATAACTAATGTACTTGTATAAAGGCCAACGTCGCACATAAGTTGTGTATGGCAGAAGGATATGGTTAAAGAGAGTATGAGGCTGATGGATGATGTAAGACGATGCAGCAGAAGACCTCTACACTGGCATCTGAAAGCTATCAAGTATCACCATTTGCAAAGGAATACTGGAAATGAAGAACGATAATTTAGGGGGATTAGATTGAAGGCAATATGGAGAAGTAGCACTAGAAAACAACATGGTTTTATTGGATGACTAGCCAGTTTCAATTGAGTTCAAAAAGGAAGCAATGGAAAGCATGAGGCCTACTGGGAAGGTAGTCTGAAGAGGCAGTGCTGGAATGTTTGTTTTCATTGACAGCAGTATCTGGAAATGAGATGATCATCCATTAGGGTGGTTAATATGGCTTCAGAAGACTGCGCTCGTGGGCAAAGAAGTAGACCAGGAATGAAGTTTTGAGGAATAGCATGACGGTTTGAGAAGGCAGCCCTGAAAAGTGATTTAGCCATGTAGGTGATCAAATATGTATAGCTTGTGACAAAGTGGAAAGACATTGCTGGAGAATGACAAGATATTTAAAAAGGATGGCATATGTTCCTGCAAGGTCACCAGGAAAGTGGGTGATGATGGATGGCGCCTTAGTTGAGCAGGAGGCAGGAAATAGCAGGTGGTATGGTCAGTAGAGAAGTAGATGCTAGATGCCACCATGGTGGTCCAGAAACTTCACTAGAGGATGCATTTGTCCTGTGGGAAGTAGGAGCAAAAGGGTACCAAGATTATCCAGGAAGTTTTACTTGGAGAGTGACAATGTTTTCAAGAAGGCACCAAGATTGTCCAGGAAGTTTTACTTGGAGAGTGACAATGTTTTCAAGAAGGCACCAAGATTGTCCAGGATGTGCTCAGAGAATGACTGTGTTTTCAAGAAGGCACCATAGTTGTCCAGGAAGTAGACACAAGAGGTCATCATGTCATCCAGGAAGTTTTCACATTGATGCTGGGAGGTGCTTTGGTCATCCAGGAAGTTGATGCTTGATCGTTGAGGAAGTTAGCGCTAAAGGACATGGTCATTTGGATAGTAGATGCTAGTGCTCAGCATGTATATCTGCAATAGGTGCTGGACGCCAACATGGTTGTTCAAGTAAGGCAGTGCCAGTGTGTTCATCCATGAAGGGGATGCTGAAGGGCAGCAGCAGCAGATCCTTGAAGAATTTAGTGCTAGACAGCAGCTTCCAAGAAGGTGTTCAAGGGCGTCAGCATAGCCAGCCTAGAATTGGGCCCTCAAAGGAGGCATGATCATCCATGAAGTAGGTGCAGTTGGACAACATGCTTGTTCAAGAAGTTGACGTTTTAGAAGATGGGAAGATGGTCATCTGGGAAGATGCCGCTGAAAGGTGGTGTGGTCGTCTGTGGAGCATTGTTGTCATACGGAAAGGTAGCATGGTCGATAAGAAAGGTGGTGTGGTCATCTAGGGAAGCAATACTGCAGGACTGGTTGCCAAGAAAGATGTTGTGGCCATCTGGGAAGATGGCATCTCTAGGAAGGTAGTACTGGAGGGTGGCGTGATTGGGAAGGCATTGGTGTCATCCAATGTAGTTGCCAAGAAATCCATGCAGCATGATAACCCAGGAAGACTGCAATGAAAGGCGGCGTGTTCATCTGGAAAGGCAGTACTGGTGGACAGCGTGGTTATATAAGAAGGCAGTGCTGGAAAGCAGTGTGTTCATCTGTGAAGGTGGTCTGGTCATCCAAGTTGGTAGAGCTGGAGTGCGAGGTGCTTTGGAAGGCGGCACCGGATGGGGGCTTGATTGTCCTGGAAAACATCTTCATCCATTAGGGAGAGCAGCGTATTTTGTCCGGGAAGGCAGTTCTGGAGGGCGGCGTGGTCGTCTGGGAAGGCGGCGCTGGAGGGTGCGCAGTCGTCTGGGAAGGCGGTGCTGGAGGGTGCCGTGGTCGTCCGGCAAGGCGGCGTTGGAGGGCGCCATGTTCGTCCGGGAAGGAGGAGCTGGTGAGTGGCATCATCTGAGGAGGTGGCGCTGGAAGGCGCCGTGGTCGTCTGGGAAGGCGATCTCAGAGGGCGGCGTGGTCGTCCAGGAAGGCAGCACCAGATAGAAGCGTGGACGTCTATGAAAGCGGCCTGGAGGGGTACCGTGGTCGTCCAGGAGTATGGCGTTGGCATCCAGGAATGAGGCGCTGGAGGGCGCCATGGTCATCGAGAAGTTGGCACCGTAGTCATCGGGAGGACGCAGTGGTCGTCAGGAAGATGCCGGAAGGTGTCGAGAAGTTGGCACCGTGGTCGTCGGGAAAGTGACGCCGTAGGGCGTTGTGGTCGTGGGAAGGTGGCACCGGAGGGCATCGTAGTCGTCGAAAAGTTGGCGTCGGAGGGCGCCGGGAAGTGGGCCTCGGAGGGCACCGTAGTCGTCCGGAAAGGCGACGTTGGAGGACGATGTGGTCGTCCGGTAAGGCGGCGCTTGAGATCACCATGGTCGTCCGGTAAGATGGCGTTGGTGGGCGGCATGGTCGTCCGATAAAGTGGCTGCAGCGCGCCGTGGCCGTCGGAAAAGGTGGCCCTGCAGGGCAGCGTGGTCGTCCACAAGGCAGGACTGGTGGGCGGCGTGGTCATCTTCAAGGCAGGGCTGGTGGGCGGTGTGGTCGTCTGCAAGACTGGGCTGGTAGGCGGCGTGGTCGTCCGGAACGCAGGGCTGGTGGGCGGCGTGGTCGTCTGCAAGGTAGGGCTAGTGGGCGGCGTGGTCGTCTGCAAGGTAGGGCTAGTGGGCGGCGTGGTCGTCCGGGAAGGCGGCACTGGTGGGCGGCGTGGTCGTCTGGGAAGGCGGCACTAGTAGGCGGTGTGGTCGTCCGGAAAGGCGGCGCAGGTGGGCGGCGTGGTCGTCCGGGAAGGCGGAGCTGGTGGGCAGCGTGGTCATCTGGGAAGGCGGCGCTGGTTGGCGGCGTGGTCGTCCGGGAAGGTGGAGCTGGTGGGCGGCGTGGTCATCTGGGAAGGCGGCACTAGTGGGCGGCGTGGTCGTCCGGGAAGGCGGCACTAGTGGGCGGCGTGGTCGTCCGGGAAGGCGGTGCTGATGGGCGGCGTGGTCGTCCGGGAAGGCGGCGCTGATGGGCGGTGTGGTCGTGAGGGAGGCCGCCGTGGTCGTCCAGAAAGGAGATGGAGGACAGCGTGGTCGTCTGGGAAAGCGGCGCTGGTAGGCGGCGTGGTCGTCCGGGAAGGCGGCGCTGATGGGAGGCGTGGTCGTCCGGGAAGGCGCAGCTGGAGGGCAGCGTGGTCGTCCGGGAGGGCGCCGTGGTCGTGCAGGGAGAATGTGCTGGAGGGCTTCGTGGTCGTCCGGGAGGGCTCCGTGGTCGTCCGGGAAGGCGGCGCTGCAAGGCGCCATGATCGGGAAGGTGGCGCCTTGGTCGTCCGGGAAGGCGACGCTGCAGGGTGCTGTGGTCGACCGGGGAAGCGGAGCTGCAGGGCGCCTTGGTCGTCCGGGGAGGAGGCGCTGGCGGGCGCCGTCGTCGTCGAGGGAGGCGTCGCTGGAGAGTGCCGTGGTCGTCCGGGGAAGCGGTGCTGGCGGACGCCGTGGTCGTCCAGGTAGGCGGCGTTGGCGGGCGGGGGAGGCGACTTGATGGGCGCTGTGTCGTCCGGGAAGGCGGCGCTGGTGGGCGCCGTGGTCGTCCGTGGAGGCAGCGCTGGTGGGCGCCTTGGTCGTCCGGGGAGGCAACGCTGGCGGGCGCCGTGGTCGTCCGTGAAGGCGGCGCTGGTGGGCGCCGTGGTCGTCCGGGAAGGCGGCGCTGGTGGGCACCGTGGTCGTCCGGGAAGGCGGCGCTGGTGGGCGCCGTTGTCGTCCGGGGAGGCGACGCTGGCGGGCGCCGTGGTCGTCCGGGAAGGCGGCGCTGGTGGGCGCCGTGGTCGTCCGGGGAGGCGACGCTGGCGGGCGCCGTGGTCGTCCGGGAAGGCGGTGTTCTTGTTTAAACAGATGGTGGAGGGCGGCGTGGTGACTGGAGAGAATGTCAAGGCTGTCGTCTGGGAGGAAGCCGCTGAGGAGTGGCGTGGTCGTCTATGAAGGTCGTCCAGCAGGTGGCACTTGAGATCGGCGAGATCGTCTAAGAAATCCATGTATGATGGCGGCGCGGTTGTTTTGGAAGGTGGTATTAGAAACCACCATGCTGATCTGCAAAGTAACAGGAGGGCAGTGTGGTCGTACTGGAAGTCAGCGCCTTGTTGTCCAGGAAGGTGTTGGTGTCTATCATGGCTGTCCAGGAATGTGTTTGTCGGCGGCGTGGTCAGTCAAGAGGTGTGCTCGAGGGAGGCTTTGTCGTGAGGAAGCAAGGCGCTCAGGGAATATTGAAGTTGCCCGAGAACTAGATGTTGGAGGGCGGTGCCTTGCTTCAAGAAGATTCGGCGTTTGAAGGGTGAACATTTCCCCAGGAGGGGAGCGTGACAGTCCAAAGAGCAGCTTGGAGGATGTCATGGCAGTTGAAGTCTTGGATTTTGCTCAAAGGTGTGTATTCTTCTCGAGCGGTGAAATATTGACACTGATGATGTGATGTTGAAAACATTTGTGTGTGTGTGTGTGTGTGTGTGTGTGTGTGTGTGTGTGTGTGTGTGTGTGTGTGTGTGTGTGTTTAGTGACAGACACTTATATGATCATGTTTTCCAGGTCACGTTGTATGAAGTGCGTTAACTGAAGCTTGATCTTTGTTGATCCGAGCCAGGACTGCGTCTACAATATGAATATATAGTGGTTAGTGTTTACCTTTTCCATATGTTTTGAAAATGTGGATAGCCATCTCTTGAAAATGCCCAGCATATGATGAACCTGTCGATAATTTTATATTTTTATAAGCTATAGCTTTGCGTTTGCATTTTTTTTTCAGATCTGTCCGTTGTCAAACTAGTCCAGTGAAGTAATTTTCTCTGTAAATGGAGAGGCTAAGATTTTTGCTGACTTGTACTACATTTTTTTAGTAGCTAATTGTAATGATCAATAAACATCGTGGGATGGAGCGAGTGGGAAGATAAAAGTGACTTGGCGGGGGTGGCTTTAGCTGCGATCCCTTGAATCATTCATTTCATGGTTACCATGAAAAATACGTTTGCTTAAAAGAAAGTAGCAGTAAGTACAAGGGAAAAGAAATGTACTCATGATTGATTTAATGGACTAGAAAGGTACTGAAAAAATATTGTGTTGCTGCTACAGATCTAGGGCACTCACTGAAAGAACTGTAAGTGGTACTGGTACCTTTAGTGTCAACAGAAGAATTGAAATTGAGGGAATTACAAAATTGAGGGAATTGGTTAACTAATTTTCACAAGATCGTAAACAAAATACCTTCGGTACATGGATCAAATGAGTGTAAGAAGTGGGTAATTCTTGCTTGGTTAAACACGTTGAATGCTTTCATACTGAACTCGTACTGAGCACAGTGGGAAAAAAAAAAATATATATATATTTTAGTAAATGAAAGGAAATGTACAGGAAAGTATTTATTACAAGGAGTTACAGTTAATCGCCCCTACATCTGAGTCTCTACAGAATTATGAATGAAGAGTATTTCTGGTACGTTTGATACCAACTATCCATCATTAATTCAAAAGGAATTCTTTCAACTATTCTGAAGTAGCACCGATTTTCGAGGAAAAAATATGAAAATTTTTATTTTTTAGATTGAATTATCTATATATATATATGGTGTCCCATGAACGTTTCATGAATATATATACACAAATCAATAAAGTGGATACGATGCACATGCAAGGATAAAAATGAATTACGAACTGTGAAGGAGACTGCATACATGTATAGAGGAAGTACTCGTGCTGATTGATTTCTTGTGTCAATTGTAGTGATAAAGATTTGATACCTTAACACCTTGAAACGTTGAGATGAATGTTGAAGTGCATGGTTGTAGCACGGGTTGATGAACGCACTGTGGGGATAATAAAAGTGGGTCATGCTCTTAATCAGTTAAATGACAAGTATGTAAGATCTGGTTGTTGCGGAATGTAATTGCTGTGAGAGGAGAGGGTCATCGGGGTGCGATGGGAAAGGATGGGCGTGGTCGTCATCGCGTATTGAGAGAAGGGGATGGGCGTGGTTGTCGACGGTCAACGCGGCTGCAAGAGAGAAGAGGATGGGCGTGGTCGTCACCGCGGCTTGGAGAGAGGAGGGAGTGGTGGTCATAGCGGTTTGAAGAGAAGAGGATGGGCGTGGTCGTCGTCGTGGTCTCAAGAGGGAAGAGGATGGGCGTGGTCGTCATCGCGGATTGAAGAGGGAAGAGGATGGGCGTGGTCCATTATCGTCTCAAGAAGGAAGAGGATGGGCGTGGTCCCCATCGGGGCTTGAAGAGAGAAGAGGATGGGCGTGGTCATCATCGCGGCTTGAAGAGAGAAGAGGATGGGCGTGGTCGTCATCGTGGTCTCAAGAAGGAAGAAGATGGGCGTGGTCTCCATCGCGGCTTGTGGAGAGAAGAGGATGGGCGTGGTCGTTATCGTGGTCTCAAGAAGGAAGAGGATGGGCATGGTCGTCGACGGTCAACGCGAATGCAAGAGAGAAGAGGATGGGCGTGGTCGTTATCGCAGCTTCAAGAGAGAAGAGGATGGGTGAGGTCGTCATCGCGACTTCAAGAGAGAAGAGGATGGGCGTGGTTGTCATCGCAGCTTCAAGAGAGAAGAGGATGGGCGTGGTCGTCATCGCAGCTTCAAGAGAGAAGAGGATGGGCGTGGTCATCACAGTTTCAAGAAAGAAGAGGATGGGCGTGGTCGTCGACTGTCAACGCGGATGCAAGAGAGAAGAGGAAGGGCGTGGTCGTCACCGTTCTTCAGAGAGGACGATCAGCCGCAGCTCGAGGAGTGTGTCACCGTCAACGAGGACTTCGGCATCATCGGGGTGAGGAAGATTGTATTTATTACCTGAGATGTACTGTTGTCAGCGTAGTTGGGACTGTAGAATGTATCTCGAGATGCTGAAGTGATGTAACAACAAAGCTGTGGCCCTACCATTTCAAGTGACGATGTGTAAGGACTCTGAAAAGGAAGCACTGCTGTTGGAAATCTGGAAGGGGGTGGGAGGCTGAATGCATTGGATCTTATAGCCATGGAAGTGGGATGGAATGAGCGAAATGAACACAGTATATTTAAAGAAGAAAAGAAAAAGAAAAGAAAAAGGTGGTACTGGAGACTTTTTTTCTTTCTCTCTCTCTCGCTCTTTCGCTCTCCTCTTTCTCCACATACACCTTGCACTTCCAGGACAAAGATTTATGGCGGCATACAAGTTATCTTCAGGCCCTGATGTGGTGCCAGTGAGACATGGAGACTGACAAGTTATCAGCAGCAGCAGCAGTTGCCTTCACCGTTAATCTCTACTGGGTTGGGACGAGATTCAAGCAAGCAGAAACCTTTGAATTATGAGCACAAATAATGCAATAGTCATGTGCATGCGAATGACTACAGATCTGGTTCATTATGGTATTTCTAGATATTTATCATGGATATGTGTTATGAAATTAAAGCTTGAAGTGTGAAGATATCGGAGAGTCATAACTATGCAACAAATGGAAAACCTGACACTGGAACTTGAAACACTTGAACTGATGATACCTGGCTATTTGGGACATATTTGCAGGGGACATTACATTAAGAACAATTGAATCGTGTATATCTACTATAATGGAGATAGTGCAATTGCATCAGTGCACCAAGAGAACTATATAAGTACATAGCGCTTTGAAAGAAAGGAAAATGTAACTGACTGGAACTTTCTCGAAACTAGGTTGTGAACTATTTCATCATTGAAGCAGTATTCGAGTAGTGTGCCCAGGGAACTGCAAAGTCATCCCAGCCGTGGACAATGCTGCAACCTCTGACTGGAAGGATCTTCAGTATTTAGCAGGTAAGGATTACAGTATTTAATAATCTCTGAAGGGTAAGTTCTATACTGGTTAATTACTAGAAACGTCAGGTATTCTCATCTTACTAATCTTATTACCCTCCTCCCCAACTTGGTTAGTATTATCCTTGAGGAGACTTGGGGTGCGTGGATTAGGTGGAGGAAGCAAGGGCGAGAGTAGCGGTGGATAAGACTTCAGTACCAATCAACGTGCAGCGAATTTTGGAAACGTGGATGATGTCTCCTGGAAGTACTAATGGCGTGTACGAGTTTTGGTTTAAAAGAACATGGCGGTGCAAGATGAACGTGGTTGACTCCCTTTATGGCGGGGCAAGATGAACATGATTCCCTTCCTACAGTAATTAGCTGCACCCTTGAGTATGGAGCTTTATTAAGGCGCGACATGGTTACCAGTCAACTGTTGGTTTGGATGATGGCTTATTGAAGTTTAGTGGAGCTATTTCCTAATGCATTATATTTGTGCCTTTAAAAATGTGAGAAATATGGGTATTAAGGCATACATTATCGTCCTGAAATTAATTTATTTGCAATTATTGTATGAGTAGGCCAGTAAAACTACTTTTCTAAATAGAAAGTTTTGTATGCAAGACATTGTAGTGTTAATGCAAGGAATTCCAATAAAATGAAAAATGATATATCGTCTTATCTATCCCATCCTCGAAGGTATTTTGTATAACATTATTATCACTGTCGATCTTTGTCCAGAGAAGGAAAAAAAAAAAAAAAAAATTATATATATATATATATATATATATATATATATATATATATATATATATATATATATATATATATATATATATATATATTGCTAGTTATATTGTGATAAAATAATAATAATAATGCCTTTTTTGTCTAGATTTTTACATAGATTAAATTCAAGAAGTGTGCATATGCGCGAGCAAACTAAATTGTGTTTAGGTAATTAAATAAGGAAAACTTTCCAAATTCATTGTGATTAGGCAAGATGCAGCTCCATTAAGGTCTCTGAGGCATTTTCAATAACTTCCACCAATTTTCTCCGTTACCGTAGAAAACAGAACACAGTTCTCTCTCTCTCTCTCTCTCTCTCTCTCTCTCTCTCATGTAGTTTTTCTTTCGTTTGTCTGGGCTTCATAGGTCCTTTCAAAATTTAAATGTAAAGTAATAATCTTCAGTTATGGCGGTCTAACTTTAAAACGCTCAGTGTTGACAGCCGCAGCGGTATTCTGAGCGCAGTCCCATGTCTCTTCCACCCGATATTAGTCCAGACTCCAAGACCAACGGACCGTCAGGGCAGCCGGCAGTCCACCATTCCTGTATGAAGGTAATTGACACTGGGCGTGATCAACAATCTACGTTAATTAATGTGTAAATGTGCTGTAAAAGAGAACAATAAGGTACAGCCAGATGAGAAGCAGGTAGGTGTTGGTGGGAGGTGTTACGTGCTAGATAGAGGAAGTGATGGACAGAAAGGTAGGTAGTGTTGTGTCCTGCTACTTAATTCACATAAATAATAATCTGTGAAGAAATGGTGACACCTTTGAAGTTGTATACTTATAATAGTGTATGCATGATGCAGGGACACTAATAACCTAATCCCATCGCTGGGGAGCCGCTGCAGGGTTGATAAAATGCCTACTCATTTACTGCTTTATTTGTATTAGGTTTTGTACAAGACACAGGAGAGAGAAAAACAAAATATCCTTAAACCTAAACATAAACAATAAGTGAATAAAACAAGCACTACGTACTTACAGTTGGTAGCGCAGTGACGGATTGGATCCTTTACATACTTTACTGCTATGTAAAGGGATAACTTACATATATAACACTTCCTTTCCTCCCTCCCCCTTCATGTAAAATACTTCATTGCTGCTTTAGTTGTAATAGATAGGTTATTCACAAGATCGAGACGCGAAAGTATGTACCTTAAACCTAAACAAAAAAACAATAGGTAAATGAAACAAATACACATACTCGTAGGTAGTATAATAGATTTACATACCAGTAGGAAATATTTTTGTATACGAAAGAAAATGTGCGTTATACGGTAAGGGGTAACTTACATATATATCAGGTAGGTAGATAGATAAGTAGAGGGATGGATAGACAGGTAAACAGAAAATAGACAGACACACAGACAGAAGAGGGTGGTGGGAGGGGGTGCTGTCTGTACAGGAAGAGCTGCGGTTGAGTCAAGGACACGCTCCATTCCTTCTCAGAGTCCTTTTTTACATGCTCCTTCCGCCTCCCACACTCCACTTCTCTCCCTTCCTTCTTCTCGTCTCTTCTCCTACTCCATCATGTCTCTGCTTCTGACACTTCCTTCTCCTCTCTTTCCTTGTCTCTTGTTTTATCTTCATACTCGTCCCCTTCCTCCTTCTTTCTCTTCTCTTTCTTTGTCTTTTCCCTTGTTTCATCTTCACACTCTTCCCCTTCCTCCTTTATCCTGTCATTCTTTGCCTCTTCTCTTATTTCATCTTCACACTTGTCTCCTTCCTCCTTCCTTCTCTCTCCTCTCTGTGTCTCTTCTCTTGTTTTATTTTTATACTCATTCCCTTCCTCCTTCCTTCTCTTCATGCCTTCTATTCTTTCCTCTTCGTATAATTCTTTTTTCTTTTCCTTTGTTTTCTTTATTTCACTTATTCCATCACCTTCATATTCATCCTTTTCCTTCTTTTCTCCTTTCCTCTTTTCTTTAATTCTCCTTTCTCTTTTGCACATTCTCGTCTTGCTTCTACTTACATCATCATCTATTCTCTTCACTCCTCCTCCGTGACCTTCTTATGGATACTTCATCATTTTCTCGTATCTTCATTATTTTTCTAGTTTATTTCTTTTCCTGCTTTTCCTTTCTTTCTCCTCCTCCTCCTCCTCCTTTTTCTACCTCTCCCAGTATCACCAGAGCAGCCTCCATCATAATCTTTTCTCCCTTCTCCCTATCATCACCTCTCCTTTGAATTCATTCTTTCATCACTTCCATCCATTTCCTGATCTCTGTCACGTTTACCACCACCATCATTAAGATTACAGCTGCTATGAGAGAGAGAGAGAGAGAGAGAGAGAGAGAGAGAGAGAGAGAGAGAGAGAGAGAGAGAGAGAGAGAGAGAGAGTGTAGTGACCCTTGTGAATTTCTATCGTTTTCTCTCATTTCATTTAGAGGTCAAACTCAAGCAAAGTAAAATTTTTCAGAGAAAATTCTATTTTGTAGTACATATTTATCTGTATTTTCACCTACGAAATAATGTTTGTTTTTTGTACAATCTCATTACATTATGTTATATCATCATAGTATTTCGTCATATCTATGTCCGACATATATACACAAATAAATAGCTAAGATTTTAGCGCATCATAATATGTTACCTGCCTTTCTTGTACTGAACTTGTTTACAACCAAACGTTCATTCATATCACTACACGAAGAATATAAAACCTTCATTTAAAAAATAGCAACGTGGTCTGCCCACAATCTTTAATCTACTACTTTTCTTCAATTTCCTTTCTTTAATTTCTGTCCAAACTCTTCAATATTCCACAAGCAAAAATCTTCAATCTTTCTACAAGCAAAAAAAAAAAAAAAAAAAAAAAAAAAAAAAAAAAAAAAAAAAAAAAAAATATATATATATATATATATATATATATATATATATATATATATATATATATATATATATATATATATATATATATATAAATAATACTGTTACAAATAGATTTGAGACCTTACAGGGTGCAATCGCTATAGAATGCTATTTCATAGTCAATTCAAGTTTCAAAGTATTAAATAAATTCCGCTATTGGTATCTGAAGGATACGTGATTGTAATTCAAGCTTCAAGATTTCCTGTATGACAGATTAAAAGTGACTACTAATCATGCCTGGTTAGTTGTGTGCAGATTTCACTTTTCTTCGTCTTCCTAACACATCTCCAAAATCGGGTTAAGGTCACCCAATGATTTATACAATTCCTTATTTTTAGAATATATGCAGTTCTTAGATAACTGTCTGTAAAGTTTCTTAACATTTTTGTATCACTGGTATACTTCACCCTCCCTAGGTCTGTTGTTTTCATTCCATAAACACTCCCAAGACCTCTTAGTGTTTCTTGCCCTAGATAGATCGAGACACCAATATATCTTGGGCTTGAAAACTTTACTAGTTACTATACCAGAATGCTTAGCAGCATTAATGCAGACTCTTATCAGTTAATGGTCAGGCCCAGCAGATCGTTTAACAGTTCTACCAACTTGTCACAGTATTTCATATTGTTTTCACCTCTCTTCCAGTTGAAAATAACTTGATTACAATTGTTTGTAGGGAGGAGAGTGGTATTATATGAGACAAGGGGTTATAGAGACGTTCGCTGTGCATACTTTAACATATAGCAGTGTGGGGATCAAACTCCGAGGAGACACGAAGATAGCAGCACGTTCGCTGTTCATAGTGATAGGCACCTTAACATACAGCAGTGTACGATCAGGCTCCAGGAAGACAGCAAGCCATGACAAGACACGGGAGACACCAACACGATAACTTCTCTAAAAGGAAATAAGATAAATCGGAACAAAATTTAATAACTCCGGCAAACGAACACCGCTACTTTACCTGAGCGGAGAGGAATACCTGTGCATACCTGGCCGAGGGTGGAGGGTGACGGCCAGGTATAATTCCCCAGCCACTCACCTGCTTCACGGTGCAGTGGCTCGCGTTCAGGCCATGAATCATCCACACCGTGCTAGAATTCAAACTCGGGGAAAGAGCAGGCGGGAGTGAAGGGAAGCCCAAAAGAACACAAAGAAAGAGCAAAAACATAGTAATACCTATTGGTGAAGTAACGCACAAGAGAACACAAAGGAAAAGCAAACCGTAGTAATACCTGTTGAAGTGACACACTAGAGAACACAAAGGAAAAGCAAACCGTAGTAATACCTGTTGATGAAGGGACGCACAAAAGACTACAAAGGAAAAACAAACAAGTATTATATGGATCTACCTACAATACTGACAGAAAGCGGAAGGTGAAGAGAGAGAATACATATAAGGAAAGAGGAGGAGGAAGAGAGAGGAGGGGAAGACTTGGGAATGAGATGAGGGGAAGAGAGAAGGGAAAGGAGGGGGTAAAGGGGAAGAGAGAGAGAGAGAGAGAGAGAGAGAGAGAGAGAGAGAGAGAGAGAGAGAGAGAGAGAGAGAAGAGAACAAGGGCGGTACACGGCGCAGAACCAGTCACCGCATCTGTTTATATCCTCCTCCCCGGCGGGTTTGTTGCTAAAAGAGCCAAACACACCTGGGGAAGGATGGCAGTATGCTAACCCGGATGTTGAAGTTATCCAGGTGTTCCCAAGTGAGGGGAGTTTACCTGGCACGTGATTACTGGCCAGGTGAGGCAGGGGAGCGCAGTGGCAAGGCGTGACTATGTTATTTATAATCTGTAACGATATTCATTATTATTTATTTTGTATGTAGGTTTAACTTATTTTTTTCTTCCTTTTCGAATAGTTTTCGTTTATATGTTTCTCTCTCTCTCTCTCTCTCTCTCTCTCTCTCTCTCTCTCTCTCTCTCTCTCTCTCTCTCTCTCTCTCTCTCTCTCTCTCTCTCTCTCTCTCTTTCTCTCTTTGTTAATGCAATTCTTTCCCACCTACATACCTACTTCCTGCTGTTACAACCTTCTCCCCCCTTCTCCCCTCTCCCCTCTCCCTACTCTCCCCTCTGCCCAGCTTCCTCCCCTCCCCTCTCCCCTTAACCCCACTCCAGTACCACGCCCAGTTTGTATCCGTCATTTCTTTATTTCACACCGCCCCATCTCTCCTCTCCCACCTATATCATTCTCCTCTCCCTTTCTCTCCCTCTTTCCTCTCTTCTCTCTCCTCTCTCTACACGGCTTCATTCCCTTCTTCTTCAGTTAATTTGAACATTTTCTTCTTTTCCTGTGGCTCTTTTAGGGTTTGTTAGTAGTAGTAGTAGTAGTAGTAGTAGTAGTAGTAGTAGTAGTAGTAGTAGTAGTAGTAGTAGTGCAACAAAAGCGTTTGGCTCAAGTTATTCATGTTAGAATTTTGAGGTTAGTAGTAGTAGTAGTAGTAGTAGTAGAAAAAAGTAGTAGTTAGATGAGAAGCTTAGTAGTAGTAGTAGTAGTAGTAGTAGTAGTAATCGTAAGAGAAAATGCACTGGCTTTATCTCGTGGCTTAACTTCCCGTGTCGTGGTGAAGGAGGTATGGCAATGGTGGTGGTGGTGGTGGTGGCGGCCGTGGGAGCGAGTCTTCACGGTCACTGGCTGGGTGGTCAATGTCTTCACACAGTTGCCACCACCATCTCTCCTCGCACCTCACGCCACACATGCACACACACACAGACACACACGCTAACACACTCACAAATCAGTGAAAAAACCACACAAACATCCATAGGACCCTAAAATCAACTCAAAGTACTTAATCTTCCCCAAATTCCTACTATTTATTAAGGGTTCTTCGTTGGGTTGGCAGGACTGGAGGTCGACTGAGTTTGGGAAATTCCCGGAGACTCAGCGAAGGGCCTGCAGGAGTTTTTTCCGTAGGTTGCTGAAGGGAAAGGTAGGCGGGTAGGGAGGTTGGCAGGAAGGGAGGGGAAGACAAGGGCTTTCCTATACCGCAGGGAGAAAGTCCCGTGACGTAACTCCCTCCCAGAATGCAATAGAGTCACAGATGAAAAGAAGAAGTGAGTGACTGAAAGGAGAGAGGGAGAAAAGGAGAGGAGGGAGGTAGGAATGAAAGGGAGATGAAGAGAGGAGAAATTGAAGGAAAGAGGTGTAGGAGAAGAGAAACTGAGGAGACAGAGAGGAAGGGAAGGAGGTAAGAAGGAAGGGAGGATAAAAAGAAGGAAGGGTTGAGAGGAAAGACGTGTAAGAGAAGGAAAAGGAAAGATATAAGGAGGGAGGGAAAGAGGAGATAAATAAAGGAAAGGAGAGAAGTAAAGTGGCGTAAGAAGGAGCAGGTAGAAGAGAGAAAAAAAAGATAAGGGAAGTTGGGAAAGGGAGAATGAGGGAGGAAAAGGGAGAAATGCTGTAGGAAGGAAGGGAGTAAAGGATAGGAGGAGAGGGAAGGGAAAGAAGAGAAAATGAAGAAAGGAAGGGAAGAATGAAAGAGGGAATGGAAGGAAAAGGGAGGGAGGTATTGGGAAAAAAAGAGGAAAAGGAAGAGAGGATGGGAGAGAAAATAGATGAAGAAGGAGAGATATAGGCAGGAAAGGAAGAGAAAGCGAGTAAGAGACGGTAAGAGAGGGAAAGAGAGAGAAAAAGGAAGAGAATTGCGCAACATACCACTCCATTAAAAGAATGAAAGGCACCCTCTCCCCCTCTCCCTTTTCCT
>NC_087183.1:16672367-16687367 GCF_035594125.1 Scylla paramamosain
GAGGAAATTAGGTGTGAATTTTAAGCAAGTTACCGGTTGAATGAAGGTAAACTATACTACAATACCGGTATTACGTTCCTGCACGTATCACCACATAATACCTCACATGCAAACACCTCCTTGTATATGAATCAACACTAGTATCTCCTTAATAATATTGCGTTATACCCTTAGCAAAAATGAACAGGATAGAAAAATATGAAAGTAAGTCAGTGTTCCTTGCCTTGATGTACGATAACTTTTCCTTGGTAGCCATGGCGCATGACAAACTAGTGCGTTCACGAGAAATATCTCTTGAACCAAGCAACCCACACCGTAAAGACATCTCGAAAAACCACAATTGAATTTTTTGCGATAATAAATTTATGAGAGAGAGGTGAAAACGGGGAAAACAATGTGGTGGATGCTGGAGTGAACCCAAGCGATCTCTTGGAGCGGGAGGCGGTGCATATAATGGCGGCAGACGAGCGGCGGGGCTCCAGTCTTTGAGCGATGGCTGCGAGGACGTGTTCACTTGTCTCGAGAGAGCGCTAGTCTTCTGTGGCTGTTTCTGAGTCGATCTTTCACGGTGACTCCTTCCACACAGAACAGCCCCGAGGAAACCGTTTCAAAGCTTGAGAAATAATAAAAGTCGCTCTTATTTCTTTGATCTAAGCTAGAGCCACAAGAGTAAGTGAGAGACGGTTAGAGGCCTTATATCCCTATTATTTCCATCCCCCTGTGAAAAGTACGTGAGAGAAGACGTGTATCTGAATGGCCAGTGCTTCTATTTCTACTATTACAACTGCAACTGATCAAAGCAACAGTGAAAATGTGAACAAAACAGACATTCCAGTGATATTTTTCGTACTGAACGTGAAAATAGTGCAAAGAAAGGAGTTCCTACCATTCCTTATTCATTCTCATGGTTTATGTTTGTTTCAAGTGGTAAAATCATGTTATTTGAATTGGCTTGCTCTCAGTGACAGATGCTCGTGTTTGTGTTCGGTGTGAGAGGACCACAACTGAAGACGTCAAGGAATCAATGTTGTTTTTCTTCTGTGCTGTGTTGTGAGGACATTACGATGCTGGTGGTGTCTCGTACTGGTGTTACTAGTGTGGACTGGTGTAGTGTCCTGTCCCTAACACATCATCTGACTGTGGAATACCTGGTGTTGTGTTGTGTTGTGGAGAACGTTCAAGCCAAGGAGTGAGGAATGAGTTGATAAGACACTCGTGTATAATAATTCAGATGTTCTTTCCTTTGTACCTTGGCAACGATGTACTATACGTGTGTGTGTGTGTGTGTGTGTTGCCATCTAAAGAATGTGTGTTGCCAGATACGTGTGTGTGTGTGTGTGTGTGTGTGTGTGTGTGTGTGTGTTCCTCTCCACTCCGGACACGGGATTAGGATGCCTGGTGGAGGCCTAACCATGCCGTGTGTAGCTTCCCATCACGGTCTGCCCTGCTATATATGGGGCGGGAACCTGGGTTGTGAGATGCTACTGCTGCTGCTGCTGCTGCTGCTGCTGCCGCCGCCGCCGCCAGTTGACTCGCGTTGCTTAATGAATGAATGAATGAGCGTGTGTGTGTGTGTGTGTGTGTGTGTGTGTGTGTGTGGCTGGAATTCGTTTTGCTATCCTTCGACTTTCAGTTCTGTGTAAGCGGGGTTAAGGGCGTGAGATGAGAGCAGCAACGACCCACGCTCCACCTCCTCCCCCTCTTCCTCCTCCTCCCTCCTCCTGGTCCTGCTCGCCTTGCCAGCTGTTAGCGGGGATAATGGTGGCGGTGGTGGTGGGGACGCTGTTGTAGTGGTGATGTGATGCTCTTGGTGGTGTGATGTGGAGAGGTGATGGCGTGGTCTGAACTGTTTTCTTTTTTGTTTTCATCATCATTACCACCACCACCACCACCACCACCATCATCGGTGTTTATATTTAGTACCGATGTTGACATACGTGGTTCAGGTGTGTGTGTGTGTGTGTGTATGTGTGTTTGTGTGTGTGTGTGTGTGTGTGCTCTGTCTCCTCGGGTGCCTGGCTTGAGGGCCGCGTGGGTGCTCTATTTTCAGCGGGTGAGGCGCCGCGTGCCACGGCGGCTTGTGTCACATCGTTCGGCGGATGTGACGCTGTTATTGGCAAACCGCGAGGATGGGAGGGGACGGGGATGAGGGGGTGGGGGTAGGAAAGGGGCAGTGATTTCGTAGCGGATTTTTTTCTTTTTTTTTGTACATGTTATTTCTGTTGTGTGATATAGAGCGGTGGTGGTGTGTGGCGGAGTGGTGTAGTAATGTGTGGTGTGTTGCCTTGCAGGTGCAGCGCGCGAGGCTTACAGTGAGGGAGGCGTGTATAGTGATTGTAATAGTGTTGTTGAGTGTGTGCGTATAGTGCCAGTGATCAGTGATGAGTGAAGTCCAGGAATATGTGCGTCAGGGACCCAGGCTGGTGCTTCTCGCCAGGCACAAGGCATTGCCCGACCTGTGCCCGGCAGCAGAAACCAACACTGCCCACACCGCAGCCACCGCCCCAGTCGCCACGGCGGCCACCACCGACGGCCACAAGGATGAGGCTGTGGGGCCGCCCGCGCCCTCCGTGGTGGTGCGGGGCGGGGCGGGGGCGTCAGCCTGTGGGGGCGCGCTCTCTCCCCACGGTGGCACCCGGATCCGCCCCTGCCTTCCCAGCCGTGCCCACGCTGGTTGGAAACAAGTACCTGCTGACCCGCCCCTTCGACCACTCTGCCTGCCACGCCACCAACATCCACACCGGCCAGAGCCTCTTGGTCAAGGTAAGCTGCCGCCGCCGCGAGCTTCCTGCCAGACACCCTTGGCTCTACGCAACGCTCTATTTATAGAATAATCTTGCAGCTTGATAATTGGCGAACTGTTTGCTCCATTCCTGGCCTCCTCCTCCCAATCCTTCCTTCCCCTAAATACCTGGCGCTGCATTAGGGTCATAAGTATGTAAAAGTTTTGGTCGTGATCCATGTTGGGGCAGGTAAAGACAGGTGAGGAAGCCCGTCGCGCCGCGCTGGGTTAAGCCACAGCTGGGGGAAGTGACAAACAAGTCAGCGGGTGACATCCGTGGTGGGGTTTGCGTCATCACATCCTGGGACATGGACGTATTTTTGGCCTCGTTTCTGGCTCGTTCTCTGCGCCGGAGGGATAATGACGAGGCACTAAAAAAGGCGGCGAACAGGGCAGGTGCGTCACGCCCTCAAGCCAAAGCCAGGACGACCCGCCAAGCCGCACGTCTCCGGGCGGCCGCGGCGTCAGGAGGGAGGCGGCGGTAGCACACTGGCGCCAGCTGTGCATGTGTTCTTATCGCTGCCGCAGCTGAACTTTGGTATTTTGTTGTGACGCGCTACGTTGTGAGCGATAAAGGGGAGGCTTTGTTTACGTGGCAGCTCAGTACGGGGAGCGTAAAGCCGAACGTCATGTCTTGTCCGCTGCCATGTTTCTGTGTGTGTGTGTGTGTGTGGTGTGTGTGTGTGTGTGTATGTGTGTGTGTGTGTGTGTGTGTGTGTGTGTTGCTGTTGCTGTTGCCAGGGCTGCCACTTGGGTATCGCAGGATGTTTCACCACTACCACGATAACGATAAGGAGGACGGCAGCGCCTCCAGTTATCTGGCGGCGAGGTGCAGCAAGGCGCCGCGGTGAATTTCTGTACAATGAGGGCACGTCCCGCGCTGCCTGGGTGGTGGGGTGCGACGCGCCTCACCCGCTGGCAGGTGCGTGGCGGCCACCTGAGGGGACGCCGGGGTATGTTGGGAGTGCGCGTCGGCCCGGCCGTTGGGGCCTCACACACCCGCCGGCTCCCTGCCCCGCCACACTTCACATTCCTGCCGGGGGCCAATTGTAATCCGCCGCTCCCCCCGTTCCCTCTCCCCACCAGGTGCTGTCACGGGGCGTCGCCAGGGGCAGGGGGCGGTGTCAAGGCCTCGGGGCTGCCGCGGCGGCTCCTGACTGTTGCAGCTGAAAAAGCATCCGGAATTATAACACTGCCCGAGGTGTTGCGTGGCCGTCTGGCCTGGCGCGGCTGCCCTACATGTCTGGGTTCGGGGGAGTGTGTGGGAGGAGGAGGGGCGACACCCATGCCTGGCCTCCTGCACGGACTGGAGAGGCGGGTGCTGGGGACAGCGGGGACAGCAGTACTGACGGGGCCGGCGGGTGAGGGAGGAATGGAGCGGTCGGGGAGGGGCAGGGAGGGCGGCGAGGCAGGATCAGTGACCGGCAGCCCAGGGTGCGGGGCGGCTCATGCAGGTGTTACTAACCCTCTGCTTCTCCCTTACAGACCCTGGAGGGGCGGGCGGCGCACGTGCTGGTGGCGCATCACGCCCTAATAGGAGGCTGTGAGGGCGTGCGCTCCCCGATCGAGATGGTGGTGACGGCGTGCAGGCGGCGGGCGTGGGTGGTATTCAACGCCCACCACGGGGACCTGCACTCCTACGTGCGGGTGCGGCGGCGGCTGCGAGAGGCGGAGGCGCAGCGTCTCTTCTCCAAGGTGGCCACCACCGTCGCCGCCTGTCACGACGCCGGGCTTGTTCTCAGGGGACCTCAAGCTACGCAAATTTGTCTTCACCGACCCAGACAGGTGAGTCGCTCGGGGCCAGCGGGAGGGGCGCCGCCTGGCATGGGTGCGGGAGGCGGGGCGGGCGTGATGTGGGGCTTCCGGTGACTCCTGCAGCCTGTCTGGTGCTGTCGTCGCCAGGCAACTCACCAGGAGACGAGGCGTGGCGCTGACTGCCAAGGTCGCCGGCACCAAAGAGACCTTTATGTAATGCAGGCGGGACGTGACCCCGCGGCAGAGGGTGTGGGCGAAGGGCGTGGCGGGGGGCGGGGTTGTGGCCGCCCTAACCCTACTGCTCCGCGCCGCGGCCACTCAAGCACCTCGGGGTGAGGTGCGGGTCCGCGGGAGCTTTCCCCAGTCAGTGGCAGGACGGGGTGAAGACCTCCTTGCGCTGCCTACAGGGCGTGGGAGGCGTGTAAACGCGCCAGGCACCATTGGTGGCCTGCCTTTATTACCGAGATGGCCTGAGTGGCTTGGCCGCAGCTGCGTCCTTGAAAGTATTTTTAAGTTGTCCTGCAGATGAGAGAAAGAGGGAGAGGGAGAGAGAGGGAGGAAGGGAGGGAGAGGAGGCACGGAGGAAAGGAGGGAGAGGAGTGAGCGTCTCGTGTTGGGTCTGCTGGTCCCCACCGCCTTCTGCCCTCCACGTCACTCACCACTCTCCCTCTCCCCGTGCCTCTCCCTCCACACCCACACACTCAGAATAGCAGACACCCCGAAAAAGGACTATCTCTTCGCTCCTTTCCTTCCTCAAGCCTCGTTTCAACCCTCGCTCTCCCTCCCTTTAGCGTGCACTACCTTCCCGTCCCCCGCCCTTCAGGAAGTGGCGGACGGGAAGATGTGAATGAATAGGAGGGGGAGAGGGAGGAGGAAGAGATAGGAGGGGAAGAGAGAGAGAGAGAGAGAGAGAGAGAGAGAGAGAGAGAGAGAGAGAGAGAGAGAGAGAGAGAGGATACGTATGAACACCCAACACTGACTCAAGGAATGTAGTCTCTCTCTCTCTCTCTCTCTCTCTCTCTCTCTCTCTCTCTCTCTCTCTCTCTCTCTCTCTCTCTCTCCCAGTAGAAGACAGGAACAGGTTGTAAGTATGCAGCAGCCACAGGCCACGAGACTCGCCATCCTGTAAGGCTGCGATGACCCTCAGTCTAGGACGTCGCGCCAAGGTCATCCCCAGGCCTATCTCTCTCTCTCTCTCTCTCTCTCTCTCTCTCTCTCTCTCTCTCTCTCTCTCTCTCTGATCGAAACTTCACACACATTGGCTGGCACACTACATACACAAACACATACACACACACACACATTCATATTCATTCATCATTACATACGTACATTCATGCATTCCTATTTCTCTCTCTCTCTCTCTCTCTCTCTCTCTCTCTCTCTCTCTCTCTCTCTCTCTCTCTCTCTCTCTCTCTCTCTCTCTGATCAAAAATACAGGTATCTCCTTATCTTTCACTTCACACACACACACACACACACACACACACACACACACACACACACACACACACACACACACACACACACACACACACACACACACACACATTCGTATCTACTCATCTATACATACATACATACATACATGGCGCCCTTCCTGCCCAGCCTGCCGACTAATCTTCGCTCTCCGTACACGCATACTTACACGGGTGTCATGAACATACATACTTATTTACATACACATAAACATTCCCCCCTCGTGTGTACTGACTGCTAAGCTACCTGCGTTACGTCATTCGCTCGCCGCTAGAAGGTGTTGTCATTCAGTGTGTATGTGTGTGTGTGTGTATATGTGTGTGTGTGTGTGTGTGTGTGTGTGTGTGTGTGTCGCAGTAAGGGTTATGCTTAGGGAATGCTTTTATTTTATTTATTCATCTCCTCTTCTTTATTTTCGCTTTATGTTCTTGTTCTCTTCCTCCTCTTCTTCCTGGTTCTTTTTCTTATTCTCTCCCTTTTCCGTTTTCTCCTCCTCCTCCTCCTCTTCCCAAATACAAATTAACCATTAATCGCTTAAAAATAAGAAAGCAATACTCAGGGAGAGAGAGAGAGAGAGAGAGAGAGAGAGAGAGAGAGAGAGAGAGAGAGAGAGAGAGAGAGAGAGAGAGAGAGAGAGAGAGAGGGAGGGAGGGAGGGGGGATATGTAAGACCGGTTAATTTGAAAGCGTGGCAGCTGTTTGGTTGGTGTGGAGGGTAGAAGGCAACAAACAGGCAACAGCAGCAGCGGCAGGAGACAGGTACAGGTAGGCAGGTGAGGAGGCTTGTTGCAACACTCAGGCAGGAACAAGCAAGGGTGAGGCAACTTGTCATATCAACGTTAGTAACCAGCAGAGAGAGAGAGAGAGAGAGAGAGAGAGAGAGAGAGAGAGAGAGAGAGAGAGAGAGAGAGAGAGTAAAACCAGCAAGTCCTCTCTCTTTTTCTTTCTACTGAAGCAGTTCTTTATTTTATTCTGACATTTTCTTGAGTTTCTGGGTTCAAGAAGTATTCGCTCATTTATTTATTAAGGAAATGAAGGTTCCGGGCCTTGCTTGGGTTGTGTAATGCATAGATGTATTGAATTAATAAGTTCCTGGGAGATTTAAATGTAATGTAGCAGCTGTGTGTGTGTGTGTGTGTGTGTGTGTGTGTGTGTGTGTGTGTGTGTGTGTGTGTGTGTGTGTGTGTGTGTGTGTGTTTATCTGCTGGTTCATCCGTTCATGCGTGCAGGCCACAGTATGTTTTTTGTTTGTCCGTCTTTCTGTTTTATCTGTCCGTTTGTCTATCTGCTTGTCTGTCTGTCTGCGTGTTGAAACTGCTTCGTGCTATCTACCACATGTTTATAGTAGTAACATTTATTTATGCTTCTCTATTGATGCATACGTCTCTCTCTCTCTCTCTCTCTCTCTCTCTCTCTCTCTCTCTCTCTCTCTCTCTCTCTCTCTCTCTCTCTCTCTCTCTCTCTCTCTCTCTCTCTCTCTCTCTCTCTCTCTCTCACACACACACACACACACAAACACATATGCCATGGCGCCTTAAATCAATCAATTCAGTCAGTCTGTATCCCACTGGTGACACCATTTATGTTCCCTTTCCTGCTCACTAACGGCATACTTTTTATTATATTAGTTTACTTAATAATTTTTTTCCACACACACTTCACACAAACTTTTTTTTGACCGGCTGTAAGATTGTGACCTTGTGCTGTGCTGCTGCAGCTGTAGTGGCGGTGGTGGTGGTGGTGTGGATACAGTAGTGCAGAGTGACGTGCTGTTGTGACACTCCTGATGGTGACCCGTGATAACCCGGCGTGCCCGTATCTTTGTTGTGGCGCGCAGCCCTCACCGGAGTAATGCTACCGAGCTGCGCAGTTTGGAGGTCTGGTAGCAACTTTCTCGTTCTCGTTTGCTGTGTGTGTGTGTGTGTGTGTTTGTGTGTGTGTTTGTGTGACCAGTGTGTGTTTCTGCAAGGTTTTCGTCTATTTCACCGTTGTGTTTCTTGTGTTCTTGCTAGTATTTCTGTACCTAATCTTTCTCCTTTTCTTTGTTGTGTTTATCTTGTAACCTGTGTGTTTCTACGAATGTTTTATGTCACAATGTGTTTTTTTTTTTTTGTGTTCTACTTAATAAATTATCATGCTTATTGTTCTCTTTGGTGTGTTTTATCATGTAACATGTGTATTCTTCTTTTGTAGCTTCATATTTCTTGTATTCTGATTGCGCACGAGTTTTCTATTGTCTTTTCTCGTTTTTCCCGGTGTATCTTGCGATTTATATATTTAATTTTCATTCCATATTTTGTCTGTTCCACCTCAGCAAGATCTCTTCCATTCTATCTTCGTATTCTTCCTATTCCACCTCCCTACCAATATTTTCTATAACCCTCTCGTGTACTTGTTCCTGTGACATATCTATTTGTACAAGTCATTCTTCTGTTTTATCTCCACATTTCGTCTGTTCCACCTACGTAAGAGTATTTCCATAACCCTTATCGCCTGCTTGCGCAACGTGAAGGCTTACTGATCAGTTTCACATTCTCAGGGGCCACTTAAAAAAAAAGAGAACCCACACATACTTGTCTCACCTTCTTGTTTGCGCAATAACCAGCCAGGTGTCTTGAGCGAAGTGCGTTTTCAGAGAGTGTGTTGGAAAATATATACGTCTGCTCTTGTGTGCCCTCTTGTGTACTGTCTATCTCTCTCTCTCTCTCTCTCTCTCTCTCTCTCTCTCTCTCTCTCTCTCTCTCTCTCTCTCTCTCTCTCTCTCTCTCTCTCTCTCGTTGGCTGGGGTGGTAATATAATGATATTTTTGTGTTTATTTTTGTTTTTAAAGTTATATTTTTGTCTCTCTCTCTCTCTCTCTCTCTCTCTCTCTCTCTCTCTCTCTCTCTCTCTCTCTCTCTCTCTCTCTCTCTCTCTCTCTCTCTCTCTCTCTCTCTCTCTCTCTCTCTCTCAAGGAAAATGCCATCTATAATTCTCATGTCGAACCTGATCACACACACACGCACTCACACACACACACACACACACACACACACACACACACACACACACACACACACACACACACACACACCTGTTCTACCGGTCATCTTGCGAAAGTAACCAAAAGAACTAATCATCTCTCTCTTTCTCTCTCTCTCTCTCTCTCTCTCTCTCTCTCTCTCTCTCTCTCTCTCTCTCTCTCTCTCTCTCTCTCTCTCTCTCTCTCTCTCTATTCCGGGCTTCATTTCCTGCGTTTCTCATTTGTTTTATTATTTTCCACTTTTTTTTCCTTCATGTATTTAATTTTTACACGAGTTACTGGTACGAGGAAAGGAAACGCGAGTTATTATTATTATTATTATTATTATTATTATTATTATTATTATTATTATTTTTATTTTTTTTTGCTTTCCTGTGAATTTGCTCATTAATTAATTTCCGCCGATGAGTCACAGAACTATTGAGGCTTTGGCGTTTGAGGAGAAAAATGGTGGAAATTTGTAAGAGTTTGTGGAAATGCTCTGAGTATACACGTGTGTGTGTGTGTCTGTGTGTGTGTGTGTGTGTGTTTGTCAGTGTATGTTGGTCCGCGCTTCATCCTTCAGCAGTATGACTCACACACACACACACACACACACACACACACACACACACACACACACACACACACACACACACACACACACACACACACACACACACACACACACACACACACACACACACACACACACACACACACACACACACACACACACAAGATCAGATGTTGAGTGACATAGACAATTATGAATGTTACGTAAACAGACAGACAGACAGACAGACAGACAGACAGACAGACAGACAAGGAAGAGAATAGACAGATATAGCCTCATTCGAGTCACGAGTTGCCTGGTATTCAGACACACGGACAGACGGACATAAACGGACCGGCAGAGAGACAGACTGCCAAGTACTGTCAACCTAATACAGTCAGCCAGACGCCCTCTTACATATTGCACACCCCACTTATGTAGTTACGTACACACACACACACACACACACACACATTCTACCTTATAACACTTTCATGTTTTCCTTATTAATATTTTTGTTCACTATTACTGTTGCTACTACTATCGTCACTACCACCACCACCACCCATTTACCCAACAGTCTAGAAAGAGGACATCGTCTCTCTCTCTCTCTCTCTCTCTCTCTCTCTCTCTCTCTCTCTCTCTCTCTCTCTCTCTCTCTCCCACGGTAATCCCAGTAAACAGGAAGATCCGGTCAGTGGAAGGACGTGGGGGAGGGAGAGGAATAGGAGGAACTGACGAAAGGGAAGAGGAGGAAAGGGAGAGGAAAGGGAGAAGATAAAATAGGAAAGGATTAACGATGGAGCAAAAATATAAAAGTCTAGTTCACAGTTAGGAAAGGGAGGAAAGGGAAGGGAGAGAAGGTAGGGAAGGGAGAGAAGGGAGGGAAGGGAGAGAAGGGAGGAAAGGAGGGAAGCAGCGTGAGTGAAGGGTTGAGAAGGGCAGGTAGTATGAGGTAAGGAAGGGAGGGATGGAGGGAAGGGAGGGAAGGGAGGGAGGGAGGGAAGATGGCGTGATGCATCTAAATATTTCTTCTTTGACCTAAATGAATTTGTAGGACACTGACGGGCCGCCCTTGAGGAGGAGGAGGAGGAGGAGGAGGAGGAGGAGGAGGAGGAGGAGGAGGAGGAGGAAGAGACGGAGAGAAAGACCGAGAGAGAGATTGAGTGGGGAGAGTAAGAAGGAAGGCAATTCTCACTTCTCAGATCACTGTATCGAGAGAGAGAGAGAGAGAGAGAGAGAGAGAGAGAGAGAGAGAGAGAGAGAGAGAGAGAGAGAGAGTGGGGAGAGGGTTTTCAAATGACGTCCTCTAAAGCACACCTGTCCTTAGTTTTTTTTTTTCAGAATGCCAGGTGTTTTTAGCTGAGGTGTGTGTGTGTGTGTGTGTGTGTGTGTGTGTGTGTGTGTGTGTGTGTGTGTGTGTGTGTGTGTGTTAATACAAAAAATTAAAATGATAATAGTAGCAACAATAATAAGGAATAAATGAAAGCTTTTATACACACATTCTGCATGATCCAGAAAAAAAAAAAAGAAAAACGAAAGCAAACACAAACAAGAAAGAAAGAAAAAAAAACAAGATTAGTCACAAGTATTTTTAGATGACAACATTTCTGCCTCCTTGAAAAAATAAAATAACAACAACAACAACGAGAGAGAGAGAGAGAGAGAGAGAGAGAGAGAGAGAGAGAGAGAGAGAGAGAGAGAGAGAGAGAGAGAGAGAGAGAGGACACCGAAGTAATCAAGTGGTCTTTTGAAAACACGCGTGGCATTTAGTGCGTGGTATCCAGAATTGCGTAAGGAGAGACTTGAGTAGCATGGGATTAAGAGGATATAGGACTGAGCCCACGTCACGTGGCATTTACTCCATCAAGTGGCATTTGCCGGTGAGGAAAGAGAGAGAGAGAGAGAGAGAGAGAGAGAGAGAGAGAGAGAGAGAGAGAGAGAGAGAGAGAGAGAGAGAGAGAGAGAGAGAGAGAGAGAGAGAGAGAGAGAGAGAGAGAGAGAGAGAGGAGCAGGTGACATCATGAAAATATAAGGAAATCTTAATCGTTGCTAAGATTTAAGGAAAATAAGGCAGAGAGAGAGAGAGAGAGAGAGAGAGAGAGAGAGAGAGAGAGAGAGAGAGAGAGGTGACGTCATGAAAATATAAAGAAATCGTAAACGTCGCTAAGATTCATGGAAATAAAAAAAAAGAGAGGAAAGGAAAATATTGATTCGTATGAGGAATAACTTTTATTATTTAATTTTACTTGAAGAAACTGATAAAAAAAGATAAATAGTCATCAGAAATTAAAAGGAAATAATAAACACTGCTGAGATTAAAGGGAAAAAAAAATAGCATAAGAAACAAAACTATTTATTTCAGATGGTATTTCAATCACAAAGAAACTGAAGTAAGAAAAAAAAGACCAAAACTGAAAGAAAAAAAAATCTCATCACTCAGACAATATAAAGACAAACAAACAAACATCAATTCACTAAACATTTATAAACGCAGCTCAAAAAAAAAAAATAGCATTCAATTTTTTTCTTACATTAAAAGCTGAAATGAAAAGACGAGAAGAAATATTGAGTGGTAAATTTGTACTCGGATATGACATGAGGAGGAGGAGGAGGAGGGGGAGGAGGTGGAGGTGGAGGTGGAGGTGGAGGTGGAGGTGGAGGACTTTTGCGTCTTTCTCATCCTGCCCACTCATAGGAAATCACTCAAATACAAAGGAAATAGAGGTGGTGGTGGTGGTGGTTGTGGTGGTGGTGGTGGTGGTGTGGATAAGAGAGTTAAAAATTAAGTGTAAATGGAGAATGAGGATGTGGAGATGGTGATGAGATGGCGTAGGAGGAGGAGGAGGAGGAGGAGGAGGAGGAGTGTTTCCCGCATTCATAAGTACCTTTACCCTGGACAGGAATGTGGCGATCCTCCTCCTCCTCCTCCTCCTCCTCCTCCTCCTCCTCCTCCTCCTCCTCCCTGCTGCTGCTGCTGCTGTTATCTCTCTCTCTCTCTCTCTCTCTCTCTCTCTCTCTCTCTCTCTCTCTCTCTCTCTCTCTCTCTCTCTCTCTCTCTCTCTCTCTCTCTCTCTCTCTCTCTCTCCGGATGAGGCAGATTCCTAAGTGCCTTGCGGTTCGTGAGGGGGAAATGCCCGCAACACACACACACACACACACACACACACACACACACACACACACACACACACACACACACACACACACACACACACACACACACACACACAAAACATAGCCACGTGAGAAAGAAAGATGCATGTATGTAATAACTTTACACACACACACACACACACACACACACACACACACACACACACACACACACACACACACACACACACACACACACACACACACACACCCCAACCTCACCCCACCCTACCCCACCCCAAGACAGCTCACCACACCCCACCCCAGCCCCCGCCTCGCCGCCCGCACGCAAAGGGGCTTCTCGGAGCCTTGAGAACCATCCACTCGGTAATATTGACTAGATGTTTTCACCGCACCCTGACGTCACACCTGCCAATGACGTCATGAGGTACGCACCTTTGCCGGGCCGGGATGGAGGTCCTTTCGCTCAATTTCCCCACGTGTCTTCCCTCTTCCCCTTCCCCAACCCGCTTATGTTGTGGGATTAAGTGGGGTTTCACTGGTTCATTCTGAGAGATGTTTAGGTGATGGGGACTTTGTTAGGGGAAAGAGGAAGAGGAGGAATGGGGTTTGTTGCGAGGGATGCGGTAAAGATGATGCTTTTGCGAAGGGGAGAGAAAGAGGATGAGGAGGAGGAGGAAGACAAGGAAAGGTATGAGGAGAAGGAGGAGGGAGAATACAAGGAAAAGGATGAAAAAGATTATTGCTACAAAGGATATAGGAAAAGTTAGCGTGGCGGTGCTGTTGTGGGGATCTGGAGAAGACAAAGAGGATGAGGAGGAGGAGGAGGAGGAGGAGGAGGAGGAGGAGGATTACAGTCAAGGTTTGCGTGTTTGTTGTTGTGGAGATCTGAGGAAGACAAAGAGGAGGAGGAAGAGAAGATAGAAAGAAGAAATAATTTTTGTAAGGGATGCAGTGAGGATTAGTTAAACATACCTGTAATGAAACCCTTGCACCATTATTCAAGTATCAAATTCCAACTAGAAATAGAATAACAGGACATAGAAGAAAGGAGGATATGCTTCTGTTAAAGGGAATCACTGTTTCTCTGCCTGTTTCTTTAGCGTGATGTTCTGGGAATGAGAAACACAGTAGATGATCAGAGAGATGATACAGTAGGAAGGAAGGGAAGAGGAGGGAGAGAGACAGAGAGAGGATGTGTTTCTACTGAAGGGGCCACACAGATGTTTCCAGAAGGTGATATCAGCGTGGTGATGTCATGGTGACGGGAAAGAGTGGGAAGGTTAGTGAGGGGGAAGGAATGAGAGGAAAGGGGTGGGGAGAGATGAGAGAGGAAGGACATGTCTTCACTAATAGCAGCTCAGATGTTTTCCCGAAGGTGTTGATGTGGTGATGTGCTAACGGGAAGAAGTGGGAGGGTTGTGTAAAGGAGTGAAGAGGGAGAGATGAGAGTAAGGCATGAGGGAAGAGAAAAAAACAAGAAAGAGAGAATGTGTTTATAGTGATACAGACTGGTAATGAATGTTGAAAGAAGGAATGAGGGTAGAGAAAGACGAACAAGAGTAACGAATGAGAGGAGAGGAAAGAAAAGCAAGGGAAAGAGAAAGTACATCTACTCTAATACAAACTCCAATCCTCTGTTCCCTCATTCCTTACTTTATCACCTTTCCCTTTATTCCTTCTTACTGTCACAACCTTCCCAGCCCATAACACAACCACGCCTTTCCAGGTAATATATGCATGACATTGCCGTGGGAGAGAGAGAGAGAGAGAGAGAGAGAGAGAGAGAGAGAGAGAGAGAGAGAGAGAGAGAGAGAGAGAGAGCGGATTCGGTAGGAGAGATGAGTAGGAGCAGGAAGAGGAGGAAGAGGAGGAAGAGGAGGAGGAGGAGTGGGGTTAGTCTGACCTTCCTGTAGGAGTCATCGTAATTAGTGATATATGAGTGACTTATGGAGATGAGGAAAAAGAGGAGGAGGAGAAGGAGGAGGAGGAGGAGGAGGCTTAGGGCGAGGAATACAGTAGGCGAGACAAGAGGAGGAGGAGGAGGAGGAGGAGTGGGGTTCATCTGACCTTTCTTTGGGAGTCACCGTGACGTCATCCCCTCACGCAGTCTGCCTCTCAGCCCTCCCTCGCATTCGCAGCGGCAGTGGCGGACGTGACATTCAGCGGAGGGGGACACGCGCTTAATCCTCCTTACCCCTAGTGACCCCGGGTGGGAATGAGGGCGGGGCGGGGCGGGGCGAGAGGGGACTTTGAACACGTGATGGGGAAGGAGAGGAGAGGAGACAGGAGGCAAGACAACATGTGATTA
>NC_087183.1:16692367-16694867 GCF_035594125.1 Scylla paramamosain
GGAGTGTTGCAATATGTCTCGCTGGTTGAAAGGCAGGCCAGGTGAGAGGGATACCTGCGTGTGTGTGTGTGTGTGTGTGTGTGTGTGTGTGTGTGTGTGTGTGTGTTGCTCAATGCTCCAAGAACCTCATCTGAAAACATCAATTTGTAACCCATTCCAAAGGTTCATAGTTCATACTCCTTCCCTTCCACTTGCCTTACCCCTTTCCTTCCACTTGCCTTCCCTTCCTCTCCTTTCCTTTCTCTTTCCTTCATTGCGTTTTCTATTTCATATTCTACCCTTCACTGAATCCTGTGTGTGTGTGTGTGTGTGTGTGTGTGTGTGTGTGTGTGTGTGTGTGTGTGTGTGTGTGTGTGTGTGTGTGTGTGTTAGGCAAGAGTGTTTAATCTCTCCTTACCCAACACGTCTCGCAGTCTTCTTAAGGTGGAACGTGATTTATACCTTTAATGAATCCCTTACTCGTAGCTTCTAGCCATGATGGAGCGGCAGCAGCAGCAAGAGGAGGAGGAGGAGGATGAGGAGGGAGAGATGCATATCTTTAGATGAGAGGGAGAGATGAGGGGATGGATGGAGAGATAAGGTAAACAGAAGAGAACCTTACCTAACCTAACCTAACCTAACCTAACCTAACCTTACCTAACCTAACCTCACCTCACCTCACCTAACCTAACCTAACCTAACCTAACCTTACCTAACCTAACCTCACCTCACCTAACCTAACCTAACCTAACCTAACCTCACCTCACCTCACCTCACCTCACCTCACCTCACCTAACCTAACCTCACCTAACCTAACCTAACCTTACCTTATCTAACCGCACCTTACGTTACCTCACCTTACCTTACCTTACCTTACACCTCTCTCTCTCTCTCCTCTCCTCCTCTCACCCCTTCCCCCCGTTACCTCTTGGGCCACTGCATCGTCACCTTAACTTGCGTCATAAAGTATTAATGTCAGGTGTGCGCAGGTTCGAACCCCACTACCGCTACTACTTATTGTTATTTTTTTAACCTATTTTTGTTGCTATATTTTATTTCAGTGTATGTTATTATTATTATTATTATTATTATTATTATTATTATTATTATTATTATTATTATTATTATTATTATTATTATTTATATACTTATTTTTTTATTTCGTGACTTGTTCCTTTGTTTTTTGTTTCTCTTTTTTTCTTTTTTTTGTCAAGGTTTATTTTCCAGTTATTTTTTTCCTTTTTATTTCTTTCGTCTCTCTCTCTCTCTCTCTCTCTCTCTCTCTCTCTCTCTCTCTCTCTCTCTCTCTCTCTCTCTCTCTCTCTCTCTCTCTCTCTCTCTCTCTCTCTCTCTCTCTCTCTCTCTCTCTCTCTCTCTCTCTCTCTCTCTCTCTCTCTCTCTCTCTCTCTCTCTCTCTCTCTCTCTCTCTCTCTCTGCATGAGCGTATTAATGTCAAGAGATGTACTCGTATCTCGTAACTTTCCCTAACCTTCACCCGAATCAGAGAGAGAGAGAGAGAGAGAGAGAGAGAGAGAGAGAGAGAGAGAGAGAGAGAGAGAGAGAGAGAGGAGGGAGGGTTAGTATATAAAGTTTGGTATGTAGATACTTAAAGGGAAAAAAACAAAGAGGGTTCTTAAAATTACCTTGAGGAACGCCTTAGAAGAACCAGAGAGAGTCATTCTACTTTTAGAGGTTTTCACTTCCTCCTCCTCCTCCTCCTCCACCACGTTTTCCACATCCTCCTCCTCCGCTGTCACCTCCTGTTCTTCCTCCTCTTCTTCGCATCCTCCTCCTCCTCCGCTGTCACCTCCTGTTCTTTCTCTTCGTCTTCGCATTCTCCTCTTCCACTACCAGCTCTTTTGTTCTTCCTCTTCTTCATCCTCTCCACTTTTTTCCTTGTCTTCATCCTTCATCACCATTACCACATGTCCTCATATTCTCCCATTACCTCCTCTTCCTCTTTTTCCTCTTCCTCCACCACCTTCTATTCTACCACCATCACCTTTCCTTCTCTTACTCTCCTATCATCACCACCACCATCACCTCTATCACTTCCACCTCTGTATCCCCCCTTCCTTTTTCCACCTTCTACTCCACCACTACCACCATCACCTCTACCACTTCTTTACCTCCCCTTCCTTTTTCCACCACCTCTTCTATTCCACCACTATCAACTCCACCTCCACCTCGTCCTGCTTCCTTTAGTGGAATCGGAGCAGTGGCAGAGGATGGCGCGGTGACTCACGGAACCTTCCACGCTAAATTAGGGGCCGTTGCGTCATCACCCGTGGACGGAGGAGCAGGTAGGAGGGTGACAGGCGGGTGGGGGGTGAGGGATAAGGGGGTCAGAGGGGGAGGGGATGGCAATACGTCACACTTCTCTCTTAGTTTGGCTACAGGTAACCATAGCAACACAAACGTCCGGCTCTCTCTCTCTCTCTCTCTCTGTGTGTGTGTGTGTGTGTGTGTGTGTGTGAATAAGGGACTTGTATGTATAGGGGAGATGAAAAGTGAGTAATGA
>NC_087183.1:16699867-16704867 GCF_035594125.1 Scylla paramamosain
GTGGATGGGTGAGCTAAGAACTAGGTGTGGATGGGTGTGCCTGTGTGAGTGGGTGTGGATGGGTGGGTGGGTGGGTGGATCAGTGTGAGTGGGTTAGTTTATCAAAAGGGTGGAGTGAGGTGTGGCTAGGGCGGAGGTGGAGAAGGTGGAGGAGGTGGAGGTGGAGGGAAAGAAACTTAAGCCCACTACCTCTTTATTATTATTATTATTATTATTATTATTATTATTATTATTATTATTATTATTATTATCATTATCATCATCATCATCATCACCATCATCATCACCCACTGTCTTTCTCTTTTATTCTTTTATCGACAGTTTCTTTCTTCCTTTGTCCTCATTTCCTTCCCTTTTCCCTTTTTTCTCCTTCCTTCCTTTCTTCTTCTTGTTTAAACTTTGTCTTATTTTTCCTTGTATTTCTCTTTTTTCTCTCTTGTTTGTTTCGTTTCTATTTTCATTGCCTCCATTACTCCAATTCTCCTCCTCCTCCTCCTCCTCCTCCTCCTCCTCCTCCTCCTCCTCCTCCTTCTCCTCCTCCTCATTATTACTATTCATCTTCCTTCATCTGTTCGTCTCACGTTTCCTT
This sequence comes from Scylla paramamosain, assembly GCF_035594125.1. Lineage (NCBI taxonomy): Eukaryota > Metazoa > Arthropoda > Malacostraca > Decapoda > Portunidae > Scylla > Scylla paramamosain. The sequence goes on from NC_087183.1 coordinate 16,700,457, forward strand.
ATTACTCTCTCTCTCTCTCTCTCTCTCTCTCTCTCTCTCTCTCTCTCTCTCTCTCTCTCTCTCTCTCTCTCTCTCTCTCTCTCTCTCTCTCTCTCTCTCTCTCTCTCTCTCATAAAGAACATTATTGATTACAAAAAGTCGAGATCTGAAGGCGTTGTCAAGGCGACCACCTTTGGAGAGGAGGAGGAGGAGGAGGAGGAGGAGGAGGAAGAAGAAATATCAGAAGTGAAAGAGGTAGAAGAAGAAAGGATTGGGATGAAAGATAAGGAGGAGACTGAAGGAAGAGGAAGAGTAAGAGGAAGAGGAGGATTAAGGAGAGTTATGTGAAGAAGAGAAAGAGAGAGAGAGAGAGAGAGAGAGAGAGAGAGAGAGAGAGAGAGAGAGAGAGAGAGAGAGAGAGAGAGAGAGAGAGAGAGAGGCGGGGGAATGTTATAGAAATCTTTATATCCGTGTTTCGCAATTTTTTTTTATTATTATTTTCGTTTTTTTTTTAAAATTTTGTTTTTGTTTCCTGCAAGCTTGGTCGTGTTTCCTGTTTCTAAAAATATTTCCATCCAGACTAACAGTTTTTTTAGAAATATATTTAATTTTTACGCGTGGGATTTAATTTGCTCTTTTCCGTTTATTTTTGTCCGTGTTTCCTTTATTTTATTCATTTGTTTATCTTCTGTTTTTTTTATATTTTTTTTTTGCATTTTTTTCCGTTTTCATGAGAAGCTTGTTTACTTTCCTTTCCTTTTCCTTTCTCCTCTTCAATCGAACATTTTTAGAATTTTCAAGGGATGTTTGTCATATATATAAGTATTTTTTTCCTTCATTTTTTTCTTCTCTTTAATGAAACGTTTCCAGGAATTTGAAAGGTTATATTATTTTTTTTTTCATAAATATATTTTTTTTAATTTACTGTAGGAAAATTTTTTTGATGCGTTTGACAGAAAAGAAAATTCATAAGCCTGGAAATTAACAACAGTAACAACAACAACAACAACAATAACAACAACAATTTGCTTTGGTACGTAAATTAATAGACAATGGAAAAGAAAAATGCAGTTGAACCTCCTCCTCCTCCTCCTCCTCCTCCTCCTCCTCCTCCTCCTCCTCCTCCTCCTCCTCCTCCTCCTCCTCCTCCTCCTCCTGATCTTTGGAACCTAAGGGAAAGAATATAAAGAAAGATGGAAAATAAGTAAGAAAATATGTCGTTAGTGTTATTTTCTTGTTTTTTCTTTGTTTTCTTTACTCCGATTTTTATTTTTTTTTACATTTTTTTCTTGATTTTCTTTTTTTCTTTCTTTTTACCTTTTTCCCTTGTTACCTTCCTTACTTCCTACTTTTCTCCTGTTTTCCAGTTTCCTTCCATTCTTCCTTCCTTCCTTCCTTCCTTCCTTCCTTCCTTCCTTCCTTCCTTCATTCATTCATTCATTCATCCTCCACTCATTATTATTATTATTATCATCTTTTTTCTACTTGATTTTTGTTACTTGTGTATTAATATGTCAGATCTGCGTGTGTGTGTCCGTATGTGTGTGTGTGCGTGTGCGTGTGTCTATCTATCTTTGGGCGTGGGTGCAAATGGGCGTATCTTCCAGGGTGGGGCTTGGTGGGCGTGGCTGTGGTAAGACCCAGCTATGAAGACCCCCGCCCTTACCCACCCTTCCCCCTCACCATCACCCACTCCCCTCCCCGCCAACCCACCACCTCTTACCCTCCCATTCCTCAGACAGTCTTCCGGGTGGGCAAAATGTGTTTTTTTTTTTCCTTACTTTTTTCCCCTGTGCCGTAAAAGGAGCGCGGGTGTGAAATACTGGGCAGGGGAAAAAAATAGTTTGTTTACCGGTAGAATGAGGAAGAAGAAAAGGAAAAAGAGGAGGAGGAGGAGGAGGAAGAGAGATAATTACGTAGTAGTGAGTTTAAGAAGATTTTTGCGTTGTAGGAGGAGGAGGAGGAGGAGGAGGAGGAGGAGGAAGGATTTGTAATAGAGAAGTAGGAAGACAAAAAAAGAAAATTTGCATATTGGTAAAATAAGGAAAGAATTTTGTGGATTGGGAGGAAAAGGGAGGAGGAGGAGGAGGAAGAGGAGGAGGAGGTAGAAGAAGAAGAAGAAGAAGAAGATTTAGTAGAGAAAGAGTAGAGAAAAAACGCACTTTTGTTAGATATAGAATAAAGAAAATTAAGATGAGGAGGAAGAGAAGAAGAAGAGGAGGAAGAATAAGAAAATACATACGAAAGAGAAGGAAGATTTTATAGTAAATAATGAACAGGAAGTAGGTAATTATGATAAGAGTAAGAGAGAGAGAAAAAAAATATGATAAAATAACATAAAATTGTGTTAAGAAGAAAAGGAAGAAAATAAGGAAGAGAAGGAGGAGAAAGGAAGTGTTTGTGGTGCAGATAGAAGGAAAAAAAAAGGTAAACAGGAAGAAAGGAAGAAAGGAGGGAAGGAAGGAGTGAAGAAAGAAACTGTTATATAAAAGGAGTGTGCTTACGTCCTCTCTCTCTCTCTCTCTCTCTCTCTCTCTCTCTCTCTCTCTCTCTCTCTCTCTCTCTCTCTCTCTCTCTCTCTCTCTCTCTCTCTCTCTCTCTCTCTCTCTCACATCCCCTCACCACATCCCCTCGCCACATCCCCACAATCAATTACCAGAGAGAGAGAGAGAGAGAGAGAGAGAGAGAGAGAGAGAGAGAGAGAGAGAGAGAGAGAGGGAGGGAGCTATATTTCAAGGACAAATTTCCCAATGCTGTCAACGGCTTTAACGTGAAATGTTTCCCCTCAAGTGGTGTTTTCCTCTCTATTTTTTCCCTCTCGTGGGTGTGATGACGTCAGGGAGGAAAGGTTGAGAGAGAGAGAGAGAGAGAGAGAGAGAGAGAGAGAGAGAGAGAGAGAGAGAGAGAGAGCAGAGAGCAGAGAATGAGAGAAAACGTCACAAAGGCGGAGAATATTGACCTCTCTCTCTCTCTCTCTCTCTCTCTCTCTCTCTCTCTCTCTCTCTCTCTCTCTCTCTCTCTCTCTCTCTCTCTCTCTCTCTCTCTTTCTCACTGACCTTTGACCCCCCTGTGCCATCCCAGGTTGAAACAAATGACCTTACTTACTCTTTGACCTTCCCACTGCAAGGATACAGTGGCAGATGTCACTGGAGGAGGAGGAGGAGGAGGAGGAAGAGGAGGAGGAGGAGGAGAGGAGGAAGTTATTTTGTATTGTTAATTTTTTTACTCTTTCATTCTTGTGTTATGAGAGAGAGAGAGAGAGAGAGAGAGAGAGAGAGAGAGAGAGAGAGAGAGAGAGAGAGAGAGAGAGAGAGAGAGAGATTATGAATGTACTTGTATGGGTTGTGTGACGTGTGTGTGTGTGTGTGTGTGTGTGTGTGTGTGTGTGTGTGTGTGTGTGTGTGTGTGTGTGTGTGTGTGTGTGTGAATTATTCTTCTTGTCTCTGTTTCTTTTTATGTTTGTTCTTATTTCTCTTTATTTATTCATTATTTCCTTCTCTCTCTCTCTCTCTCTCTCTCTCTCTCTCTCTCTCTCTCTCTCTCTCTCTCTCTCTCTCTCTCTCTCTCTCTCTCTCTCTCTCTCTCTCTCTCTGCCACGGAAGACCTAGACAAGGAAACGAAAGGGAGGAGGAGGAGGAGGAGGAGGAGGAAAGGCAATATAAGACGAGGAAGGGAAGACATGATGATTTCTTCTTCTTCTTCTTCTTCTCCTTCGTTTTCTTGTTTGTTGTTATTGTTTGTTGTTGTACTTGTTGTTGTTGTTGTTGTTGTTGTACTTAATTTTTTACTACTACTACTACTACGACTACTACTACTACTACTACTAATTCCTCATTTCGTGTTTTATTCATGTTCCGTCCTTCAGTTTCTTATTCTCTCTCTCTCTCTCTCTCTCTCTCTCTCTCTCTCTCTCTCTCTCTCTCTCTCTCTCTCTGCGTCATTCATTCTCCTTTTCTTCACTTTTTTTCTTCCTCTTCCTTTTCTTTCCTTTCTTATTGGTGTATACAATTTTTTGCCTTTCTCTCACTTCCCTCTTTTATCTTTCATCATTTGTTGTTTTGTAATCTTCATTCATTCATTCTCTCTCCTCTCCTTTCTTTCTCTCCTCCCTTTCTTCTCTCTCTTTCCTTCCTTCTTTCCTTCCTTCCTTTCTTTCTTCCTTCCTTTCTTTCTTTCTTTCTTTCTTTCTTTCCTTCCTTCCTTCCTTCCTTCCTTCCTTGTTTTCTTCCTCCTCTCTCCTTCTCTTCCCTTAAGCATCCTAACTTAAAGTAGAGAAAGAGACAGAGATAGATAGATAGATAGATAGATAGATAGATAGATAGATAGATAGAGAGAGAGAGAGAGAGAGAGAGAGAGAGAGAGAGAGAGAGAGAGAGAGAGAGAGAGAGAGAGAGAGAGAGAGAGGGGGGGATCTTCACCTTTTCGAGCACGT
>NC_087183.1:16709867-16712367 GCF_035594125.1 Scylla paramamosain
TTTTTTTTTTACTGAGGTTTCCAAGTGCATTTTATATTTATTTATTTATTTATTTGTTTATTTATTTATTGATTAATTTTACGTGTGATCGTGATGATGTAAGGAGAGGAAGTTACAGTGGCGTGCCAGTGTATTTCTCATGATCCTCGTGACAGTTTAACAAGCAGAGGGAGTCATTGTGGTTTTCAAGGATGTTCTCATGATCCAAGTGGAAGTTACTGAGGTGTTCAAGGGTGTGTGTTTCATCATCCTGCTTGTAATCTAATAAGAAGAGGAAGTTACTGTGGCTTGTTGGTGTGTGTTTATGTGATTCCGGCGATAGTTTGACAAGAATTCAGCACCATTAGCGAGGAAGTAAACACACACACTCTTTAAAACTTTGATAATCTCTGTGGCCTTTGAAAACTGTCGTAGGGAGATGAAAAGCAAAGGGATTTAGAATATGGAGGGATGGGGGTGGTATTTCTGGTGGGTTGTTCCTCCTTTGTGTTCTGTTGTGGTTCTCTGGGCTTATTTTTAAGGGGCCATTCATATTGTGGAATTTTGAACTTCCTGTGAAGGTTGCCAAACGTGGAGATGCGAGAGGCAGGAGTGGAATATTGTTTAAACTTGGCACACACACACACACACACACACACACACACACACACACACACACACTAGTATACCTGCTGCTCCACACGTTATCCTCCTCCTCCTCCTCCTCCTCCTCCTCCTCCTCCTCCTCCTCCTCCTCCTCCTCCTTCTGTTGTTCTACTTGTCCTTATTTTCCTTGTTCATTTTCGTTTCTCGCCACGTACTTTCTCTCTCTCTCTCTCTCTCTCTCTCTCTCTCTCTCTCTCTCTCTCTCTCTCTCTCTCTCTCTCTCTCTCTCTCTCTCTCTCTCTCTGTGTGTGTGTGTGTGTGTGTGTTTGCACCTTCCCTCACGTCCGGTTCCCAAATTGGTTTTCAGAATAGCTCTCTTGTATCCAAATCATCTTCCCCTTACTCCCCTCTTCCCCTCATCCTCCCTCTCTTCCCCTCCCTTTATCTACATTCTTTTCTTTCTTCATCTCTGTCCTTTCTCCTCTTTGTTTATCCTCCTTACACTCCCCTTATTCTCTCTTCCCCTTACTGCTCATCCTTCCCCTCACTTTTCCCCTCTTCTACATTCTTTTCTTTGTTCATCTTCTTTCTCCTCCTCTTCCTCTTACATAATCAAGGATAATCTCTCCCTTCATTTCTCGTCTCTTTCCCTCTTTCTTCTCTCTTTCCCCTCTTATCCTCTTTTCCTCCCTTTCTCCTCTACATTCCTTCATCCTCTTTCGCCATCTCGTATTTCTTTATCGCCATCTCTTCCTTTCCTCTCCTCCTCCTCCTCCTCCTCCTCCTCCTCCTTCCTTTCATCCTTTCCTATGAAAATTTCCATGTCAGTTTTTCCATACTGCATGGTACTTTTCCCAACTATTTCCATGCCAGCGCAAGCTGGAGGGAGTGGTGGGTGGGGAGCAGCCTTCTGCTATGCTGTCCTGTCTCTCTTCACTGTAGCTAGTTAGAAGTAGTTACCAAACAGCCTTGCAAGGACCAAAAGGTTTGTTGCTGTTTGGCTTTCCTTTGTATTCCTTTGTATTCCTCCTCCTGCCAGCTGTTTTGATCATCAAGGTAAGAAGTTTTTGCGTCAGATGGATCAAGAGGAGGAGGAGGAGGAGGAGGAGGAGGAGGAGGAGGAGGAGGAGGAGGAGGAGAAGGAGGAGGAAAATTTATCGTTTGAACATTTTGACGGTCAGCATTGTAATTCCTCCTCCTCCTCCTCCTCCTCCTCCTCCTCCTCCTCCTCCTCCTCCTCTTGCAAGGATTTCCCAGCGTTACCACATTACTTGCACAGTGATGGGATGATCCGGGAAAGGTGAGGAGGAGGAGGAGGAGGAGGAGGAGGAGGGGGAGGAAGAAGAGGAGGAGGAGAGGAAGGGGAGCATTGGGAAAGGAAGGAATAGAAGAAATGGGGACGGACTGGGAAGGTTTAGAAGATAGGAAAGTAAGGAAATGGTGAAGAGGAAGGGGATGAGAGAAGGGGAAGTGATTAAAGAGAAAGAAATGGGGAGGACAAAGAGAAATGGATAAGGTGGGAAGGTTTTAGGGTTTAGGGAGTGAGGGGAAGGGATAGGGGAGTCAGGGAAGGGGATATGAGGGAAGGCAGGGAAGAGGAAGAAGACAAAGAAGGGAAAAACAAAAGATGACGTCACGAAAATTATGATTCCTTCTAGAAATTAAACCCTTTTGCTCAGAACTGGAGGAGGAGGAGGAGGAGGAGGAGGAGGAGGAGGAGGAGGAGGAGGGGAATGGGTGACGGGTGAGGGGTGTGGCCAAGGACGTCTCTCTCTCCCCCTTCCCCTCCCCTTGTTACCCCTTAGGGACACAAACTGGGACTCTTTGTCAAACGTCACACTTCCCCTCCCTTCTCTTCCCCTCTCCTTCCCCTCCCCTCCCCTTCCCCTCCCCTTCTCTTCCCCTTCCTTTCCCC
>NC_087183.1:16744867-16822367 GCF_035594125.1 Scylla paramamosain
TTTCACATGTATTTGTTTAGCGCATTGGGACAACATTCTTGTGTGTGTGTGTGTATGTGTGTGTGTGTGTGTGTGTGTGTGTGTGTATGTATGTGTGTGCACTCGTAACCTTCACCTCAATACTTACTGTGCAACGATCGTCCTCCCTTCCCTCCATCTCTTAATCCCCCCCCCTTCACTCTCCCCCCATCACTCTCCCCTCTCCCTGCTCATTCACGCGCTCTCTCCCCCCCCCTCGTCTGCTCGCCCGCCTCGACCTTGCAGTGACTCGCTAATGGTAATAGTAGGGAGGTTCTTGCTGTGTATTCCCATTACTTCGCACTCACTTCATACTACAACACACGTCACCATTTCTAGCAATTGGTTGGTTTTCTCTTTGGTGTTCTCATATCTTTTTTTTTCTTTTTTCTTCTTCTTTTTTTTTCGTCCCGTTTGTTGTCTTGTCTTCTTTTTTTTTTCTTTTTGTGTTCCCTTTTTTCCTCTTCTCTTATCTTCTATTCTGTTCTGTTCCGTTATCTCATCTCATCTCATCTCTTCTCCTCCCTTCTCTTCTCTTCTCTTCTTTTATCTTTTTTCTTTTCTTCTTTCCTGTTCTCCTCTCTTCTTTCCGGCTTTTTTTTTCAGTTTACTCCTTCATACCCTCGATTTTATTTCCTCCTTTCATTTTTTTTTAATTTCATTTCTTATCACGATCTACTATTACATTATCACCAGAAACGATCTTAATCTTGATCTTGGTAAGTCACGCATTTCTCTCTACGCCTTTAAGGGAAATGAAAGGAAGGATAAACAGTAACAAGCACACACCTTTAACTCACACACCTAACACACAGCATTATTGCCAGGTATTTCTTTTGACTCCTTTCCTCACTTGTGTAACCTCATTCCTCATTACTCTCACTTCGCTTAAGTTTTCTTGTTCATTCCCTTGTCACACCACGTACCTACTTAATTCCTTTCCTTCTTCCTTTTCCTTCATTCTTTTATTACGCTTTCATCATTCCTTATCACTCTGCTGCGTCCTTAAATAGATGGTTATTCGTTTGTATATCATTAAGCACATCCTTGATTTCTTTCCCTCCTCTTACCTCATCCCTCATCCACGACATTATCTCCTATTCCTGATTCACTCCTCACCTGTCCTCTGTTCGTCTTTATTTCTTCCCTTCTCACCTGCAATTAATGAGAGGTGTGGCTGGTATGACGCGGTGCTTGTTTCGGGGATGTTTTTGCGGTGGTGGGTGGTGGTGAAGGGGTGGTGAGGACAGGATGTTGTGGTGGGGTGGAGGGGTTACGGTATTAGGGGTGGTAATAGTATTTGCAGGATGTGGTAGTGATAGGATGATAAGGTGGAGTGAAGTGTGTGGTTTTGTAGTAGAAGTAGTAGTACCAACAACAGTAGCAGCAGCAGTAGTAGTAGTAGTAGTAGTAATAGTAGTAGTAGTAGTAGTAGACAAGGGTGTAACATTTCCTTATCATCACCTGAAGATCACTTACTTACATATCTAGGAGTAACGGCACCTGTTTAATTAGTGGCCCTAGGTGTGTGGCGGCATCTGACTGGGCCTGTGGCATCTGAGGAGGGAGGCCGCTGAAGAAAGAGGAGGAAGAGAGAGAGAGATACTGAAGGATGGGGAGGAGGAGGAGTAAGAGGAGAAAGGAACAGCGAAGAAGGAAAAAAGATAGTAGCAATTAAACAAGAACGTAAAGGAGAGAGAGAGAGAGAGAGAGAGAGAGAGAGAGAGAGAGAGAGAGAGAGAGAGAGAGAGAGAGAGAGAGAGAGAGTTGTGAGTGGGTGTGTGAGTGCGTTTGTTACCATCACGAGAGTAGCCAAGACATAGTATTGATCACTGCTCCATCCCCACCCCCCTTACCCCTTTTCCTCCATCTTCCCCCCCTCCCTCTTCCTCCTCCTGGTGCTGCTGCCTCGCCAACTCCCTTATGTTCGTCGCCCCTCATCAAGGTCACAGTATTAGGGCGGGTCCGGCATTGAAGTGAAGGTCTTGTTATTATATTACCCTTTGATGATTGTTTCTACGAGCTTCACCCTCTCAATCCATCCATTCATTCATCCATCCACCCTTTCAGTCCATCCATTTATCCACCTTTCCCTCCACCCACTTCCCCGTCCCTCTTCTTCCATGGGCGTGTCTGAATAAGGTTTTGCTACAGTGATTAACGTGTTTGTACCTGTTTTTCTCTGTTTTTTCCCTCTCCCAGGTGTTAATGAGAGGCGAGGTGGGTGAGGTTAATAGAAGCCACGTAGACTGGTCGGTTCTGATTAGATAAGGGCATTGTAGGTCACTAGGGTGAAGGGAAATACCTGTGATAGGAGGAAAAAAGAATAGAGAAAAAAAGTAGGGTACATTATCGTGTGTGTGTGTGTGTGTGTGTGTGTGTGTGTGTGTGGCGTGCGTCAATGCAGTGAAGGAAGAGGAGGGAGGAGGAGGAGGAGGAGGAGGAGGAGGAGGAGGAGGAGGAGGAGGAGGAGGAGGAGGAGGAGGGGCAGTGGAGGTTTGTTATGGCTGGTTCTGTGTTTATACCTAGAGAGAGAGAGAGAGAGAGAGAGAGAGAGAGAGAGAGAGAGAGAGAGAGAGAGAGAGAGAGAGAGAGTAGCCTGAAATACGGTCTAAAATTAGCGTAATTGGAAGTGGCTCTGCACTGCTCGAGGTCACCACCACCACCACTACCACCACCACCGCCGCTGCCGCACAAGTCGGAGGCCGCAACACGTCACCACCGCACTTGATACGGCTTTCTCCGTCACACGAGCGCCCGCCACGCCCAGTCCGCGGCTCAGTTTTCCCGCGTCACCACCTGAACGCCGGCTTAGAGGTCAGGAGGGAGGGGAGCAGGAGGGGGGAGTGTTCACGAGACAAGACAACGCCATCATAATTACGTGTGTGTGTGTGTGTGTGTGTGTGTGTGTGTGTTATGGGTGTCACGGCCAAGCAGCCAAGGTAGCGAGTCACGTTGCGTCATGGAGCAGCGGACGCGGACGGGGACGCGGATGAGAGATTGCGAGAGAGTGAGCGAATGATGTGAGTGAGAAAGAGAGAAAGAGAACACCGCTTCGGGGACACCTTGGCGCCGCGAGACACACACCTGCCGCGTGCATACACCACCTGTCTCACCTGGGAACGCCTGAGCACACCTGTGAATGATTTCCTCACGTTTACCTGTGCATCTTTCACGGTTGGGTTGCGTCACTCACTTGTGGACACCTGCAGGGTTATCACACCTGTTTAACTATCGCGTCTTGATTTTACGAACAGAAAACGAGAGCCCTGATTTACGCGGGTGTTAAGGGAAACAGCTCCTCGCTTGTATGTATGTATGTGTGTATGTCTGTCTGGTGTGTGTGTATGTGTGTGAGGTAATATTAACGTTACCAAACACGTGGACTTAAAACATTACGCCAGCCACTGTAACGCCTCCGCTTAAACCTTCACTACATCCACCTTCCACCTCGTGTCAAACTCAAAAGAACACAAAGAGAGAGGAACACCCTTACGAGACTTAAACTAAATTGAGTAAGTGAATAGATAATGATAGAAATAGAAAAAAAAACAATGGATGCAGGTTAGTAAAGACTCCTCACCTTTCACCTAAAGTTCTCTAAATTAAGATACGTGTAGGATAGAAAAAAAAAAAAAAAAATTGACCACTCGTGTCGTACCTTCGTCTCACCTGAAGTTACTGTAAATTAGAAATACCTGTAGGTAGTAAAGACGAAGACCCGTCACCTCAATCTCACCTGAAACTACTCTAAATTAAAAGGCAGTCCCTCCTCACCTGTGTACGTACCTTTTGTCTCACCTGAAGCTATTATGAATTAAAAGCAACACGTATAAAGTATAAGAAACAATAAAGAACAGAGCCCCTCCTCACCCCTGCCACACCTCCTGTCACACCTGCATACCATACCAGTGTCAAGGATTAGTGCCAGTGTCATTTTACCCGGAAGTCCTCGCCCCGCCCCTGACGCCGCGCCCCGCCCCGCCGCCACTGCCCGGGTGAGGCGAGGCGAGGCGGTGACCCTGCAAGGCGGCGTTGTGTAAGGCGCCGCGGGGAGACAAAGGAAATAGCCGCCGGGGAAGCCAACTGCAACAGCGGCGCGGCTCTGTCACAACCAGCACTCAGCTACACACACACACACACACACACACACACACACACACACACACACACACACACACACACACACACACACACACACACACACACGAGTAATTCCTTGTATTTCCCCTGTTGTTACCATATCCTACTCTTTCTTCAGCCTCACACACTCTCACACATACCTCCTCCGTTACACACACACACACACACACACACACACTAGAATAATTCCTTGTATTTCCCCTTTACTGTTACCATATCCTGCTCTCTCTCTCTCTCTCTCTCTCTCTCTCTCTCTCTCTCTCTCTCTCTCTCTCTCTCTCTCTCTCTCTCTCTCTCTCTCTCTCTCATATTCCATCCACCCCGGCTTCTACGTGTGTGTGTGTGTGTGTGTGTGTGTATGTGTGTGAGTGACATACCGCTGATTCATTCGTACGGGTTCTTCCACGGTTCTTTCCCTTTAGACTGGTCCCTTCCTCCCGGTCTTAACCCAGTCTTAACCCGCCCAGCCCAGTCTCTCCTCCTCCCGCTTGCCCCCAGCTGGCCGTGGTGAAAGAAGCTCGGTTAAGCAGAAAAGCAAGGCAATTCTGGCATCTGCTCTTTCTCACACCTGTCTTCTGAGTGTGCGTGTGTGTGTGTGTGTGTGTGTATGAGGAGAGGTGACGCCAGGGTGCATTTCCTCTCTCTCTCTCTCTCTCTCTCTCTCTCTCTCTCTCTCTCTCTCTCTCTCTCTCTCTCTCTCTCTCTCTCTCTCTCTCTCTCTCTCTCTCTCTCTCGTTTTATTTGTTTCTCATCCGTGTTTTGTTTTGGTTTTAAAGGAGATAGAGAGAAAAATATTTTGGGTTTATGAAAGTTTGTGTGGTATGTGGTCCTCTCTCTCTCTCTCTCTCTCTCTCTCTCTCTCTCTCTCTCTCTCTCTCTCTCTCTCTCTCTCTCTCTCTCTCTCTCTCTCTCTCTCTCTCAGCCAGTTTCTCCACTCCTTTATCTGTTTTGCTTTCTTAACTTCCCTCCCTCCCTCCCTCCCTCCCTCCCTCCCTCCCTCCCCCCTTGCCACCTCCACATCCCCCTCCCTCGTCTTGCGTTGCGACAGCCATTAAACTCCACATCAGAAGCAGACACTCTTAAAAAAAAAATAATAATAGAAATACAAGAACGCGAAGTATTGCAGTAACACTTGAATAAAAAAAAAGAATAAAAATAAAAGAAAGGGTATTGAGTGTGTTGTATTCTTAATATTTGCTGTCTTTGGATAGGTCAGGAGTGTTTGTGTGGAAAGTGTGGGATTGCATGCTTTTGGGGTAAGTGTGTGTGTGTGTGTGTGTGGGTAGTAGTAGTAGTAGTAGTGTTGCAAGGGTGGAGGGCCGGAGGTGGGGTTGGGTAGTGTGTGTGTGTGTGTGTGTGTGTGTGTGTGTGTGTGTTTTGTGGGTTTGGAGAGGGGGGATGTGTGTGTGTGTGTGTGTGTGTGTGTGTGTGTGTGTGTGTGTGTGTGTGTGTGTGTGTTGGGGGAAGGCAGAGGGATTATGTGTGTGTGTGTGTGTGTGTGTGTGTGTGTGTGTGTGTGTGTGTTGGGGGAGGGCAGAGGGATTATGTGTGTGTGTGTGTGTGTGTGTGTGTGTGTGTGTGTTACTTTCCTCATAATGGTCTTTAGGGTCCTTTTCATTATTTTTTTATGCATTAGAGAGATCAAGGGCAAAATCAAGTGGATGAAACAAGAGATGAAAAAGAAAGGACTGGCTTATATACCCACATCCCCACAAAAATATGAGATAGAAAAATACAAAAAGAAAACGAAAAATGCAAAAAAAAAAAAAACGCAAAAATATGAAAAGGAAAGAAAAAATACAACAAGAATCAAGGGGAGAAGATCCAAGAGAAAATGTGGTGCAAGTTCAGAGTATAATATTTCGAAAGACGCTACCGATTGCAAAAGGAGTGATTGAGTGTGAGTGTTTCAGACCCTTAGTGCACCGATCTTGAGTCTCCCCCCCCCTAGTAGGATCACCTTGGGTCCCTCGCTGGTGGATTTTCCAGGCCCATAATGCCGCTAATCAAAGAGTTTACCTGCATGCAAGTCTGATAAATGACAGTAATGCTAGTTTGATGATTTATGCTATTGCAGCGATGTAAAAGTTCATTTAGTGGGGCAGAGTAATCTTAGTTTAATAATTAATATGAGTTTGGAAAGAAGTTGATATAGTTTCAATCATATTTTTGTTTTTTATTAGTTTTGTAAGGATTTGTGTTTATAAGTTCACATAGTTCTTTTTTTAATTATAGTTTTGCAATGACTTATGTGTTTATAATGTAAGCCCACACAGTTTTGGCCATATATGTCTTTTAGAATATAAGTTTAGTAGTGATTAGTGTTTTATAATACAAGTCCACATACTGCCAGTCATCTACGTCTTTTAAAACATTAGTTACGTAGCCATTTGTGTTTAGAATTTACATACTAACTTTCAATCATACACATATTCTAGAACATTAATCTGTTAGTCATTTATGCTTAGAATTCAAGTCCACACACCCCATTACACATGAATCTTACATTTTTGACTCTGTTTGGGGATCAGCACCTCAGTGGGTCTTCTTTCTATTACAATTTTGTTGCCCTAAGCGGGTGCACCTCTTACATAAAAAAAGACAAAAAAAATCTACAACACATCCCTTTCCTTAACAGACAAGAACTGGAGCTGGAGAGTTTGGAGGACAGTGTGCTGGTGGGGGAGGAGGACCTGCTGGAGGACAAACACGGCTGCCCTGCCTACGTCGCCCCTGAGATTCTCACCTCCTCTTCTTACTCGGGACGTGCGGCAGACATGTGGGGGCTCGGTGTCATGCTGTACACGATGCTGGTCGGCAGGTGTGTGTCTGTGTGTCTGTTTGTGTGTGTGTGTGTGTGTGTGTGTGTGTGTGTGTGTGTGTGTGTGTGTATTTTTAGAGGATTCAGTTAAGTTTGTAATGTCCTGTCTTTTAAAGTTGATGTGTTGTGTTTATCTTTAAAGCTGTGAATGCTCCTTGTGTGTGTGTGTGTATGTGTGTGGAGTACCTGTTGTGTGTTAAGCTGGTTCTATTTACTTTTTTCCTCTTATTTTTTATCAATTTTTTTTTTTTGCAAGTTAGTTGTATGCATTTATCTGGCTGTGTTCATCTAGGTCATCTTTTACTTTGTGTTTTAAAAGTCAGGATTTGGTTTTCTAGCATTCTCTCTCTCTCTCTCTCTCTCTCTCTCTCTCTCTCTCTCTCTCTCTCTCTCTCTCTCTCTCTCTCTCTCTCTCTCTCTCTCTCTCTCTCTCTCTCTCTCTCTCTCTCTCTCTCTCTCTCTCTCTCTCTCATGTGTGCAAAGTTTGCCAACATCCCTGTGTCGTAACCTCTCACTATATTTGTCAAGAATATTCACTCAGCCTTTCCTTATAGTGAGCACGGAAGGAAGTTTCTTTTTCTCTTTTTCTGCTCTTGAGTTTAGTAATACACATCTGAACCTTTCCCAACATTCCTGAGTAAGAGCATTCAATGAACACTTGACAGCCGGCAGGTGTTTTGTTATTTTATGCACACACTCACTCACACATTGGCGAGATTGTTGTGAATCAGTCAGTCAAATATTTTCCCTTGGGTTTTATGGTGCCAAGGACTTCCATGGGATGTTTTTATGCCTCAAGTCACTTCTGGGCTGCAGCGGCATAACAGATGTGGTTCTGCTGGTATTATACTGACAGTTAAACTTTTTACAGTAACCTGAGTCATAACAGATAGTGCTTCTGACAATGGTGCTCTTCTGTTTTCCACAATGTAAGTAGGTCATGATATCGAAGTAGGTAAAGTGTGTGTGGTGTCTTTCTTGCCTCTGTGGGTTGGCTTTTCTTTTAAAAAGGTCCCCTAAGGTGCTAGCTGCTAAAGAACAATCAATAGGAACATCTAAAATTGTAGAGTAAGTGTCTTGAAACCTCCCTCTTGATAGAGTTCAGGTCATAGGAGGAAGGAAATACAGAGACAGGCAGGAAGTTACAGAGTTTATGAGAAAAAGAGATGAATTTTGATGACACTCTGTTCTTTTGTTGCAGATATCCATTCCATCACTCCGACACATCATCGCTCTTCGCCAAGATCCGGTGCGGGGAGTTCAAGGTGCCAGAGTGGGTCAGCTCCCGTGCCCGCCACCTCATCAACGCCCTGCTGCGCCGTGACCCGGCCCGCCGTCTGGCTGTGCACGATGTCCTGTCCCATCCCTGGCTCACCCGGCCCCCCCGCGACCACCCCCCAAGGGACCCCACCGACCACACCGTCCCCACCATGTGTGTCCCGCCCCACTCCACCTTCCCGCACTCCCCCAAGGGCTCGTCCTCCGCCAGTAGCCACACCCCAAGCCTGTTTGGGCTGTAGGTCCCCCAGCCTGGCCTGCTGCTGTAGTCTGGTGCCCACAGTGTTGCCATACCCACCACTCACTTAACATGCCCCTACAGTCTGAGGAAGCTGTGGCCATAAACTTCTCAATTACTTTCAGGATATTGTGTAGCACCAAAAGTTTACTCTACTGCAGTGTCCAGGGTTCCGTCGCATCTTCTACCTTGAACAAAGTCCGAGATTGGTGTAGCCCTAAGTTATCGTTTAAGGTGTGCCACCGCCACAAACCTCGCCCGCCAGCAGGGCCCGCAAGCTCTGGGCTGCGTCATGCCACCCATCGTTCAGGGAGTTATCTTGGGCTGCGCCACCACGTCCAGTCCAGAAAGTAGGAACATTTAGTTACACACACAGAAGGTTGTGATGCAGACCTGGGATCATGCAAGGTGTGGTGAGGGGGCCACATGTCACCCTGACCTCTGGTGGAGCAGCCAGACGGCGAGGTTACTATGCCATTGTAATGTTATGGAACACAAGAACATAGGTGCTGGTGCTTTCAAAGCCTTCACTAATTTTTAAAGAATATTAAGAAAGGAAATCCAGTCCTATAGGGTTTCAAATTATGTCCATTACGTATTTTGTAAATGCTTTCCGTATCAAAAGTGCAACTTGTTGTAAGAATATAATCCAGTAAGTATGAAACTCTTCTTGATAATGTTGCAGTGAGTAAAAATTCACCCTCTGTGGTCTGAGAGCTGTCATGAAGCGATGAAGTTGCAATATTTTTCACTGATTTCAGCGGATCAGTTAGGCAGGGCAGAAATTCCTAAGGCATGCTCTGGTGTTAGCTGGAGCAAGATTATACATGAAAAATCTGTGATAATAGCATCTTCAAGGCTGTTCTTAAAGGCTTCATTCAAATATGCGTCTGCTTGAGTGCCACAGGGCGAGGTCCGGCCTTTAGGATGTTCCATGGAGTTAGTGTGGAAAGCTGTTGTAGCCTGGAGATGTATCACCTTCAAAGGATATTCTTAGGAGTCCTTTAGCATTATGGTGTTGTAGGATCAATGGCAAGAAATGTAAGAAGCTCTTTACCTCTTTCTTCTATGTAATTTAAAACTATTTTCTATCAATTGCAAGTAAAGTACAAGATTAATAAGTAGGATGTAAGTTGTGTTCTGTGTGCGGGTACTGTGTGGTATAGCAAGAGGCGGCTGCCCTCCTGGGGAGGCGCCGGGAGGGAGCTGCCGGACTAGTGTTGGGTGCACCACCATTTCATCAGACCTCTGCATTGTTTGTAACAGCATACATACAAATCTAATGCATTCAATGCCTCACATTTCCAAGCCTGTTGCCTGGCTATTTATATACTGGTGTTTTCAACTTTTATTGTGATTAATAGACAAAGAATATAGCTGTATTTTATGGTTTGTTTTCCGTTTCTCTACACGGTAGGGAATGTTTGCATGGTGAGATGATTTACAAGCAATCATGAGCTTTTGTTTTTGTTGTTTTTGTTTTCTGTTCTTTTCTCTTTTTATTATTATTAGTAATTATTTTTTGTTTGTTTGTTTATTTATTTTTTGTGTAGTGGAGGATGAGCAGCTACTTTTTGTTTGTATTGCTTGGGTGTGAAGTGGTGGTTGCCAGGCCCAACTTCATTATAGTGTTTTCATAACTCTGAATGAATCTGAAGTAAATGTGTCTACTGAGGATATTATTATGCAACTTGGTCATGTTTGTTCTGAAAGGGGTGGGCAGTGTAGATGAAGAGCACTATCATTTTCACAACACAAATTAAAGTACATAGTATGTGTGGAAGAATTACCCATTTTTCCTTAATTGCTTTCACTGTATGAGGTTTGAAACTGAAGCTGCATCTTCAAGCTACCTAAGGCAAATAGATTGAGAAATAAATCTACCTGCTGATCATTTGCAGTCCTGTTTTATAGGAATGCCACTTGTCCAATCTTCCCCACTTCTTCCCTGGTGAGTGTGAGGCAGGGCATCCGTCGCCAGCCCTGCCGGTGTAGCAATTGAGTGTTGATGGCATTGATCTGTCGGGGGATCGCACATCACGAGTGTTGGGAATTTCTTTCTCTCGGTGTCACGCTGAGTAATAGTTTCCTGTAAATATATAAGGCTGAACTTGCTGTACACTTGCATTGTAATTGCTACCTTTACTGATTTTTGTATTAATTTTGTTCCCAATGCTAGTCTGTAACACAGTTAGTACGACAGTTGTTTTAGACTGAATTACCTTCATGAATTTGTTGTAAGATTCACGGTAATGCGTTCTCCTGACTTCTTGTGATTTGTACATACAACTTCATTTTAGATATTTATTTACGTTGAGCCTGGAGTCTTGTCTGAGGCTGGAGGTGTGCCGGGTGACACCGCAAGGCCGGTTGGCAAGAGTTAGTGCATGCTTGAGTGCCACACAGGGGAGGACAGATAGCAAAACCAAATTGAATGTTTCTAGAGTTGGCAATGCTTTTTTTACTAGGTATATCTGGTTTATATGAGTTTTTTTTTCTTTTTTTTTTCATCTTGAGTTAAAAGTGAGAGTGTATTGTGTTAAGTTCAATTTGGACCCCACTTGAGTTAACTACTACATGTCTTACAGTGCATACTATACTCAGCTATAACTTGTGTTCGTAGTTCTCGTGAATTCTGCCATATTTCCATCGTGTGTGCAATATTATGATCCTTGGGGTGGATATTTCATTTGTAGCCATATTCTCAGTCATTTCAAGAGTAAATGATGATTATAAGGTAGAACAAGTGCAAGGAGTTGGCAGCTGTACCCATTGCATTGTGACGGTACCACAGGGTCCATCTCTCCATATCCTACTGTTTAGAACACCCAGTGATTCCAGTGCTGCAGATGGCACACGCAGAACACTGTTCCTATATAGACTTAGTGTAGGATGACCTCAGAGTGTATTTAATCCCGTACTCCACAGATGCCACTTCTGTATACTGTTTAGCAATGACCACTTGACTGCTGCCTCAAGATAGGTATTGTGTGTGCTGTGCATGTTATGGACCATTTGAGAGTGCACACTAGTTTTATAGCCAAATGAAAGTCATTGTGTTTTTTTTGGGAAAGACCATCACTTTGGCATGTTTTATTTGATAACTGAAAATTTCCAAGGGCAGCAGCATCTGTCCCTGTTGAATGAAAGTGATACATACTGTAGTACTACCAAGAGCAACAGATATTATGAGGGCAACACTGAATCTTGTTGTGAATGCTGAAATATTACTATCAATCTGTGTTCTTTGAGATCAAAATGCAGAAACTCAGGATCTATCCAAGTTAGGGTGAACCACACAATATTACATCACTCACAGTTAACTTGATTTGAAAAGGTCCATTATTTTGTCACAAGGTTTGAGTCAGGAAGATAGTATGGCAGACGGGTTATAGCTGTCACTTAAATAAAACAGGTGACCAAACAAAAATAAATGTTATACATACGTGTAAGTAAATTTCAGGTATTAAAAAAAAAAAAAAACACTACAGAAGTGTATTTTGTAGTTTGAGAAACCATTAGTATGCTACTGTATACATATCTGATCTGACTGTAAAAGCCATGTTGGACATACCTTGCTATGATGCTCATGTACATGTAAATATATTTTTTTGTACATACGTACTGTACTGTGAATATTCCATGTTACAATAAAAATTACTTGTGAAACTTGCCTGTTTGAGTAAGGTACCTTGAGGAACGATAGGCTACATGGTGTCACTGATGTAATTACTGAGACCAGAAAAAATGCTGCTCTTATAAAGGTGGGACCAATGATGGCAATGGTCATTTAGGATGGGAGGAAACCAAACCCCTGACAGTAATGAAATATCAATGAATCATCAACTTTCAGGTAAAGTAAGTTTAACCATCAAGTGTCTACTCAAATTGTTACAGTCATTCCATCTGCAGAAATTGCTGAGGATAGACATGAAGTAAATTCTTCAAACAAGAATTATGAACTGAAAACATATAGTACAAATGGTGAAGAGCCTTACAAGCTTATAAGTATCTGATAATATGAACAAGTCTTTAACACCTATATTTCCTGCATTAAGCATATCAAAATTACAGTTAATGGTGAAAGGAGATAGTATGTGTTCACATAAACATAAAAAAATAAATAAATAAAAAAAAAAAGGAAAAACGCTAAGTTAAGGTGAAAGGAGATACATAACACTCGAGACATGGAATGAGATGCATGTGTACGAGTATATATTATCCCTTGATACTGAGTGTGTGCCCTGCCTTGGGATGCTGGGAGCGAGGGAACTAGCGGTGACTATACCCAGCTAAAGGAACAATGCACCTTTGAGCTGCTGCAGTATATTACAACAATGTTACACTTTCACTGCATATATTATACACTTACGTGCTTGATGACATAACACTTTTTCCCGAAAGGAATGGCAGTGGGTATGTTTTGTGTGCTGCGTGTGGTGTCATATATCCTAAACAAGTGGTAGATGTTTTTTTGAACTATGTAACAATGCAGCTCTGTTGACGTAACTCGCCGTCAGTGACAGACGGGATGGGAGGAGACGTCTTCAGGTAAGGCTTATGCAAGTACGGTGTCTTTGTGTGACACTTGAACCTCAAATATTATATAAGGTAGACCGTCATGGAAAGCGATGCATAAGGGACGGTACATAGTGTGAACCGGACTAAAAACAAAAGTAGGTTATGAATACCATAGAGCATAACACGAGAGGAATTTGCAGCCAAAAGAAGCTTGCCGGATGAGGTTTATTTAACAAGTTGAAGCAACAGTGTTAGGTGGGTATTGCTGCAGCTGCTGGTTGGCTGGCTGTCTAGCTTCGCTCGCTGCCACAAATCCATCTGTCCATTGTTCACTGACCATCCCCTAATGCAGAGTCCTTCAAAGTACGGGTTGGGAGCCAATACTGTGTCACAAGCTCTTGTTCAGTGGGTCGCCACATCGTAAACAGATATATAAACAATAATTCAAAAGTGAGTGTATGTGTGTGTGTGTGTGTGTGTGTGTCCAAATGAGAATGAATTAGTTATTGTCAAAGGGAGAGGTCAGGTGAGGATCAGAACGAGGTGTCAGAGGCAGCAAATATTCTATTAATTCCAAGGGAGGGGAAGGGGAGGTTTAGTGCAGACGTGAACAGGAATGTCCTGCCACAATGAGGGTTTGGTTTCCTGAAGGATGTAAATGCTGGTCTGAGGGGATCTATTGGTCATATCATGCAAATGTCAATTGGTAATTGACATCGGCACGGTGACGCTCGATGTGCGCCAGGGATCGCCCACATCATGCGTGTTACCGCTAGCAGGCGGCAAAGGTTGCTTCAGACCCACACGGTGACACCAATCATTTATTGTATCCGATTGAATCCGCTTGAATTCGGTCAAAACCTGAAGACATACATTAATGATCATAGACAATATTCTATATGAATAATTTGTGTAATACAGGTATGATTCTGCACGTTACTTATAGGATAACGTATTCTTACACAGGCAGTTGTTAAACTTACGTGTTTGGGTCTTGGGGTAATCGTTAATTAAGCAACGCGCACGCCCTTTCTGACAGGTGCTCTAGATAGGCCTATCTACTTCTGTATCTGCACCGACACACGTCTTCCCTGCACGAGTGTCCTCAGCCAAGTGTCCCTATCGTCCTCAGTTACTGCCTGGGTTCCTACTCTTTCCATCGTTATCCATCAGCGACGGCGATAAGGCTGGCCTCATCTTAGCCTCATGTCATAACAAGCATCCTTCATCTCCTTACATCAACACTACCTCGACACCGACCGTACAAGAAATTCGCTGACTTAGGCCTCGTCTTGGTCCTCTCCCTGACCTCCAGGTCCTTTCCTTCCTCATTGATAAATTCGCTTGCACAACAACAACTTCTTTCATCCGTTTGGCGGTAACAATATATATATATATATATATATATATATATATATATATATATATATATATATATATATATATATATATATATATATATATATATATATATATATATATATATATATATATATATATATATATATATAATAAACAAAAGTGGTCCAAGGACACTACTTTGAGGCACTCAATTTGACACCTCTTTCTGTTCTGATGATGAACCACCCACAACAACTCGTTGTTTTCTCCCCGTTAGTAATGCTGAAATCCACAATATTTACAACGCTTGGCATACAATAAATGAGAATCATAGAAAACCAATGAGGCATTTTGGCGTAAGCAACCATATAACTGAGTGTTTTGGCTACAGTCTGCCGAGCGGGGCCTATTTAGCCACATTTAGAATAGGGAGACGGAGGAGGCAGCTGAGGCAGGCCCTATATTCTTAAACACTGCGTAGCACCTCCACTATTTTCAAAAAACTTTTAGTTGAAGTGTTGTGAGTTTTGAGGATAATTTTTTTTTCTTTTTTTTTATGGTTCTGGTGAGAGATTAACAAGACTTGTACATTATTATCAGAATAATAACTCGTGAAAACCCGGCTAATCATCTATGTGGCCTTGGAAAACAGACGTGGTGAGAGAGCAAACTGTTCTGAATGCGGCCAGACACCCCTCACATGCGTAGCAAAAGACCACGTCATCTCGCTAAGATAACGCGTCCTTCTCCCAAAGCATCACGTACTTTATCTCAATATCTCGGCCGCTCTTAATATCAATAGTGCTGATTAAGGGTTCAAAATGGCTTCATCCTGTAATATAAAGATTCGAGTGGTGGCTCCTCGTCTGGTCCTATCTAGCTGCCAAGGTCCAATGGGTTAGCGGAGGAGCTCAGTCTGGTTAGGTAATCACTGAGGTGTTTTCGTTCACAGACCCGAGATTCTTAAACGCTATGAAAACTATTTTCAGTTTTTATTATGCTTCCCCCTAGAATCCCGACCAAGCTACGTTTAGAATCATACAAATACTTGAAGAATGACTACGCAGAATATGTTTTCTGAGCCCACAGAGATGGTTTATGTTTTCCCCGTATGAGTGACCTAGAATCCCTGCCAGACTATCTTTAGAATCACGAAGATATTTTTGAAGACTGTAATCACTTTTTTTTTTTTTTTTTTTTTTTTTTTTTGGCTGAGTGGAACCTGTTTGGTCTCGAGATAGCACGCTGATCGAAATGTTTGGTAATACGTACGTACGTGTACATGATCTCCGTGCAACCTCCTCCTCATGCTTCCCTTGCTGTATTGGGGGAATGTAGTATACCCTGGCAGAATTACTGCAGTAGCTGTGTGGCATGAGAGAAGTAATAGTGAAGTAGGTATTGGAACGTGAGAAGGAAGTGATGCATGTTATTTTTGACAAGCAGTGATGTACAGTGAATGTAAAGATGCAGTGATTGAGAAACTGGTGGTGCCTCCTAACATAAAAAAAATACCTTATCATAACATAAATGAGTAAATATTTAGCTTGATACGTACTGGGAGTACTTCAATATGGGCAGTAAGCAGAAATGGTCGAATAATTAAAGTGAAAAAAAAGGCATATAACACTGACCCTGGGACAAAGACTCAACTATAGCAAGGGAAGCAGAACCAATCAATAAAGAGAGAGAGAGAGAGAGAGAGAGAGAGAGAGAGAGAGAGAGAGAGGCCTGGGAGAGAAAAGAACCAAGAGACCGTCTGGATGCTACGGGCGTGACGTCATCGCGAGGAGTGGCACGCACAGAGAGGGGGAGGCCTCCGTCGTCCTTATACAGCGCGTTACCAGTAAGTTACTCCTCACTGCCGTACCTAATTTAATCAGAAGATGCGTGAATGGTCCAGCCAGGTGTGTGTGTAGTGGGAACACATTGGCTTCAATATTAAGCACAGGGGAGCGGGAAATGTTTGAAGGTCTCTAGACTTCGATCCAAATTTGTAATGGCTGCCGCTCTCCCCTGACGCGTATTTATATTTATCCATTTTCTCGCCCTTCCTCCTTGATTTCCTGTAATTTATCCACCTGTTCTTTCGGTTCTATGTGTGTGTCTTCCATTTCATCTCGTTTGTTTTTTCCTGCGGTAGGTTATGAAGTGCGTTTTTCCATTGTGTGTGTGTGTGTGTGTGTGTGTGTCGGGAAAGGGGTGTATGAGGGAGACCGGTGTGTGTGTGTGTGTGTGTGTGTGTGTGTGTGTGTGTAGGCTCTTCTGTGGCGCCTTCTCCAGGATTTTTTTTTGTGAGGAGACGGGCAACGTGTGTGTGTGTGTGTGTGTGCGCTTCTAGTAGTAACTCCTCGTCTTGTCACAGAATGATGCAACCAGACAACAAAGTCTATTTTCTTGTGTTCCCATTGCCCTCAGACTGCAGCACTAACGCCTTGCCTCACACAGAATAATAGAGATGGATTGCAAAATCTTTCAAATTTTTCCTGATAGTATATTTGTTCCTCACCTGGTTGATTCACCTGTTTGGCTCACCTGGTTGGCTAGCCTTTCATGGCATATATGTATAGGCAGGTAGAGGTTATTTCTGTTAATATAAGGGAAGCATGAATCAGCAGGTACGCCAGTTAGCAAGATTTCAGTAATATGGCAAACTGTTCTTATAGTAATGACAGTTGTGTACCTTATGCAGAATATTGAGATAGGAAAAATGTATTAATGGTCATGAGATCAAGGGAAATACTATATAATGAGGTAGTACAGGATGGATTGTAAAATTATCCTATTATTCCTGCTTGTCCATTTTCCTATTTTCCTGTTAGTCTATTTCTCTTTGTTCCTGCTTGCCAGTGTGCGGTACTAACGCCTTGCCTCCCCACAGAATAATGCGGATGGATTGTAAAGTCTATGTGGGCAATCTTGGCAACAATGCCGCGAAACACGAACTGGAGTCTGCCTTCACAAAGTACGGCCCTCTGGTGAACGTCTGGGTGGCTCGCAATCCCCCCGGGTTTGCCTTCGTGGAGTTTGAGGACCCCAGAGATGCAGAGGATGCAGTGAGGGCGCTCGATGGAACGTGAGTATTGCAGCCTGCCTCGATGTTGGGACAGTGTTCTAAGTTGTTATTATTCTCTTGTACTAATCTGTAACCCATTTTGTGGATTCAGTTTACAAGGGGCTCTGTTATGCTTTGACATTGTGGACACTGGGTTCTTTCTCCAAGTCTCAACTCTGACTTATATTTTGGATTTGATTTTACTTGCAGGTCACTCACTATGTTGTAAAGAATTAGCATCATGTTTAACTGGTAGCTAAAGTTGTGGTTGTCACTTTTCAGGAGAATTAAGATGCATGTTGTAAAGAAATGTGTTGATGTTTCAGGAGACTGTGTGGTGTGAGGGTTAGAGTTGAGATGTCCACAGGCCGCTCCCGTAGAGACCGCTACCGCTCCCCACCACGCAGAGGAGGGAGCCGCAGATCCAGGTAACATTTCCGGGGGACAGCCGGCGTCGTGTCGGCGCCGGCTGGGAGGGACTCACTTGCTAGGGCCGGCTGTGGTGTGCCGATCACTCCTCGCCTTGTAGGATAGGAGAGTTCATCCAAGTGCTAGGCCTCCCTCCCTTCATCTGTGGCATGAATGTGGAGTGTGAAGTGTCTCGTGGTGTGCGTGTTCAGTCCGATGTGTAACAGTTGCCTGTGCTGTGTGAGGGATGATTGGGAGTGTTGTAAGTTCCTCTCTTATGATTCACTGTCTGGCTGTGTTGACTGGATGTGTTTTTCTATTCTGTGACATAACTAATATTCTTCAGTCTCTCTCAAGGTGATGTGTGTGTCTGTGTTTGGGTGGGTGGCAGGTGTGTCCTAGCAGGCAGCACTGGCGGGGCATGTGCTGTGAGGCAGGTGGGGAGGGCAAGTGCTAAGTTCACTATTTTAGTTCATCTTGGGCTGTGGTGTTTATTTACTTTTATTTATTTAATCTTCCCTCTTCAATTTTCAGCTTCCAGATAGCGCTCGTCATATCAGTAACCTGCTAAAGATTAACTGTGGGAATCAGACTAACTCATTTGTACTAGTTTTTTTTATAATTTTTGGGGAAATGGCCAAGTACTTGGTCT
Organism: Scylla paramamosain; assembly: GCF_035594125.1. NCBI lineage: Eukaryota > Metazoa > Arthropoda > Malacostraca > Decapoda > Portunidae > Scylla > Scylla paramamosain. The sequence goes on from NC_087183.1 coordinate 16,763,343, forward strand.
TTCACGGGGAGCAAAGAGGGTAATTTCTGAATTAAGTGGGACTTGATTGTTATTTGCTTTAAGGTTATAGACCTCGTTACTTTGACCATAAGAAAATTAAAATTCTGGAGTTTTTTTTGTTAATTGTGGTGTGTGGCCCATTACAGGACTATCTCGCCCAAATTACTTCTTGTTCCACCACCACCACCACCACCATCTACTCCTCCTACTGTTGCTACCACACCACCACCACCAACTCCACCACAACCACCACCACCACCACCACCACAAGTACTTCCACCACCATCACCACCACCACTCCTAGCATCAGCATCAGCCTCTTTGTCCAGTGGACTGCCAATATTGGGTTGTTGGGGTAGATGGAGGTCCCTCTGGGCACTCTGTCCACTCCCAACCTGATCCCACACTGGTACAGCCTTGATATCCTGAGTCCGACGCCTGCACACAGTCCAGTTGGCGTGCCCCGCGAGGGAGCACTCTGGCTGGACTGTTGGGCGCTAACGTAACCAGTGCTGGGCCTCCTGATGCTCTGAGGCTTGGCGGAGGTGGTGGTGAGCGGCACGTTGCCTGATGGCCCTCCTACGGCGCGGCACCTCGTGGCACCCGGGCAGCCCTTATGCGCTTCACGTGTCCTCTTCTCCCCGCCCGTCTACGTCTACCCTCCGCCCACTGCCCGCCCATCGCCCGCCCGCAGCCTGCGCACCATCAGGCCTGCCCCCCCACCCACCATCTTGGGTCCTTGACCCTCCAACGCTCGCTCCACTTTCTTACATTCATCGCGCCTCGTCTCACCATAACGCCTACCCTGCTGTGACGGTACACTACTCAGTATTTGACCATTTGATCACTTTTCACAAACTTATGTTTGTGATTGTCAGTCAGTCAAGCGTAGGTATCCATCCTGTCTCAGAGGATGGTAATACCATAAGGAGTGTTTGATTTGCCTGTAGAAGGTTCATGTGTTTTATATTTATCTGAAACATCTGAATCTCGAGCAGGTTACTAACGAGTGTCACCCAGGTGGTTTGTGGGAATGGGCTGGACTGCTTGTGGCATCATGTCTGATTTTATGTCATTTAGGAGCATTTTCCATTACATGATAATTGTTGGATAAGTTAGAAGATAAGAGCTATCTCAAATTAGCATTTGCTATTCATGTAAGAAATAAAGAATAATCAATCACCTGGTTGTGGTGGGCTTAATGCTGCTGTGAGTGTGTGTGCACCACCCAGTAGACAGGGTGGCTGTTCCTCTCTTCCAAGGAACACAAGCCTGCTTAGCCCAGAGGCAGCAGCTTGCAGTCTTAGCTTTACTTCTGTAGTGCAGAGTATCCTCTCCTAGGGCTGGTAAGTGTTGGGGAATGGAAGGTGCTCATGATAATACAGTTCTCTTTATGGAGGCGGTGGCTCCCAATCCTAAAGTATTTTCTCCTAGGGCTGCTAATGATGGCAATGGAAAGTGCTCATGTTAATACAGATCTTTCTATTAAAGGAGGCGGTGACTCCCCAGACGAATACCACTCCGCTCTCGCAGGAGGAGGAAGTAATTCAGCTGCTCGTTTCAGGTCCCGGAGCCCTAGGAGGTTTGGGCGGTCCCGCTCTCGGTCACCAAGACGCTCCCGGTCCCGCTCCCCCAGGTCTGTTTCAAGGTCCCCAAGGTCTGTGTCATGCGGTAACCTAACTAGCCAGCTTGTCTAAGCTTGATGTTGTGCTCGGTGTAAAATTTGTGGTTGTTTAGTTGTTTCACAGTACATTTTGCTAAAAATCAGCTCAGTAATGGCCACTGTATCAGCAACCTTCAGTTTTACAAAGTTTTCATCATAGTTACTGAAACCACAGGTTTTCCCTTGCTCCCAGCATGCTTGTATGTAAGCTTGCCATGTTGCCAGATTATTTTGATGCTTTTAGATGAGAATAATTGCCTTATTCTCATTACTCATTACATTTGTAATTAAATTATTCACTAGAGGAGAACATTTATTTGTTCATTCATTTTCAATTTGCATCATCGTGTTGATTTTACAACAGTTTGTTATTTTGTCTTAATACAATTGATTAATCTCAAGTTAGAGCTTGAGGATGTTTTCTTTTTTGTTTGAAAAGAGAACTGTGAGTAGTAGAGCATGCATGCCCTGGAATAAATGCCATCCCTTGAAGGACTAATTAAGAGGAGGCATCAGATATTAATGGATAAACAGAACAATTGCTAAATGCACACCTTTGTTATTTGGTTTTGCATTGTCACATTGAATCATTAAGAAAATAGTCCTTGTTGCATGGCAGCTGCAAAAGTTTTGTGTATTGTAATAGCATGTGTGTTTTATTTTCAGTTGATTGCACTTGTTTGATGTTGACTTGTGTCCTTGGTGTTTGTTTTCAAAGCCATGTCCATTCACAAGGTTTTGAATTGTTTGCATATCTGGCTAATATTTAAAAAACAAACCACCACCGCATCACAAGCATTCTTGTGGCTTTTTTTTTTGTATACGTGATGCTTTTCCCATTACTGCTCCGTCATCATAATGGCATTAACAAGTGACTGTGTGGTAGCAGTTAGTGAATGTAACGAGTGTGGCACCAAGTGTGATAGCAAGACTTAGATGTAGGCAGAGAAGGAAGTTATTTGGCCTTTGTTTGAGTATTGAAAACAGCACTAGTCTCTGCTTGCACCATCCTGATGAGCTTGAGATCAAATTGTACTGACCCCTTCACTAACAGGAGAGAGTAACATGACATTGGCCTTCTCATTACACAGGCTAGTCACTATTTTGAAAGTGTTGCCAGTAGCTTCATACAGCTGTAGCTCACAATTGAGTAGGTATTATCTTGCAAGATTGACCTGTGGCCACAAAACTCACTGCTTTACCGGGTGTTCCTATAGGTATGACGACTACCGCAGGCGAAGTGACTCTCCAGATTTCAGAAGACGATCCCGTTCTAGATCATAAGGTGGGTACTTCCGCTGTACGCCTTGGCTTCTTTATAAGATGTTTTGTTCTCCCTCAGGATATCATGATTTTCCTGGTGAAGATTATTGCTGTCTACTTGTGTACTTCAATTTTGTATTGTTATTTTTTTTTTCCTAATGAGTTACTGAAGAGTTGTTTCTTGTTGTTGCAGGGGTGAGTGTGTACGATGATAGAGTGACTGGCAGTATCCGGGAACAGTGAGGACTGGAGCATGTGGCTCCTCTTGGCAGGAATATTTTCCACCATTTGTATTAAGATCTTGATGATGATTCGCTTTGAATTGTAGGTCATAGATTTTTTGTTGAAAATTTGCACTAAATTTTAAAAAATCTCACTACTTCCTTGGTCATTACTTTCCTAACACTCACTTTGTAATTTATGTATTTTATTCAGAAATCTTGAAATTTATGTAGCCTATGAATTGAATATAGACTAGTAATTGTTTTAAGATTACTAAGATTCCTGTTTAGTTGTAGGTTCCTCACTTTTATATGGTATGAGAATGAATGTTATGTGCACCATACCTTTCTGATATATTTCCTTGAGGACTAAACATAGAGCACTAAAGTTATTGTGGCAGTACAAATGAAGATGAAAGGTATGGAATGTTTATTGTCATTAAGAAGTTTCACAAATTATCCTGTATTATTAATCCTGCATGCTGTGGCTCTGACAAGTGTTGGTTAGTGGCTGACATTCATCTAGTCATGTTGAGTTTGTTTTAATTTCCTTTTCTATAGAAGGTTATCAATTTTCACAGTATTCTTTAAGGCTAGAAGCCCACTGGAAACATGGAAATATACTTTACTTTTAATAGAAATAAAGATTGCAAGTAAAGCAGAAAGTCACGACTTTGAGTCAGTAACCATAACCAAGGAAAAGGTTTTGGTGAGATGGAAATGTGGACCTGAACACAATGAGCGGATCGTCTGCCTCCGTTCCCTTAGTAACCTAAGGCTGATCCCAAGCTGGTGAACCAAAACTGACAGGTAGGCGTAACATGAATACTTGTAATGGGTAACTAGCTGTTGTGGCAGAGCGTCAGCGTATACCTATAATTTCTGAGGTCACGGATTAAGATGCAATAAGCACTCGTGGAATCCTTGCAGTACACCATCTAATCATCATCTCATTCACTAGAGGCCTTGGAAAGAAAGCGCATAAGTAAAGGTGCGCCTGATAACTTATCGGTAACATTGGAGATAACACGATTCCTCCAATACTGAGGGACACGAGAGATAGAGAAGTAGTGTTGGTTGTGTCTGTGGAACCCCCTCTACCATCACCTCTCTCTACTGTATATTGTGCCCTGCCTCTCTCTCTCTCAATTTTGTACGTAACACTTCATCTACTTTTTTGTATAGCGATTTCTCTTGTAAGTTTTGTCTTTCTCCCTTCATCCTTCCCTCTTCTGTATTTTCTGTTTGTTCCTTAGTTGTTTCCCTTTCACACTTTGTTTCTTTATTACACTTTTCTTCCTTATTGTATGTTGTTTATGTTGTGTTATTTTTTCTCTACTTTTTCTCTCTTCCACCACTCCGTTTATTCCTTAATACTGTCTCCATCCTTTCCATCCTCCTCTCCCTCTTCCGCTATCTCAGTTCATACCTTCTTTTCCTTATTCTTCTTTTCCTTCTTTCACACTGTCACCTTATTCCTTGATTCTGTCTCTATCCTTCCTCTCCTTTTCCTCTCACGCTCTTCCACCACTCACAAACTCCTTTCCTTCCCTTCCTCTCCCCCTCTTCCACACTCTCCGTTTATTCCTTACTTTCTCGTTTTCATTATGTGTTTTTCCCTCCCTCCTACTCCCTCTTCCACTCAGTTAATACCCTAATACCTTGCCTTATCCTAAGCCAGCGGAACCTTACTTCCTCCCGTGATACAAGTGACAGAGCTATAGCCGTTTCCCTCTCCTAGCAGTAACGATACAACACTGCTTTGTTCACTTCCTCGATCCCAAGATGTATTTTTAATATGTGCTGTGTGTCCTCTTCTGTGAATTAACTGTGGGGTGCTATGTCTCTCAGCCTCTGGAAACTAATATTTGTGAATTTGATGCTGTTTACTTCGTGGAGTGACTAGAGGGAAAGAGAGTGAAAGGAAAGGCGAGAAGAGAATAAAGTGGATGAGTGAGGAAGTGAAAGGAAACGAGAGAAAAGCGAGGAATGAATAAATGAAGGAGCGAAAGGCGAGTAATAGGTAAGTGAAGGAGTGAAGGGAAAGGAGAGAAAGGCAAGGAACATAGAAATGGAGGAGTAAGGAAGTGAATGAGGTATTAACTTAGAGGAACAGACGAGAGCACTACAGAGGGAGTGACTGGCGTGTTAGCTTGATAAATAACTTAGAGCACGTAAATAGAGACGAGGAGCAAACAATTACATCATATAGCAGCTGGAGGATAAGATGGAACACTATTACAAATTCAATTAGGTGGAGATAAAAATAAATAAATGAAGTACCGTAAGATAAATAGAAAAAGAAAGACTGAAGGACGAAATTTGGAAGAATAAAAACACGAATAAGTGCAGAAATAAAAAAAAAAGCGAGATCTGGAACAGTAAAACCCACCGATGAATAGAGAGGGGGAAAAAAAGAGTGACAAACGAAACCTGACAAAGCAGAGAACGAGCCAGACAAGGCAGAGAGAAGCAGCAGGACACGTGAAACGACAGAAATAGACATCCGGGCAGCCGTGGGACTACCTGAGGATTATACTTGGGTGCTGGTGACCTGGAGGCGTGACAAGGAGATCAGTAAGAATCCGAGGTCATGGCAGAGAGGAAAAGAAACACCATTACTGTGCCGGGAGTGAGGCGTCGTGTATATGTGCTCGGGTTTCTAAGCGAGGTATGAAACTGTTGTCCGTATTCTGGAACGCTTTGCTCTCTCACCAGTCTATTTTCAAAGGCCAAATCATTAATAGACTTCTCAAGAGTGTTTCCCTTGCTAATAATGTAGAAATCTTATTAATATGTCACCAGAACCATACAAAAACAACTTTAAAAACCCGTCCAACTTCATTTAGAGCCTTTGAAAGTAGTGGAGGTGCTGTGCAGTGGTTCAGAATATGTTGTTGTTGTTGTTGGGAGCCTCTGTACCCTGGCGTCGTCCTGTGAAGTCCTCACATGTGAAATTTACATCTTTCTCAAGTCTGATACATTTCACTTTAATTCCTATCACCTATATCGGAAAACTATCACTATACGTCATTATTTCTTCATTGAATTATTATCTATTTTCTGTAAACCCTACGTGTACTGCTTACACACACACACACACACGCGGCTTCTTACTTAATACATCCCAGCTTTCTACCATCTGTATTCTGAGACAATTCTGTACCACACCTCCACTAATTTCGAAAGGGCTGTCGTTGAAGTTCACATGTTTTAAGGGTGTTTTTTTGTGGCTTTAGTGCCAAGTATAACAAGATTCCTACGTTAATAAAAGGATAAACACACTTGGCAATCTGGCTAATCATTTCTGTGGCCTTGGAGAATAGTCTTTATGAGAGAGCAAAGCATTTCTGAATACTTGTCATTACCTCTTGTATGTGTGATGACTTGTTACAATATAGGGCATCCTCTTCTAATTCAACCTTTCCTCTCCCTCAGCTGGTGGCCTTAATACAAATCGTGGGCCATCTGGTAATGCTGAGTCTGGTTGTGAATCCTGAGCACTTTGACAGCCAAGGTGAGATGTGGCGATGCTGAGAATGCGTGTCTGTATTAAGGATTATGAAGTGAAGTTTAAGAGTGGCCAGAATGAAAACTAGCCGTCATATTTTTTCTTTTGCTCCTGTGATCTCTTCTGTCTGTCATAATACAAGGCCATTGACTTGTGTGGTAATGCTTGTCAGTTTTAGAGAATATGTAGTAAGGTTTAAGAATGGCCATATTTATCTTATTCTCTCCTTTTCTCCTGTAATATGTTCTGTCTGTCTTGTCATTAGCTTCTGTGGTGATGCTGGAAATATTTGCCAGTGCCAAAGAAGGAGCTGTAATAAATGCGCATCCATCATCCTATCGTAACTAGCGGATGATTATCATACACTGGCAAATCTCTTAGTTATCAGCCTGTCACATCAATCCCTGCCTTACACAGACGCGTAAGCTCCAAAATATTTCCTTTCACCAAACGCATACTTGATGGAAGGCGAGATTTCGTGACTTTTCCCCTCGAACAACCTTTACAACCATCCTGAACGTCAAAGTAAGAAGTGGCAGGCTAAATAATGAGGGCATAGGATTTACTGAAGATGGGAGAGGTAAGGAGACACGGATCTAACCACCCCGTCAAACAGATGGGAATACGCTTGACCTGAAATGAGCGATAAGCAGATGCCTGAGAGATTTGCCAGTGTACGATAACCACCAAGTTACGATATTGTTTCTCTCCCTTGCATTTTCCTCTGTGACTGATCCTTTGTAGTTCTACCATACCACATTCCCTTTTCAGTGGCGTCGCTCAATGTGGGAATGTCCATACTGACTGGAGTGTACCTTGGGTTGACTGGTCGCCTGCTCTTCCTGTTTCATGAGGTGAGACAAACCGATGGATTTCTGAGGGATTTTCTTACTGCTATCTTTCTCTCACATGTCGTTGATTATAAGACAGTCAATATTTGGAGATTAAAGGTCTTTGGAGCGTCTTGTTTCATCTATTACGTTGTTTATTGTGTCGCATTCTCAAATATTTCAATGCCTTACTTTCAACCCGAATAATTATCCCTGAAAGCCTTGAAAAACTGTATGCATTTGTTTATTTATTTATTTTATAGCGTAAGAGGGGGTCTGGGCAAACGGAAGGGCTAAAAAGAAAAAAAAAACTTTGTGCAGGCCAACTATCCCACACAAGGTGACCCAGATAAAGCACCATACACACACACACACACACACACATTGATTACTGCTTTAACCCTTTCAGTTTGATACGAGACAATTATCACCACCATGTGCAATGTATAAAATCTTTATAAGCATCTGCAAAAAAAGTTATGGATGGAAGAAAAAATCCAATTTCTACCCAGTTTAACAGATTGGATGTGGCTGTAAGAAAATTAAAGATGTTTCAGAGTGATTGGTAATTAGGGAAAGGTGTGCCAGGTGGCAGTCAAATGGTTCAATACCAATTATACAGCTTTGTGACTCGTCTCTGACCCGCGACACACATACCAACACACACACACACACACACACAGGGCAGTGAAGCGGGTGGGAATGCATTGTTATTACAACACCACCACAACACCACCAAGGTATCCTTGGCGCCCGGCCCTGCCGAGCACCGCCAAGCCCCGTCGAACTCTTCCCGTCCCGCCGTTGCTACGGTAACAGATTCCCGTCTCTCCCTCGTCAATATTTAACGCAATTTTCAGGGCTTTCCAAGTGTTTCATGGCGATATAAAGATTTGGTGTGTAGGAGGAGGGAGAGGAGGAGGTGGTGGAGGGTAAGGGATGACTGTGAGGAGGAGGGAAGAGGTGGAGGAGGTACAGAGAAGAGGACGAAAAAAAAAAAAAAAAAGAAAGAAAATAAATAAATCAATAAAATTAAAAATTTCGTCACCAGATCATTATTTTCTTTTTAATTTTTATTAATGAAGTTGGCGTTGTTTTGATATTTGATTTATTATTAGAAGAACATGAAAAAGTTATATGTAATAAAATCTAGTCTAGCTGCGTTTTTGTTTATGGACAAAATAACCAATTCGTCATTTTATTTATTGTCACTATTTTTTTTTTATTAGCACACCTAGGATTGTTTTGGTATTTAATTTAAGACTTAAAAAATACAAGAAACATGTACCCGCTAACAATATCCAATAAAATCTAGCCTAGCAATGAGTATTTTCAAATTTCAAGCTATTCCGTTGTTGCATCTGAATTTTTTTTTTTTTTTTTTATACTGCGAGGAATTTTTCTTTATATAGAAAGTATTTTTTTGTATTCAGAATATGTAATAGAATCTAGTCTGGCTGTGTTTTCCATTTCGATATATATATATTTTTATTTATTTATTTATTCTTTTTTTGTGGCGCCGTTTGTAAAAGTTAGTTTGTTTTTTGGAGATTTTGTTATTATTACTGAGTTCGGAAATCATTTTATATTATGGGTATTAGTTAAAATATATGGAAAGTCAGAATATGTAGTGCATTCCAGTCTGGGCATCTTTTTCTTGTCACGATTTTCAAAATGTATTACGTTACATAAATATGAGTACCGAGACGCACATTTTCCTTGCCTCCCTCCTTGTCTGCACATTAATATTTGAATAAACTTCCGGGTATTTCCAGACTCATACGTAAATTAAAATCAGAATTAACAACCAAAATATATAAATAACCCCTAAAATGCCTCAAATCAGGGTTAAATAAGTGGAAGGGGGCAGCCCCGTTCTGATCGCCCACCACGAAATCAGGACGTCATCAAGACACAGACTACTTCCTCTCCACCCTGCCCTTGTCTCTTTGCCAATATTTCGCTGAATTTCCATGATTTTCTGGGCATTTCCATGTATTCCCAGAGTGAAATGCATAGATTGTGGTAGTAGGAGAAGGAAAAAGGAAGAATGGAAGTGTGTGTGTGAGGAAGTGTAGTAGTAGTAGTAGTAGTAGTAGCAGTTGTTATTATTATTATTATCATTATTATTAAGTTTGAATTATATGTGTGTGTGTGTGTGTGTGGTGCCGTGTTTAGTCTCCCTCGTATGGAATTGGCGGCCTGCTATATAGATAAACAGACTATTACTACTAATACTACTAATGTGTATGTGTATGTGTGTGTGTGTGTGTGTGTGTGTGTGTGTGTGTGTGTGTGGTGCCTCTACAAGGCCGGCCTGTGTGGGATTGCCGGCCTGGTATATAAATAAATACACGACTACTATTACTACTATTACTAGTATTATTGGTGCTGCTGCTTCTTTGTGTGTGTGTGTGTGTGTGTGTGTGTGTGTGTGTGTGTGTGTGTGTGATAATAATGGTAATAGTAATAATTCATAAAGAGACTGTTCCTCATGCCACACCTACTTCACAGAAACGATACGAAGAAACACGCGGCCCGGAATGGATGTGGTGGTTCTGTACTATGGGAATCATCACCTTCAACTGCCTGCAACTGGTGTGGTTCTCCCTGACTGACGACATCATTCCGGCAGTGGTGTGTGGCCTGGCTGCCCTCCTCTACCTCATCTTCTTCAAGTTCGCCAAGGATGACCTCAAGTTCCTCAGAGATGATGCCGCTGTTGTTGCTGCCACTACTCCTATCATCACTACCACTGCTTCTGCTATGGCTGCAGCTTCCACTCATGTCAGGATAGATAGCTGAACATGCTGATAGACAGTTGAACAGAAGGAAGTACCGCTAGTCAGGAAATAGACAGACAGCTGAACAAAGAATATACAGAGAAACAAGCAGGAACAGACAGTTGAAAAAGCACGAACAGATAGATGAACATACAGGAACAGACAGTTGAACAAGCAGGAATAGATAGAAAAACAAGCAGGATTAGACAGATGAATAAGCAGGAATAGATAGAAGAACAAGCAGGATTAGACAAATGAACAAGCAGGAACAGACAGATGAAGAAGCAGAAACAGACAGTTGCACAAGAAATAGTTGAATAATCTCTTAATATTCACTTTTCTCATTATTATGATGACTGCACACATGTTGCAGAGAACAGTTGAGTAACCATGTTTCATTTTCTTTAGTATTGAAGGTTATCAATTTTCACAATATTCATTAAGGCTAGAGGTTCAATACAAACATGGAAATATACTTCAATTTTAATAGAAATAAAACTTGCAAGTAAAGAATCATGACTTGAGTCCGTAACCATAACCAAGGAAAAAGTTTTAGTGAGATGGTAATGTGGATCTGAGCACAATAGGTGGGCCGTCAGCCTCCATTCTCTCTGTAACCCACGGCTGATCCCAAGCTGGGGAACCAAAACTTTGACACAGGTAGACGTAACATGAATACTTGTAACGAGTTGTAACAATTGTATATATAAAGGCCATATAAAATATAAGACATGCTATGGAATTGAAACCTCTCTCTCTCTCTGGGGTGGAATGTTATTCTACGCAGGAAGTTGTCTTCACCTCTACGACATCAGTTTCTCTACTGGCCACGGAGTAAGGAAAGTGGTCGATGCCATGACAAGCGGCACCGTACTCTCCTTTCATATTGAGAGCCACCACGGCGCCCATGAAGTCTGGGTAATACTGAGCCACTCTGTAGATGGCCATCTCTGCTGCTTTGTGGGGACTCAAGCCTGCACGCATCCCCTCCACAGCGACCAGGGCTGGCAGGAACCTCATCATCACGTCGCCGTCACCTGTGGCCGCTGCCCCTCCCACAAACTTGTCTACATAGGCGCCGCTGCCTGGGATGGGCGAGTCTCCTACCCTGCCTGGAATCTTGTTGCGCGCACCGTTAGTTGAAGTTCCACCAGCTATGTGGCCCTGGGAATCGAGGGCGATCATTCCAATGGTGTCGTGGTTGAGTTGGCTGAAGTTGCCTCCCTCCTTGGCAGTAGATTCCTTAGTATTCTTGCTTGCATTACTAGGCTGGTAGGGTCCGCAGGAGGTGGTGGGGTCTGGCGACACGTTCACCCAGAAGTTAGGCTGACAGTTGTTCCTGAGCCACTCCTCGTGCATCTTCACCGAGGCAGGAGTGGTCAGGTTCTCCTCGGGGAAGCCCATCATGAGGGCGAAGCGCGTGGCCTGCTCCCCCACTAACAGGGTGTGTGTGGTGTGTTCCATCACGCTGCGGGCCACGGCCATGGCCCCCTTCACTCTGCGCAGGTCCGCCACGGCGCCCACATCATGAGTGGTCCTGCAGGGCATCATACCCTCATTACGTTCGTTCACATGGCATCAATATTTTCAGTTTTCATGTTACTAAGCATTCATGAGAAGCCATTCAACCTGTGAGCAATTCCCAGGACCATATTCTGAAACATTTCTGCCCTGCATCTCCACTACTCTCAAAAGGCTCTAGTTTACAAGTGACACGGATATTCTAGTGACATATTAACAAGATTTTTACATTATTAGCAGGAGAAACACTCTTGAGAATCCGGCTAATCATGTCTGTGGCCCTGGAAAATAGTCTTGGTGAGAGAGGGCAAAGAGTTTCAGAATAAGGGATAAGTTTCAGAATAAGTTTCAGAATAAGGAAAATAGTCTTGGTGAGAGAGGGCAAAGAGTTTCAGAATAAGCTTTTCCCCTCACCCGTCCATAATCATAGCATCGAGTGTGGTCTCTCCTGTCTCATCCGGGCTGCCTCCAAACCCCACGGTGCCGTCACACTGCAGCTCCTCGCACACAGTGCACCCTCGCTCCACCGCGTCCACCGCCGTGCCTTCGCCCTGCCGCAGGATCTCCCAAGCTGTGGGTTCAGCACACTTGTGTAGCCTTACCGCTACATTCAGCCAACTAAGATTACATGAATCCTCGATCTCACCCCTGGCTTTTCTCTATAGCAAGCTTACTGGTACTCGTATGTGCTGCCAACATTCATAAAGCGCACATTAATTAAGGAGAGATGAAAACCATCCAGGATCTCACCTTTGGCTGTGGCGTTGGTAAAGTTCCAAGTGTTGATCACGATGGGCTTGCAGCCATGAATGAGCAGAGGCGGCGTCAGCAGCAGCACCAAGCCTTGCAAAACGCCTCCCATGGTACCGAGGTGGTGACGCCTGTGAACCCAGTAACTTTCTTTCATCAAACTGACGACGCAATTCACCGAACGCCTCGCTTGCTGACAGACGATTAAATTCTGGTGATGTTCCGATATGTGGACCAGAAAATAAGCAACTGAATATGAATATATACAGCTCCACTCAGACCTCAGCCAAAGCAATAAGTACCAGGCCACCGTCTTAGATTAGTATTTGCTACGCACTACTTATCTGCGGTTCATACACCCCGCATAGGGGCTTCCATTGTCTTATCAGGCCAGCACCTATATTTACCAGTTATTAGTCACAACTGTTCTCTCCGGACCTCAGAAACATGACAGATTGTGGTTGACAGATCTTTACTGAGCACACACACACACACATCTGTACGTGACATTCCTGTTAGTTTATTTCTTTGGTGGTTGTTTTTCTTCTGTTTTAATATTTTTTTCTATTGTTTATTTATGTTTTGTCCCTTGTTTCTTTGTTCGATGGTAATTTAGTTATTTTTTTTTTTTTGTAGAAAGTCAGTAAAACATAAAGGAAAATCTGCCCTCCGTCCTGTAATATTTGGGAAAATATTAGGCTTTGAAGGATATCTCGTCTTATCTCTCGCGCTCCCTCCTTCCTAGGCATTGAAAAAGTGCGGGAAATTTGAAGGTTTATAAATGCACTGGTGTGTGTATGTGTGTGTGTGTTATTGCTAGTTCTCTCTCTCTCTCTCTCTCTCTCTCTCTCTCTCTCTCTCTCTCTCTCTCTCTCTCTCTCTGTCAGTAGTTGCACAGGTCTTCAAGGGTATTTTTATGGTTTTAGTGACAGATTAACAACATTTCTACATTAATAACAGGAGAAACACCATTGAAAACCCTGATAATCATCTTTATAGCTTTGAAAAACAGTCGTGAGGAGAGAGAGAGAGAGAGAGAGAGAGAGAGAGTAGGAGCATTTCAGTTGAGCCTATTCTGCCCTGGTTCGTGTTTGCTGCGGTGACACGGTGCCGCACTGAGTGTAGATTGCGTTCATAATCACTTATCGGGGGTGGAGTGGGGAAAGGAGAGTCAGGAAGTGAGGATATTTATATTATTTGACATATTATTTGATAGCATGTCAACTTTTGTGTGTGTGTGTGTGTGTGTGTGTGGATGGGTGGGTGGGTGTTGGATCAGTGACAGGTGGCGCTGGGGAGTTACCACGGCGAGCGGCTGGCTGGCTACAGTGTTTTGGTCAGCACTGGTCAATCTTGCCCTACACGCTCTATTAACCAGTGTTTCCGTCTTCCTGACACCTTCTTCCTGCACCAAGCACCGTCAAGCATCACCAGAGAGGCACGAGTACGTAAGGTGAGTCCAGCAGGGCCAGTCTCTCCTCAGTCAGCCTTACTGCCTTCACAACACCCTAATCCTCCCTGTAGTGTCTTGTATTCGTTTATTTAGGATTCATTATTCGTTATTTAGTTTTTTTAGGGGTTAATTATTTATATTTAGGTTTTGTTTATGTCTGAGTCTGGAAAGAGTTGGAAATTTATTCAAATATTTAATGTTCGCCAATATGTAAACAAGCCGTCAGCTGTGTTATTAGCCATTATTTGCCTCCTCTCTCACTTATTGTAAGCCTAACATATCACAAGATGGATCCACATGTCTAGCCTTCATATCCGCTGGTCAGATATATCCGTCATTGCCTGGTTTTAGTGTTATATAGGAGTAAATAAGGCAACATGGCCGCCGGCCCCCCCACTGAGGTCGCCCCCGAGGGCCGCCATGATGGACTGGCACCTGTTCCGGCTTGTTGGTTCCAATATTTTTTAGAATTTTTCTGAATTAATTTATTTGGCTTGTATAGTAAGATTTTATGGTTTCTAAAAATATTTCGTTGCTTTTGAAGTGTTTTTCTTGCTTCAGTTAAGTAAATGTGCTAAATTTGGTGTTGTTTTTTTTATGTAAATAAGGGGCAGTTTGTACGGTGAAATTTACCCAGCCTGGTTTTTGGCTTTTTTATTTGAGGCTTTAATGAAGATTTTATTGCTTCAAAAAATCGTTTATGATTTTTAAAGTATGTTGCGTTCCTGTTGAGTTAAGTATGTGGAATTTGAATAGGCTTATTGTCCCGCTGAAAGTGGTGATTTTGTCATTTTTTAGCTTCTTTATTTTTTTATTGTAGCTTGTAACTAAGTGTGCATTATTTAAAAAAATAGTTCAGATTTTTTAAAATGTTTTTTTACCAGTGTAAAGTGGAATAGGTGGACTTTTCAGTGTTTTTAATGGTGTCAAAATTTCCAACACTTTTTCCATATTTCACATAATATTTCTTTATAACTACTGAGACTGGAGGTGTTTTGATATTGTGAATATTAATTAAAGTAACTGTCAAGTCAGAATATATAATGCATTCGAGCCCAGCTTCATTTTTTCTATGGGTCAATTTCAAAATGAAATATGTTACGTACGTATGGCAGCGGGGCGCCGGCACCAAGCCTGTGACGTCATCAAAGATTCGGGACCCGGTCTGCCCCAGTCTCTCCTCAATATTTACCGTAATTTCCAGTGTTTTCCAAGTGTTTCCAGCTGTTTCTAAAGTCAAGCGTGTAGATAGTTGTAGTAGAAAAAAGAAAATAAGAGAAATGAAAGAGGAGAAGGAAGAAATAAAAAGAAATGGAGGAGGAGGCAAAACAGGTAAACAATATTTAGCTTAGTTTCCCTTGCTGCGCTGCAGTTCTCTTTAATATTTGGTGTGTTTTGGGTGTTTTACGTGTTTAGGATGTATGTAGGAATGTTGTGGGGTGTTTAGAGTGTATTTTGGTGGTGTTTAGGTGTGTTTTGGGTGTATATTTGCTGTTATCATTGTGTTTTGGGTGAATTTTGGGTGTTTTAAATGTGGTTTAAGATGTTTTTAGTTATAATGTAAGTGGTTTGAGTCGTGTGGGGTGTTTTGAGTATATTGTGGGATGTTTTTGTGTGTTATGGGTGTGTTTGGGGGTATATTGAGGTGTAGTGAGTTTCTTTTGGGTTTATTTTCTGTTTTAAATGTTTCGGTGAGTTTGGGTGTGTGTGTTGGGTCTTTTGAGGTGTATTTGATTGTGTGCAAGTAGTTTTGGGTCTTTAAGGGTGTGTTTGTGGCGTGTTTGTGGTGTTGAGTGGTGCTTTAAGTGTGTTTTGCATTTTTTGATGTGTTTTGGGTGTGTTTGATGAGTTTTGGGGTGTTGTAGTGTATTTTGGGTGTTTTAAACCTTTTGAGTGTGTTTGGATGAGTTTTAGGTATATTGGGGTGCTTTGAGTGTGTTTTGGATAAATTTAGCGTGGTTGGGGTGGGTTATTTGGATGTTTTTAGATGTTACGGGGTGTTTTGAGTGAATATTCAATATTTGGTTGTGTTTAGGTGAGTGTAGTGGGTATTTTGGGGTGTTGTGATGTGTTTTGGTTGTCTTTTGGATGTTTTGAGTGTATTTTGAGTGTGTTTTGGTAAGTTTTGTTGCATGTAGGGATGTTGTTGTTAGTCAGCACGACTAACTTTGGTTTTGTGTGAGCCAGGTGATGCCTTCGGACAAAATCTCAGTCTCATTCTCATTTTTTTCCTAGTTCAGTACAACTTTAGGTTTAAATCTGAGCACTTTTATAAATGCGGACACTGGTTCTTAACCTTCTTTGCCTGCGACACAGATTCCTGACCAGAGTGACCATGGCAATCCATATTTCTTCACAAACACTCTTATTTAAAATTCAAATTATATTTAAAATGTTTTTTTTTTTCACCTCAAATTGTCTGTCTCTGTTATTTGGTCAGCCTTATATGTTAATGATTTAGGTATCCTATACATAGGATTAATACTTTGATAACATTTTGATCAAGTATATTGGAAAAAAAAAAAAAAATCATTGGAGACCCATTGAAATGGCTTGGCGAACCAGGAGTTAAGAACCACTGTTCTAAGTCAACCACCGCTCTTCACATGGAAGCTTCTACATGCCGATAAATTAATTCACCAAAGATCAGGGGAAGTGAAAGGCTGAGTGGAAAAACAATCACGCTTTGGCTCCATCTCTTTCCAGTTTAGCGCCGAAGCAAGTACTAGCATTAGCAACTCGGCCCACAGTTATGATTTAGCATGACACTTAGTGCACATTATTTCCATATCAAAATAAAATCTTTTTGGCGATGTTCAAGTCAGGATTAATACGTTAAATGAGCGGTATCACTAATTCCAGCTGGTCCGAAATAGCAGTGGACCGAAATTGCCTCAGCACAACAACATGTCCACGAGATGGTAAGTAGGAATTAAGCTATTTTCTCTCAATTAAACCATTATCCGGCCATTAGAAACACTCAAAAGACAGTATATCACACAATTACACGCATTAATACTCATTTACCAATACAAACACCCAAATATTCCAGTCACAAGCATTGTCTCGCATCACCCTTCATCTAACTACATAATTTATACCAAGGCATTGTAACTTAACCTACGTGTACCTGGGATTGTTACTTTGTTGTATCACCTGTTAATGAGTCTCACCTGGCGGGGATACACGGGGACAGCATAATGAAGACACAGGTCACCCGCAGCTAGCCGGCCATAAGTTGCAGGCCCTCCTAACTGTCACGGCAGGGATCAGTTCAGCCACTAGGACCTTTCATGGGTGATTGAGGTCTCTGGGGTGATTGGTAGGCTATTTCAGGGAGTAGGTACGTGGTAGGCACTTGTGGAGAATTGGGGTCCCAGGCATGGAAGAAAATAGGTGTTTGAGAGACAGGATGAAAAAGATTGGATGAAACGATATTGATTTCATCCTAAAAGATAGTGAAAGTAGTTCACATGGACTTTTTAATTTCAATTTTTTATTTTAATTAGGATTGATTTAGCTCATTAATTTCACTACCCATTCCTTCATTTTTTAGATAATGATTTGAAAAGATATCTTATTTTGGTAATTGTCTAGAGTCCTTACCGGGCCTTATTACTGGTCTATTCACTTCAATTCTTTTACACATACCTTCACATGCACCTAAAACATCATTTTAAAGTGGGGGACAAATGCCCCCTTCCCTCTAGTCCAGCAAAATTGGGGACATGTGGGAAGGCGGGGTTTTTGGGTGGGGGAGACATAAATCAGCGAGCGATTTTCGGCCTTTCCACTGCCCCTGTAGGTTAGGTTAGGTTAGGTTAGGTTAGGTTAGGTTATGTTTGTTAGGTTAGGAGCTTCAGGTCCAGTGCAGCATCACTCGCTCACAAACACCTCATCCAAAACCAATAGATGATTGATTCTATGTTTACTTTTTTAAAAACACCATTCAACACCAAGTATGGATCTTTCTATATAGTTAAAACGTATCCAATACCGTAACCTAACCTAACCTAACCTAACCTAACCTAACCTACAGGGGCAGTGGAAAGGCCGAAAATCGCTCGCTGATTTATGTCTCCCCCACCCAAAAACCCCGCCTTCCCACATGTCCCCAATTTTGCTGGACTAGAGGGAAGGGGGCATTTGTCCCCCACTTTAAAATGATGTTTTAGGTGCATGTGAAGGTATGTGTAAAAGAATTGAAGTGAATAGACCAGTAATAAGGCCCGGTAAGGACTCTAGACAATTACCCTTATTTTTCCCACAAATAAACAGTCATAATCTTAAAATTAATAGGTTAAAGTTACATTCATAATACACAAGGAACCTCATAACTTCAATGACATTACAACTTCCACTCTCTTCAGGTATCCATTGTATCAATTCGGAAACCCCCAGCTGAGGGTGTTCCTGCCCAACTTCTTCATGAAACTTGTCAAGCCCCGTGACCCGCTGCCTGCCAACGTGGTCCAGTTCCACGTGTCGATGCAGATGACCAAGATTGACATCAAGAACTACCTGGAGAAGATATACAACATCCCTGTGGAGCATGTTGTCACCCACGTCAGGATGGGTGAGGCTTGGGTGCTTCAAGGATGGGTTTTTTTCTTATATATATATATATATATATATATATATATATATATATATATATATATATATATATATATATATATATATATATATATATATATATATATAAGAAAAAAACCCATTCTGTATTTTCTGTTTGTTCCTTAATTGTTTCCCTTTCACACTTTGTTTCTTTATTACACTTTTCTTCCTTATTGTATGTTGTTTATGTTGTGTTATTTTTTCTCTACTTTTTCTCTCTTCCACCACTCCGTTTATTCCTTAATACTGTCTCCATCCTTTCCATCCTCCTCTCCCTCTTCCGCTATCTCAGTTCATACCTTCTTTTCCTTATTCTTCTTTTCCTTCTTTCACACTGTCACCTTATTCCTTGATTCTGTCTCTATCCTTCCTCTCCTTTTCCTCTCACGCTCTTCCACCACTCACAAACTCCTTTCCTTCCCTTCCTCTCCCCCTCTTCCACACTCTGTTTATTCCTTACTTTCTCGTTTTCATTATGTGTTTTTCCCTCCCTCCTACTCCCTCTTCCACTCAGTTAATACCCTAATACCTTGCCTTATCCTAAGCCAGCGGAACCTTACTTCCTCCCGTGATACAAGTGACAGAGCTATAGCCGTTTCCCTCTCCTAGCAGTAACGATACAACACTGCTTTGTTCACTTCCTCGATCCTAAGATGTATTTTTAATATGTGCTGTGTGTCCTCTTCTGTGAATTAACTGTGGGGTGCTATGTCTCTCAGCCTCTGGAAACTAATATTTGTGAATTTGATGCTGTTTACTTCGTGGAGTGACTAGAGGGAAAGAGAGTGAAAGGAAAGGCGAGAAGAGAATAAAGTGGATGAGTGAGGAAGTGAAAGGAAATGAGAGAAAAGCGAGGAATAAATAAATGAAGGAGCGAAAGGCGAGTAATAGGTAAGTGAAGGAGTGAAGGGAAAGGAGAGAAAGGCAAGGAACATAGAAATGGAGGAGTAAGGAAGTGAATGAGGTATTAACTTAGAGGAACAGACGAGAGCACTACAGAGGGAGTGACTGGCGTGTTAGCTTGATAAATAACTTAGAGCACGTAAATAGAGACGAGGAGCAAACAATTACATCATATAGCAGCTGGAGGATAAGATGGAACACTATTACAAATTCAATTAGGTGGAGATAAAAATAAATAAATAAAGTACCGTAAGATAAATAGAAAAAGAAAGACTGAAGGACGAAATTTGGAAGAATAAAAACACAAATAAGTGCAGAAATAAAAAAAAAGCGAGATCTGGAACAGTAAAACCCACCGATGAATAGAGAAGGGGAAAAAAAGTGACAAACGAAACCTGACAAAGCAGAGAACGAGCCAGACAAGGCAGAGAGAAGCAGCAGGACACGTGAAACGACAGAAATAGACATCCGGGCAGCCGTGGGACTACCTGAGGATTATACTTGGGTACTGGTGACCTGGAGGCGTGACAAGGAGATCAGTAAGAATCCGAGGTCATGGCAGAGAGGAAAAGAAACACCATTACTGTGCCGGGAGTGAGGCGTCGTGTATATGTGCTCGGGTTTCTAAGCGAGGTATGAAGCTGTTGTCCGTATTCTGGAACGCTTTGCTCTCTCACCAGACTATTTTCAAAGGCCAAATCATTAATAGACTTCTCAAGAGTGTTTCCCTTGCTAATAATGTAGAAATCTTGTTAATATGTCACCAGAACCATACAAAAACAACTTTAAAAACCCGTCCAACTTCATTTAGAGCCTTTGAAAGTAGTGGAGGTGCTGTGCAGTGGTTCAGAATATGTTGTTGTTGTTGTTGTTGTTGTTGTTGGGAGCCTCTGTACCCTGGCGTCGTCCAGTGAGGTCATCACATGTGAAATTTACATCTTTCTCAAGTCTGATACATTTCACTTTAATTCCTATCACCTATATCGGAAAACTATCACTATACGTCATTATTTCTTCATTGAATTATTATCTATTTTCTGTAAACCCTACGTGTACTGCTTACACACACACACACACACACACACACGGCTTCTTACTTAATACATCCCAGCTTTCTACCATCTGTATTCTGAGACAATTCTGTACCACACCTCCACTACTTTCGAAAGGGCTGTCGTTGAAGTTCACATGTTTTAAGGGTGTTTTTTTGTGGCTTTAGTGCCAAGTATAACAAGATTCCTACGTTAATAAAAGGATAAACACACTTGGGAATCTGGCTAATCGTTTCTGTGGCCTTGGAGAATAGTCTTTATGAGAGAGCAAAGCATTTCTGAATGCTTGTCATTACCTCTTGTATGTGTGATGATTTGTTACAATATAGGGCATCCTCTTCTAATTCAACCTTTCCTCTCCCTCAGCTGGTGGCCTTAATACAAATCGTGGGCCATCTGGTAATGCTGAGTCTGGTTGTGAATCCTGAGCACTTTGACAGCCAAGGTGAGATGTGGCGATGCTGAGAATGCGTGTCTGTATTAAGGATTATGAAGTGAAGTTTAAGAGTGGCCAGAATGAAAACTAGCCGTCATATTTTTTCTTTTGCTCCTGTGATCTCTTCTGTCTGTCATAATACAAGGCCATTGACTTGTGTGGTAATGCTTGTCAGTTTTAGAGAATATGTAGTAAGGTTTAAGAATGGCCATGTTTATCTTATTCTCTCCTTTTCTCCTGTAATATGTTCTGTCTGTCTTGTCATTAGCTTCTGTGGTGATGCTGGAAATATTTGCCATTGCCAAAGAAGGAGCTGTAATAATTGCGCATCCATCATCCTATCGTAACTAGCGGATGATTATCATACAGTGGTAAATCTCTTAGTTATCAGCCTATCACATCAATCCCTGCCTTACACAGACGCGTAAGCTCCAAAATATTTCCTTTCACCAAACGCATACTTGATGGAAGGCGAGATTTCGTGACTTTTCCCCTCGAACAACCTTTACAACCATCCTGAACGTCAAAGTAAGAAGTGGCAGGCTAAATAATGAGGGCATGGGATTTACTGAAGATGGGAGAGGTAGGGAGACACAGATCTAACCACCCCGTCAAACAGATGGGAATACGCTTGACCTGAAATGAGCGATAAGCAGATGCCTGAGAGATTTGCCAGTGTACGATAACCACCAAGTTACGATATTGTTTCTCTCCCTTGCATTTTCCTCTGTGACTGATCCTTTGTAGTTCTACCATACCACATTCCCTTTTCAGTGGCGTCGCTCAATGTGGGAATGTCCATACTGACTGGAGTGTACCTTGGGTTGACTGGTCGCCTGCTCTTCCTGTTTCATGAGGTGAGACAAACTGATGGATTTCTGAGGGATTTTCTTACTGCTATCTTTCTCTCACATGTCGTTGATTATAAGACAGTCAATATTTGGAGATTAAAGGTCTTTGGAGCGTCTTGTTTCATCTATTACGTTGTTTATTGTGTCGCATTCTCAAATATTTCAATGCCTTACTTTCAACCCGAATAATTATTCCTGAAAGCCTTGAAAAACTGTATGCATTTGTTTATTTATTTATTTTATAGCGTAAGAGGGGGTCTGGGCAAACGGAAGGGCTAAAAAGAAAAAAAAAAAAACTTTGTGCAGGCCAACTATCCCACACAAGGTGACCCAGATAAAGCACCACACACACACACACACACACACACACACACACACACACACACACACACACACACACACACACACACACACACACACACACACACACATTGATTACTGCTTTAACCCTTTCAGTTTGATACGAGACAATTATCACCACCATGTGCAATATATAAAATCTTTATAAGCATCTGCAAAAAAGTTATGGATGGAAGAAAAAATTCAATTTCTACCCAGTTTAACAGATTGGATGTGGCTGTAAGAAAATTAAAGATGTTTCAGAGTGAATGGTAATTAGGGAAAGGTGTGCCAGGTGGCAGTCAAATGGTTCAATACCAATTATACAGCTTTGTGACTCGTCTCTGACCCGCGACACAAATACCAACACACACACACACACACACACACACAGGGCAGTGAAGCGGGTGGGAATGCATTGTTATTACAACACCACCATAACACCACCAAGGTATCCTTGGCGCCCGGCCCTGCCGAGCACCGCCAAGCCCCGTCGAACTCTTCCCGTCCCGCCGTTGCTACGGTAACAGATTCCCGTCTCTCCCCCGTCAATATTTAACGCAATTTTCAGGGCTTTCCAAGTGTTTCATGGCGATATAAAGATTTGGTGTGTAGGAGGAGGGAGAGGAGGAGGTGGTGGAGGGTAAGGGATGACTGTGAGGAGGAGGGAAGAGGTGGAGGAGGTACAGAGAAGAGGACGAAAAAAAAAAAAAAAAAGAAAGAAAATAAATAAATAAAATAAAAAATTTTGTCACCAGATAATTATTTTCTTTTTCATTTTTATTAATGAAGTTGGCGTTGTTTTGATATTTGATTTATTATTAGAACATAAAAAAAGTTATAATATGTA
Organism: Scylla paramamosain; assembly: GCF_035594125.1. Taxonomy (NCBI): domain Eukaryota; kingdom Metazoa; phylum Arthropoda; class Malacostraca; order Decapoda; family Portunidae; genus Scylla; species Scylla paramamosain. The sequence continues at coordinate 16,786,386 of NC_087183.1, forward strand.
ATAAAATCTAGTCTAGCTGCGTTTTTGTTTCTGGACAAAATAACCAATTCGTCATTTTATTTATTGTCACTATTTTCTTTTTTTTATTAGCACACCTAGGATTGTTTTGGTATTTAATTTAAGACTTAAAAAATACAAGAAACATGTACCCGCTAACAATATCCAATAAAATCTAGCCTAGCAATGAGTATTTTCAAATTTCAAGCTATTCCGTTGTTGCATCTGAATTTTTTTTTTTTTATACTGCGAGGAATTTTTCTTTATATAGAAAGTATTTTTTTGTATTCAGAATATGTAATAGAATCTAGTCTGGCTGTGTTTTCCATTTCGATATATATATTTTTTTATTTATTTATTTATTCTTTTTTTGTGGCGCCGTTTGTAAAAGTTAGTTTGTTTTTTGGAGATTTTGTTATTATTACTGAGTTCGGAAATCATTTTATATTATGGGTATTAGTTAAAATATATGGAAAGTCAGAATATGTAGTGCATTCCAGTCTGGGCATCTTTTTCTTGTCACGATTTTCAAAATGTATTACGTTACATAAATATGAGTACCGAGACGCACATTTTCCTTGCCTCCCTCCTTGTCTGCACATTAATATTTGAATAAACTTCCGGGTATTTCCAGACTCATACGTAAATTAAAATCAGAATTAACAACCAAAATATATAAATAACCCCTAAAATGCCTCAAATCAGGGTTAAATAAGTGGAAGGGGGCAGCCCCGTTCTGATCGCCCACCATGAAACCAGGACGTCATCAAGACACAGACTACTTCCTCTCCTCCCTGCCCTTGTCTCTTTGCCAATATTTCGCTGAATTTCCATGATTTTCTGGGCATTTCCATGTATTCCCAGAGTGAAATGCATAGATTGTGGTAGTAGGAGAAGGAAAAAGGAAGAATGGAAGTGTGTGTGTGAGGAAGTGTAGTAGTAGTAGTAGTAGTAGTAGTAGCAGTTGTTATTATTATTATTATCATTATTATTAAGTTTGAATTATATGTGTGTGTGTGTGTGGTGCCGTGTTTAGTCTCCCTCGTATGGAATTGGCGGCCTGCTATATAGATAAACAGACTATTACTACTAATACTACTAATGTGTGTGTGTGTGTGTGTGTGTGTGTGTGTGTGTGTGTGTGTGTGTGTGTATGGTGCCTCTACAAGGCCGGCCTGTGTGGGATTGCCGGCCTGGTATATAAATAAATACACGACTACTATTACTACTATTACTAGTATTATTGGTGCTGCTGCTTCTTTGTGTGTGTGTGTGTGTGTGTGTGTGTGTGTGATAATAATGGTAATAGTAATAATTCATAAAGAGACTGTTCCTCATGCCACACCTACTTCACAGAAACGATACGAAGAAACACGCGGCCCGGAATGGATGTGGTGGTTCTGTACTATGGGAATCATCACCTTCAACTGCCTGCAACTGGTGTGGTTCTCCCTGACTGACGACATCATTCCGGCAGTGGTGTGTGGCCTGGCTGCCCTCCTCTACCTCATCTTCTTCAAGTTCGCCAAGGATGACCTCAAGTTCCTCAGAGATGATGCCGCTGTTGTTGCTGCCACTACTCCTATCATCACTACCACTGCTTCTGCTATGGCTGCAGCTTCCACTCATGTCAGGATAGATAGCTGAACATGCTGATAGACAGTTGAACAGAAGGAAGTACCGCTAGTCAGGAAATAGACAGACAGCTGAACAAAGGATATACAGAGAAACAAGCAGGAACAGACAGTTGAAAAAGCACGAACAGATAGATGAACATACAGGAACAGACAGTTGAACAAGCAGGAATAGATAGAAAAACAAGCAGGATTAGACAGATGAATAAGCAGGAATAGATAGAAGAACAAGCAGGATTAGACAAATGAACAAGCAGGAACAGACAGATGAAGAAGCAGAAACAGACAGTTGCACAAGAAATAGTTGAATAATCTCTTAATATTCACTTTTCTCATTATTATGATGACTGCACACATGTTGCAGAGAACAGCTGAGTAACCATGTTTCATTTTCTTTAGTATTGAAGGTTATCAATTTTCACAATATTCATTAAGGCTAGAGGTTCAGTACAAACATGGAAATATACTTCAATTTTAATAGAAATAAAACTTGCAAGTAAAGAATCATGACTTGAGTCCGTAACCATAACCAAGGAAAAAGTTTTAGTGAGATGGTAATGTGGATCTGAGCACAATAGGTGGGCCGTCAGCCTCCATTCTCTCTGTAACCCACGGCTGATCCCAAGCTGGGGAACCAAAACTTTGACACAGGTAGACGTAACATGAATACTTGTAACGAGTTGTAACAATTGTATATATAAAGGCCATATAAAATATAAGACATGCTATGGAATTGAAACCTCTCTCTCTCTCTGGGGTGGAATGTTATTCTACGCAGGAAGTTGTCTTCACCTCTACGACATCAGTTTCTCTACTGGCCACGGAGTAAGGAAAGTGGTCGATGCCATGACAAGCGGCACCGTACTCTCCTTTCATATTGAGAGCCACCACGGCGCCCATGAAGTCTGGGTAATACTGAGCCACTCTGTAGATGGCCATCTCTGCTGCTTTGTGGGGACTCAAGCCTGCACGCATCCCCTCCACAGCGACCAGGGCTGGCAGGAACCTCATCATCACGTCGCCGTCACCTGTGGCCGCTGCCCCTCCCACAAACTTGTCTACATAGGCGCCGCTGCCTGGGATGGGCGAGTCTCCTACCCTGCCTGGAATCTTGTTGCGCGCACCGTTAGTTGAAGTTCCACCAGCTATGTGGCCCTGGGAATCGAGGGCGATCATTCCAATGGTGTCGTGGTTGAGTTGGCTGAAGTTGCCTCCCTCCTTGGCAGTAGATTCCTTAGTATTCTTGCTTGCATTACTAGGCTGGTAGGGTCCGCAGGAGGTGGTGGGGTCTGGTGACACGTTCACCCAGAAGTTAGGCTGACAGTTGTTCCTGAGCCACTCCTCGTGCATCTTCACCGAGGCAGGAGTGGTCAGGTTCTCCTCGGGGAAGCCCATCATGAGGGCGAAGCGCGTGGCCTGCTCCCCCACTAACAGGGTGTGTGTGGTGTGTTCCATCACGCTGCGGGCCACGGCCATGGCCCCCTTCACTCTGCGCAGGTCCGCCACGGCGCCCACATCATGAGTGGTCCTGCAGGGCATCATACCATCATTACGTTCGTTCACATGGCATCAATATTTTCAGTTTTCATGTTACTAAGCATTCATGAGAAGCCATTCAACCTGTGAGCAATTCCCAGGACCATATTCTGAAACATTTCTGCCCTGCATCTCCACTACTCTCAAAAGGCTCTAGTTTACAAGTGACACGGATATTCTAGTGACATATTAACAAGATTTTTACATTATTAGCAGGAGAAACACTCTTGAGAATCCGGCTAATCATCTCTGTGGCCCTGGAAAATAGTCTTGGTGAGAGAGGGCAAAGAGTTTCAGAATAAGGGATAAGTTTCAGAATAAGTTTCAGAATAAGGAAAATAGTCTTGGTGAGAGAGGGCAAAGAGTTTCAGAATAAGCTTTTCCCCTCACCCGTCCATAATCATAGCATCGAGTGTGGTCTCTCCTGTCTCATCCGGGCTGCCTCCAAACCCCACGGTGCCGTCACACTGCAGCTCCTCGCACACAGTGCACCCTCGCTCCACCGCGTCCACCTTCGCCCTGCCGCAGGATCTCCCAAGCTGTGGGTTCAACACACTTGTGTAGCCTTACCGCTACATTCAGCCAACTAAGATTACATGAATCCTCGATCTCACCCCTGGCTTTTCTCTATAGCAAGCTTACTGGTATGTGCTGCCAACATTCATAAAGCGCACATTAATTAAGGAGAGATGAAAACCACCCTGGATCTCACCTTTGGCTGTGGCGTTGGTAAAGTTCCAAGTGTTGATCACGATGGGCTTGCAGCCATGAATGAGCAGAGGCGGCGTCAGCAGCAGCACCAAGCCTTGCAAAACGCCTCCCATGGTACCGAGGTGGTGACGCCTGTGAACCCAGTAACTTTCTTTCATCAAACTGACGACGCAATTCACCGAACGCCTCGCTTGCTGACAGACGATTAAATTATGGTGATGTTCCGATATGTGGACCAGAAAATAAGCAACTGAATATGAATATATACAGCTCCACTCAGACCTCAGCCAAAGCAATAAGTACCAGGCCACCGTCTTAGATTAGTATCTGCTACACACTACTTATCTGCGGTTCATACACCCCGCATAGGGGCTTCCATTGTCTTATCAGGCCAGCACCTATATTTACCAGTTATTAGTCACAACTGTTCTCTCCGGACCTCAGAAACATGACAGATTGTGGTTGACAGATCTTTACTGAGCACACACACACACACATCTGTACGTGACATTCCTGTTAGTTTATTTCTTTGGTGGTTGTTTTTCTTCTGTTTTAATATTTTTTTCTATTGTTTATTTATGTTTTGTCCCTTGTTTCTTTGTTCGATGGTAATTTAGTTATTTATTTTTTTTTGTAGAAAGTCAGTAAAACATAAAGGAAAATCTGCCCTCCGTCCTGTAATATTTGGGAAAATATTAGGCTTTGAAGGATATCTCGTCTTATCTCTCGCGCTCCCTCCTTCCTAGGCATTGAAAAAGTGCGGGAAATTTGAAGGTTTATAAATGCACTGGTGTGTGTATGTTATTACTAGTTATCTCTCTCTCTCTCTCTCTCTCTCTCTCTCTCTCTCTCTCTCTCTCTCTCTGTCAGTAGTTGCACAGGTCTTCAAGGGTATTTTTACGGTTTTAGTGACAGATTAACAACATTTCTACATTAATAACAGGAGAAACACCATTGAAAACCCTGATAATCATCTTTATAGCTTTGAAAAACAGTCGTGAGGAGAGAGAGAGAGAGAGAGTAGGAGCATTTCAGTTGAGCCTATTCTGCCCTGGTTCGTGTTTGCTGCGGTGACACGGTGCCGCACTGAGTGTAGATTGCGTTCATAATCACTTATCGGGGGTGGAGTGGGGAAAGGAGAGTCAGGAAGTGAGGATATTTATATTATTTGACATATTATTTGATAGCATGTCAACTTTTGTGTGTGTGTGTGTGTGTGTGTGTGTGGATGGGTGGGTGGGTGTTGGATCAGTGACAGGTGGCGCTGGGGAGTTACCACGGCGAGCGGCTGGCTGGCTACAGTGTTTTGGTCAGCACTGGTCAATCTTGCCCTACACGCTCTATTAACCAGTGTTTCCGTCTTCCTGACACCTTCTTCCTGCACCAAGCACCGTCAAGCATCACCAGAGAGGCACGAGTACGTAAGGTGAGTCCAGCAGGGCCAGTCTCTCCTCAGTCAGCCTTACTGCCTTCACAACATCCTAATCCTCCCTGTAGTGTCTTGTATTCGTTTATTTAGGATTCATTATTCGTTATTTAGTTTTTTTAGGGGTTAATTATTTATATTTAGGTTTTGTTTATGTCTGAGTCTGGAAAGAGTTGGAAATTTATTCAAATATTTAATGTTCGCCAATATGTAAACAAGCCGTCAGCTGTGTTATTAGCCATTATTTGCCTCCTCTCTCACTTATTGTAAGCCTAACATATCACAAGATGGATCCACATGTCTAGCCTTCATATCCGCTGGTCAGATATATCCGTCATTGCCTGGTTTTAGTGTTATATAGGAGTAAATAAGGCAACATGGCCGCCGGCTCCCCCACTGAGGTCGCCCCCGAGGGCCGCCATGATGGACTGGCACCTGTTCCGGCTTGTTGGTTCCAATATTTTTTAGAATTTTTCTGAATTAATTTATTTGGCTTGTATAGTAAGATTTTATGGTTTCTAAAAATATTTCGTTGCTTTTGAAGTGTTTTTCTTGCTTCAGTTAAGTAAATGTGCTAAATTTGGTGTTGTTTTTTTATGTAAATAAGGGGCAGTTTGTACGGTGAAATTTACCCAGCCTGGTTTTTGGCTTTTTTATTTGAGGCTTTAATGAAGATTTTATTGCTTCAAAAAATCGTCTATGATTTTTAAAGTATGTTGCGTTCCTGTTGAGTTAAGTATGTGGAATTTGAATAGGCTTATTGTCCCGCTGAAAGTGGTGATTTTGTCATTTTTTAGCTTCTTTATTTTTTTATTGTAGCTTGTAACTAAGTGTGCATTATTTAAAAAAATAGTTCAGATTTTTTAAAATGTTTTTTTACCAGTGTAAAGTGGAATAGGTGGACTTTTCAGTGTTTTTAATGGTGTCAAAATTTCCAACACTTTTTCCATATTTCACATAATATTTCTTTATAACTACTGAGACTGGAGGTGTTTTGATATTGTGAATATTAATTAAAGTAACTGTCAAGTCAGAATATATAATGCATTCGAGCCCAGCTTCATTTTTTCTATGGGTCAATTTCAAAATGAAATATGTTACGTACGTATGGCAGCGGGGCGCCGGCACCAAGCCTGTGACGTCATCAAAGATTCGGGACCCGGTCTGCCCCAGTCTCTCCTCAATATTTACCGTAATTTCCAGTGTTTTCCAAGTGTTTCCAGCTGTTTCTAAAGTCAGGCGTGTAGATAGTTGTAGTAGAAAAAAGAAAATAAGAGAAATGAAAGAGGAGAAGGAAGAAATAAAAAGAAATGGAGGAGGAGGCAAAACAGGTAAACAATATTTAGCTTAGTTTCCCTTGCTGCGCTGCAGTTCTCTTTAATATTTGGTGTGTTTTGGGTGTTTTACGTGTTTAGGATGTATGTAGGAATGTTGTGGGGTGTTTAGAGTGTATTTTGGTGGTGTTTAGGTGTGTTTTGGGTGTATATTTGCTGTTATCATTGTGTTTTGGGTGAATTTTGGGTGTTTTAAATGTGGTTTAAGATGTTTTTAGTTATAATGTAAGTGGTTTGAGTCGTGTGGGGTGTTTTGAGTATATTGTGGGATGTTTTTGTGTGTTATGGGTGTGTTTGGGGGTATATTGAGGTGTAGTGAGTTTCTTTTGGGTTTATTTTCTGTTTTAAATGTTTCGGTGAGTTTGGGTGTGTGTGTGTTGGGTCTTTTGAGGTGTATTTGATTGTGTGCAAGTAGTTTTGGGTCTTTAAGGGTGTGTTTGTGGCGTGTTTGTGGTGTTGAGTGGTGCTTTAAGTGTGTTTTGCATTTTTTTATGTGTTTTGGGTGTGTTTGATGAGTTTTGGGGTGTTGTAGTGTATTTTGGGTGTTTTAAACCTTTTGAATGTGTTTGGATGAGTTTTAGGTATATTGGGGTGCTTTGAGTGTGTTTTGGATAAATTTAGCGTGGTTGGGGTGGGTTATTTGGATGTTTTTAGATGTTACGGGGTGTTTTGAGTGAATATTCAATATTTGGTTGTGTTTAGGTGAGTGTAGTGGGTATTTTGGGGTGTTGTGATGTGTTTTGGTTGTCTTTTGGATGTTTTGAGTGTATTTTGAGTGTGTTTTGGTAAGTTTTGTTGCATGTAGGGATGTTGTTGTTAGTCAGCACGACTAACTTTGGTTTTGTGTGAGCCAGGTGATGCCTTCGGACAAAATCTCAGTCTCATTCTCATTTTTTTCCTAGTTCAGTACAACTTTAGGTTTAAATCTGAGCACTTTTATAAATGCGGACACTGGTTCTTAACCTTCTTTGCCTGCGACACAGATTCCTGACCAGAGTGACCATGGCAATCCATATTTCTTCACAAACACTCTTATTTAAAATTCAAATTATATTTAAAATGTTTTTTTTTTCACCTCAAATTGTCTGTCTCTGTTATTTGGTCAGCCTTATATGTTAATGATTTAGGTATCCTATACATAGGATTAATACTTTGATAACATTTTGATCAAGTATATTGGAAAAAAAAAAAAAAATCATTGGAGACCCATTGAAATGGCTTGGCGAACCAGGAGTTAAGAACCACTGTTCTAAGTCAACCACCGCTCTTCACATGGAAGCTTCTACATGCCGATAAATTAATTCACCAAAGATCAGGGGAAGTGAAAGGCTGAGTGGAAAAACAATCACGCTTTGGCTCCATCTCTTTCCAGTTTAGCGCCGAAGCAAGTACTAGCATTAGCAACTCGGCCCACAGTTATGATTTAGCATGACACTTAGTGCACATTATTTCCATATCAAAATAAAATCTTTTTGGCGATGTTCAAGTCAGGATTAATACGTTAAATGAGCGGTATCACTAATTCCAGCTGGTCCGAAATAGCAGTGGACCGAAATTGCCTCAGCACAACAACATGTCCACGAGATGGTAAGTAGGAATTAAGCTATTTTCTCTCAATTAAACCATTATCCGGCCATTAGAAACACTCAAAAGACAGTATATCACACAATTACACGCATTAATACTCATTTACCAATACAAACACCCAAATATTCCAGTCACAAGCATTGTCTCGCATCACCCTTCATCTAACTACATAATTTATACCAAGGCATTGTAACTTAACCTACGTGTACCTGGGATTGTTACTTTGTTGTATCACCTGTTAATGAGTCTCACCTGGCGGGGATACACGGGGACAGCATAATGAAGACACAGGTCACCCGCAGCTAGCCGGCCATAAGTTGCAGGCCCTCCTAACTGTCACGGCAGGGATCAGTTCAGCCACTAGGACCTTTCATGGGTGATTGAGGTCTCTGGGGTGATTGGTAGGCTATTTCAGGGAGTAGGTACGTGGTAGGCACTTGTGGAGAATTGGGGTCCCAGGCATGGAAGAAAATAGGTGTTTGAGAGACAGGATGAAAAAGATTGGATGAAACGATATTGATTTCATCCTAAAAGATAGTGAAAGTAGTTCACATGGACTTTTTTATTTCAATTTTTTATTTTAATTAGGATTGATTTAGCTCATTAATTTCACTACCCATTCCTTCATTTTTTAGATAATGATTTGAAAAGATATCTTATTTTTCCCACAAATAAACAGTCATAATCTTAAAATTAATAGGTTAAAGTTACATTCATAATACACAAGGAACCTCATAACTTCAATGACATTACAACTTCCACTCTCTTCAGGTATCCATTGTATCAATTCGGAAACCCCCAGCTGAGGGTGTTCCTGCCCAACTTCTTCATGAAACTTGTCAAGCCCCGTGACCCGCTGCCTGCCAACGTGGTCCAGTTCCACGTGTCGATGCAGATGACCAAGATTGACATCAAGAACTACCTGGAGAAGATATACAACATCCCTGTGGAGCATGTTGTCACCCACGTCAGGATGGGTGAGGCTTGGGTGCTTCAAGGATGGGTTTTTTTCTTATATATATATATATATATATATATATATATATATATATATATATATATATATATATATATATATATATATATATATATATATATATATATATATAAGAAAAAAACCCATTCTGTATTTTCTGTTTGTTCCTTAATTGTTTCCCTTTCACACTTTGTTTCTTTATTACACTTTTCTTCCTTATTGTATGTTGTTTATGTTGTGTTATTTTTTCTCTACTTTTTCTCTCTTCCACCACTCCGTTTATTCCTTAATACTGTCTCCATCCTTTCCATCCTCCTCTCCCTCTTCCGCTATCTCAGTTCATACCTTCTTTTCCTTATTCTTCTTTTCCTTCTTTCACACTGTCACCTTATTCCTTGATTCTGTCTCTATCCTTCCTCTCCTTTTCCTCTCACGCTCTTCCACCACTCACAAACTCCTTTCCTTCCCTTCCTCTCCCCCTCTTCCACACTCTGTTTATTCCTTACTTTCTCGTTTTCATTATGTGTTTTTCCCTCCCTCCTACTCCCTCTTCCACTCAGTTAATACCCTAATACCTTGCCTTATCCTAAGCCAGCGGAACCTTACTTCCTCCCGTGATACAAGTGACAGAGCTATAGCCGTTTCCCTCTCCTAGCAGTAACGATACAACACTGCTTTGTTCACTTCCTCGATCCTAAGATGTATTTTTAATATGTGCTGTGTGTCCTCTTCTGTGAATTAACTGTGGGGTGCTATGTCTCTCAGCCTCTGGAAACTAATATTTGTGAATTTGATGCTGTTTACTTCGTGGAGTGACTAGAGGGAAAGAGAGTGAAAGGAAAGGCGAGAAGAGAATAAAGTGGATGAGTGAGGAAGTGAAAGGAAACGAGAGAAAAGCGAGGAATAAATAAATGAAGGAGCGAAAGGCGAGTAATAGGTAAGTGAAGGAGTGAAGGGAAAGGAGAGAAAGGCAAGGAACATAGAAATGGAGGAGTAAGGAAGTGAATGAGGTATTAACTTAGAGGAACAGACGAGAGCACTACAGAGGGAGTGACTGGCGTGTTAGCTTGATAAATAACTTAGAGCACGTAAATAGAGACGAGGAGCAAACAATTACATCATATAGCAGCTGGAGGATAAGATGGAACACTATTACAAATTCAATTAGGTGGAGATAAAAATAAATAAATAAAGTACCGTAAGATAAATAGAAAAAGAAAGACTGAAGGACGAAATTTGGAAGAATAAAAACACAAATAAGTGCAGAAATAAAAAAAAAGCGAGATCTGGAACAGTAAAACCCACCGATGAATAGAGAAGGGGAAAAAAAGTGACAAACGAAACCTGACAAAGCAGAGAACGAGCCAGACAAGGCAGAGAGAAGCAGCAGGACACGTGAAACGACAGAAATAGACATCCGGGCAGCCGTGGGACTACCTGAGGATTATACTTGGGTACTGGTGACCTGGAGGCGTGACAAGGAGATCAGTAAGAATCCGAGGTCATGGCAGAGAGGAAAAGAAACACCATTACTGTGCCGGGAGTGAGGCGTCGTGTATATGTGCTCGGGTTTCTAAGCGAGGTATGAAGCTGTTGTCCGTATTCTGGAACGCTTTGCTCTCTCACCAGACTATTTTCAAAGGCCAAATCATTAATAGACTTCTCAAGAGTGTTTCCCTTGCTAATAATGTAGAAATCTTGTTAATATGTCACCAGAACCATACAAAAACAACTTTAAAAACCCGTCCAACTTCATTTAGAGCCTTTGAAAGTAGTGGAGGTGCTGTGCAGTGGTTCAGAATATGTTGTTGTTGTTGTTGGGAGCCTCTGTACCCTGGCGTCGTCCAGTGAGGTCATCACATGTGAAATTTACATCTTTCTCAAGTCTGATACATTTCACTTTAATTCCTATCACCTAAATCGGAAAACTATCACTATACGTCATTATTTCTTCATTGAATTATTATCTATTTTCTGTAAACCCTACGTGTACTGCTTACACACACACACACACACACACACACGGCTTCTTACTTAATACATCCCAGCTTTCTACCATCTGTATTCTGAGACAATTCTGTACCACACCTCCACTACTTTCGAAAGGGCTGTCGTTGAAGTTCACATGTTTTAAGGGTGTTTTTTTGTGGCTTTAGTGCCAAGTATAACAAGATTCCTACGTTAATAAAAGGATAAACACACTTGGGAATCTGGCTAATCGTTTCTGTGGCCTTGGAGAATAGTCTTTATGAGAGAGCAAAGCATTTCTGAATACTTGTCATTACCTCTTGTATGTGTGATGATTTGTTACAATATAGGGCATCCTCTTCTAATTCAACCTTTCCTCTCCCTCAGCTGGTGGCCTTAATACAAATCGTGGGCCATCTGGTAATGCTGAGTCTGGTTGTGAATCCTGAGCACTTTGACAGCCAAGGTGAGATGTGGCGATGCTGAGAATGCGTGTCTGTATTAAGGATTATGAAGTGAAGTTTAAGAGTGGCCAGAATGAAAACTAGCCGTCATATTTTTTCTTTTGCTCCTGTGATCTCTTCTGTCTGTCATAATACAAGGCCATTGACTTGTGTGGTAATGCTTGTCAGTTTTAGAGAATATGTAGTAAGGTTTAAGAATGGCCATATTTATCTTATTCTCTCCTTTTCTCCTGTAATATGTTCTGTCTGTCTTGTCATTAGCTTCTGTGGTGATGCTGGAAATATTTGCCAGTGCCAAAGAAGGAGCTGTAATAATTGCGCATCCATCATCCTATCGTAACTAGCGGATGATTATCATACACTGGCAAATCTCTTAGTTATCAGCCTGTCACATCAATCCCTGCCTTACACAGACGCGTAAGCTCCAAAATATTTCCTTCCACCAAACGCATACTTGATGGAAGGCGAGATTTCGTGACTTTTCCCCTCGAACAACCTTTACAACCATCCTGAACGTCAAAGTAAGAAGTGGCAGGCTAAATAATGAGGGCATGGGATTTACTGAAGATGGGAGAGGTAGGGAGATACAGATCTAACCACCCCGTCAAACAGATGGGAATACGCTTGACCTGAAATGAGCGATAAGCAGATGCCTGAGAGATTTGCCAGTGTACGATAACCACCAAGTTACGATATTGTTTCTCTCCCTTGCATTTTCCTCTGTGACTGATCCTTTGTAGTTCTACCATACCACATTCCCTTTTCAGTGGCGTCGCTCAATGTGGGAATGTCCATACTGACTGGAGTGTACCTTGGGTTGACTGGTCGCCTGCTCTTCCTGTTTCATGAGGTGAGACAAACTGATGGATTTCTGAGGGATTTTCTTACTGCTATCTTTCTCTCACATGTCGTTGATTATAAGACAGTCAATATTTGGAGATTAAAGGTCTTTGGAGCGTCTTGTTTCATCTATTACGTTGTTTATTGTGTCGCATTCTCAAATATTTCAATGCCTTACTTTCAACCCGAATAATTATCCCTGAAAGCCTTGAAAAACTGTATGCATTTGTTTATTTATTTATTTTATAGCGTAAGAGGGGGTCTGGGCAAACGGAAGGGCTAAAAAGAAAAAAAAAAAAAACTTTGTGCAGGCCAACTATCCCACACAAGGTGACCCAGATAAAGCACCACACACACACACACACACACACACACATTGATTACTGCTTTAACCCTTTCAGTTTGATACGAGACAATTATCACCACCATGTGCAATATATAAAATCTTTATAAGCATCTGCAAAAAAGTTATGGATGGAAGAAAAAATTCAATTTCTACCCAGTTTAACAGATTGGATGTGGCTGTAAGAAAATTAAAGATGTTTCAGAGTGAATGGTAATTAGGGAAAGGTGTGCCAGGTGGCAGTCAAATGGTTCAATACCAATTATACAGCTTTGTGACTCGTCTCTGACCCGCGACACAAATACCAACACACACACACACACACACACACACACACACAGGGCAGTGAAGCGGGTGGGAATGCATTGTTATTACAACACCACCATAACACCACCAAGGTATCCTTGGCGCCCGGCCCTGCCGAGCACCGCCAAGCCCCGTCGAACTCTTCCCGTCCCGCCGTTGCTACGGTAACAGATTCCCGTCTCTCCCCCGTCAATATTTAACGCAATTTTCAGGGCTTTCCAAGTGTTTCATGGCGATATAAAGATTTGGTGTGTAGGAGGAGGGAGAGGAGGAGGTGGTGGAGGGTAAGGGATGACTGTGAGGAGGAGGGAAGAGGTGGAGGAGGTACAGAGAAGAGGACGAAAAAAAAAAAAAAGAAAGAAAATAAATAAATAAAATTAAAAATTTTGTCACCAGATAATTATTTTCTTTTTCATTTTTATTAATGAAGTTGGCGTTGTTTTGATATTTGATTTATTATTAGAAGAACATAAAAAAAGTTATAATGTGTAATAAAATCTAGTCTAGCTGCGTTTTTGTTTCTGGACAAAATAACCAATTCGTCATTTTATTTATTGTCACTATTTTCTTTTTTTTTATTAGCACACCTAGGATTGTTTTGGTATTTAATTTAAGACTTAAAAAATACAAGAAACATGTACCCGCTAACAATATCCAATAAAATCTAGCCTAGCAATGAGTATTTTCAAATTTCAAGCTATTCCGTTGTTGCATCTGAATTTTTTTTTTTTTATACTGCGAGGAATTTTTCTTTATATAGAAAGTATTTTTTTGTATTCAGAATATGTAATAGAATCTAGTCTGGCTGTGTTTTCCATTTCGATATATATATATATATTTTTATTTATCTATTTATTCTTTTTTTGTGGCGCCGTTTGTAAAAGTTTGTTTTTTGGAGATTTTGTTATTATTACTGAGTTCGGAAATCATTTTATATTATGGGTATTAGTTAAAATATATGGAAAGTCAGAATATGTAGTGCATTCCAGTCTGGGCGTCTTTTTCTTGTCACGATTTTCAAAATGTATTACGTTACATAAATATGAGTACCGAGACGCACATTTTCCTTGCCTCCCTCCTTGTCTGCACATTAATATTTGAATAAACTTCCGGGTATTTCCAGACTCATACGTAAATTAAAATCAGAATTAACAACCAAAATATATAAATAACCCCTAAAATGCCTCAAATCAGGGTTAAATAAGTGGAAGAGGGCAGCCCCGTTCTGATCCCCCACCATGAAATCAGGACGTCATCAAGACACAGACTACTTCCTCTCCTCCCTGCCCTTGTCTCTTTGCCAATATTTCGCTGAATTTCCATGATTTTCTGGGCATTTCCATGTATTCCCAGAGTGAAATGCATAGATTGTGGTAGTAGGAGAAGGAAAAAGGAAGAATGGAAGTGTGTGTGTGAGGAAGTGTAGTAGTAGTAGTAGTAGTAGTAGCAGTTGTTATTATTATTATTATCATTATTATTAAGTTTGAATTATATGTGTGTGTGTGTGTGTGGTGCCGTGTTTAGTCTCCCTCGTATGGAATTGGCGGCCTGCTATATAGATAAACAGACTATTACTACTAATACTACTAATGTGTGTGTGTGTGTGTGTGTGTGTGTGTGTGTATGGTGCCTCTACAAGGCCGGCCTGTGTGGGATTGCCGGCCTGGTATATAAATAAATACACGACTACTATTACTACTATTACTAGTATTATTGGTGCTGCTGCTTCTTTGTGTGTGTGTGTGTGTGTGTGTGTGTGATAGTAATGGTAATAGTAATAATTCATAAAGAGACTGTTCCTCATGCCACACCTACTTCACAGAAACGATACGAAGAAACACGCGGCCCGGAATGGATGTGGTGGTTCTGTACTATGGGAATCATCACCTTCAACTGCCTGCAACTGGTGTGGTTCTCCCTGACTGACGACATCATTCCGGCAGTGGTGTGTGGCCTGGCTGCCCTCCTCTACCTCATCTTCTTCAAGTTCGCCAAGGATGACCTCAAGTTCCTCAGAGATGATGCCACTGTTGTTGCTGCCACTACTCCTATCATCACTACCACTGCTTCTGCTATGGCTGCAGCTTCCACTCATGTCAGGATAGATAGCTGAACATGCTGATAGACAGTTGAACAGAAGGAAGTACCGCTAGTCAGAAAATAGACAGACAGCTGAACAAAGGATATACAGAGAAACAAGCAGGAACAGACAGTTGAAAAAGCACGAACAGATAGATGAACATACAGGAACAGACAGTTGAACAAGCAGGAATAGATAGAAAAACAAGCAGGATTAGACAGATGAATAAGCAGGAATAGATAGAAGAACAAGCAGGATTAGACAAATGAACAAGCAGGAACAGACAGATGAAGAAGCAGAAACAGACAGTTGCACAAGAAATAGTTGAATAATCTCTTAATATTCACTTTTCTCATTATTATGATGACTGCACACATGTTGCAGAGAACAGTTGAGTAACCATGTTTCATTTTCTTTAGTATTGAAGGTTATCAATTTTCACAATATTCATTAAGGCTAGAGGTTCAATACAAACATGGAAATATACTTCAATTTTAATAGAAATAAAACTTGCAAGTAAAGAATCATGACTTGAGTCCGTAACCATAACCAAGGAAAAAGTTTTAGTGAGATGGTAATGTGGATCTGAGCACAATAGGTGGGCCGTCAGCCTCCATTCTCTCTGTAACCCACGGCTGATCCCAAGCTGGGGAACCAAAACTTTGACACAGGTAGACGTAACATGAATACTTGTAACGAGTTGTAACAATTGTA
This sequence comes from Scylla paramamosain, assembly GCF_035594125.1. NCBI lineage: Eukaryota > Metazoa > Arthropoda > Malacostraca > Decapoda > Portunidae > Scylla > Scylla paramamosain. The sequence goes on from NC_087183.1 coordinate 16,802,302, forward strand.
TATATAAAGGCCATATAAAATATAAGACATGCTATGGAATTGAAACCTCTCTCTCTCTGGGGTGGAATGTTATTCTACGCAGGAAGTTGTCTTCACCTCTACGACATCAGTTTCTCTACTGGCCACGGAGTAAGGAAAGTGGTCGATGCCATGACAAGCGGCACCGTACTCTCCTTTCATATTGAGAGCCACCACGGCGCCCATGAAGTCTGGGTAATACTGAGCCACTCTGTAGATGGCCATCTCTGCTGCTTTGTGGGGACTCAAGCCTGCACGCATCCCCTCCACAGCGACCAGGGCTGGCAGGAACCTCATCATCACGTCGCCGTCACCTGTGGCCGCTGCCCCTCCCACAAACTTGTCTACATAGGCGCCGCTGCCTGGGATGGGCGAGTCTCCTACCCTGCCTGGAATCTTGTTGCGCGCACCGTTAGTTGAAGTTCCACCAGCTATGTGGCCCTGGGAATCGAGGGCGATCATTCCAATGGTGTCGTGGTTGAGTTGGCTGAAGTTGCCTCCCTCCTTGGCAGTAGATTCCTTAGTATTCTTGCTTGCATTACTAGGCTGGTAGGGTCCGCAGGAGGTGGTGGGGTCTGGCGACACGTTCACCCAGAAGTTAGGCTGACAGTTGTTCCTGAGCCACTCCTCGTGCATCTTCACCGAGGCAGGAGTGGTCAGGTTCTCCTCGGGGAAGCCCATCATGAGGGCGAAGCGCGTGGCCTGCTCCCCCACTAACAGGGTGTGTGTGGTGTGTTCCATCACGCTGCGGGCCACGGCCATGGCCCCCTTCACTCTGCGCAGGTCCGCCACGGCGCCCACATCATGAGTGGTCCTGCAGGGCATCATACCCTCATTACGTTCGTTCACATGGCATCAATATTTTCAGTTTTCATGTTACTAAGCATTCATGAGAAGCCATTCAACCTGTGAGCAATTCCCAGGACCATATTCTGAAACATTTCTGTCCTGCATCTCCACTACTCTCAAAAGGCTCTAGTTTACAAGTGACACGGATATTCTAGTGACATATTAACAAGATTTTTACATTATTAGCAGGAGAAACACACTTGAGAATCCGGCTAATCATCTCTGTGGCCCTGGAAAATAGTCTTGGTGAGAGAGGGCAAAGAGTTTCAGAATAAGGGATAAGTTTCAGAATAAGTTTCAGAATAAGGAAAATAGTCTTGGTGAGAGAGGGCAAAGAGTTTCAGAATAAGCTTTTCCCCTCACCCGTCCATAATCATAGCATCGAGTGTGGTCTCTCCTGTCTCATCTGGGCTGCCTCCAAACCCCACGGTGCCGTCACACTGCAGCTCCTCGCACACAGTGCACCCTCGCTCCACCGCGTCCACCGCCGTGCCTTCGCCCTGCCGCAGGATCTCCCAAGCTGTGGGTTCAGCACACTTGTGTAGCCTTACCGCTACATTCAGCCAACTAAGATTACATGAATCCTCGATCTCACCCCTGGCTTTTCTCTATAGCAAGCTTACTGGTATGTGCTGCCAACATTCATAAAGCGCACATTAATTAAGGAGAGATGAAAACCACCCTGGATCTCACCTTTGGCTGTGGCGTTGGTAAAGTTCCAAGTGTTGATCACGATGGGCTTGCAGCCATGAATGAGCAGAGGCGGCGTCAGCAGCAGCACCAAGCCTTGCAAAACGCCTCCCATGGTACCGAGGTGGTGACGCCTGTGAACCCAGTAACTTTCTTTCATCAAACTGACGACGCAATTCACCGAACGCCTCGCTTGCTGACAGACGATTAAATTATGGTGATGTTCCGATATGTGGACCAGAAAATAAGCAACTGAATATGAATATATACAGCTCCACTCAGACCTCAGCCAAAGCAATAAGTACCAGGCCACCGTCTTAGATTAGTATCTGCTACACACTACTTATCTGCGGTTCATACACCCCGCATAGGGGCTTCCATTGTCTTATCAGGCCAGCACCTATATTTACCAGTTATTAGTCACAGCTGTTCTCTCCGGACCTCAGAAACATGACAGATTGTGGTTGACAGATCTTTACTGAGCACACACACACACACACATCTGTACGTGACATTCCTGTTAGTTTATTTCTTTGGTGGTTGTTTTTCTTCTGTTTTAATATTTTTTTCTATTGTTTATTTATGTTTTGTCCCTTGTTTCTTTGTTCGATGGTAATTTAGTTATTTATTTTTTTTTGTAGAAAGTCAGTAAAACATAAAGGAAAATCTGCCCTCCGTCCTGTAATATTTGGGAAAATATTAGGCTTTGAAGGATATCTCGTCTTATCTCTCGCGCTCCCTCCTTCCTAGGCATTGAAAAAGTGCGGGAAATTTGGTTTATAAATGCACTGGTGTGTGTATGTGTGTGTGTGTTATTGCTAGTTCTCTCTCTCTCTCTCTCTCTCTCTCTCTCTCTCTCTCTCTCTGTCAGTAGTTGCACAGGTCTTCAAGGGTATTTTTACGGTTTTAGTGACAGATTAACAACATTTCTACATTAATAACAGGAGAAACACCATTGAAAACCCTGAAAATCATCTTTATAGCTTTGAAAAACAGTCGTGAGGAGAGAGAGAGAGAGAGAGAGAGAGAGAGTAGGAGCATTTCAGTTGAGCCTATTCTGCCCTGGTTCGTGTTTGCTGCGGTGACACGGTGCCGCACTGAGTGTAGATTGCGTTCATAATCACTTATCGGGGGTGGAGTGGGGAAAGGAGAGTCAGGAAGTGAGGATATTTATATTATTTGACATATTATTTGATAGCATGTCAACTTTTGTGTGTGTGTGTGTGTGTGTGTGGATGGGTGGGTGGGTGTTGGATCAGTGACAGGTGGCGCTGGGGAGTTACCACGGCGAGCGGCTGGCTGGCTACAGTGTTTTGGTCAGCACTGGTCAATCTTGCCCTACACGCTCTATTAACCAGTGTTTCCGTCTTCCTGACACCTTCTTCCTGCACCAAGCACCGTCAAGCATCACCAGAGAGGCACGAGTACGTAAGGTGAGTCCAGCAGGGCCAGTCTCTCCTCAGTCAGCCTTACTGCCTTCACAACATCCTAATCCTCCCTGTAGTGTCTTGTATTCGTTTATTTAGGATTCATTATTCGTTATTTAGTTTTTTTAGGGGTTAATTATTTATATTTAGGTTTTGTTTATGTCTGAGTCTGGAAAGAGTTGGAAATTTATTCAAATATTTAATGTTCGCCAATATGTAAACAAGCCGTCAGCTGTGTTATTAGCCATTATTTGCCTCCTCTCTCACTTATTGTAAGCCTAACATATCACAAGATGGATCCACATGTCTAGCCTTCATATCCGCTGGTCAGATATATCCGTCATTGCCTGGTTTTAGTGTTATATAGGAGTAAATAAGGCAACATGGCCGCCGGCCCCCCCACTGAGGTCGCCCCCGAGGGCCGCCATGATGGACTGGCACCTGTTCCGGCTTGTTGGTTCCAATATTTTTTAGAATTTTTCTGAATTAATTTATTTGGCTTGTATAGTAAGATTTTATGGTTTCTAAAAATATTTCGTTGCTTTTGAAGTGTTTTTCTTGCTTCAGTTAAGTAAATGTGCTAAATTTGGTGTTGTTTTTTTATGTAAATAAGGGGCAGTTTGTACGGTGAAATTTACCCAGCCTGGTTTTTGGCTTTTTTATTTGAGGCTTTAATGAAGATTTTATTGCTTCAAAAAATCGTTTATGATTTTTAAAGTATGTTGCGTTCCTGTTGAGTTAAGTATGTGGAATTTGAATAGGCTTATTGTCCCGCTGAAAGTGGTGATTTTGTCATTTTTTAGCTTCTTTATTTTTTTATTGTAGCTTGTAACTAAGTGTGCATTATTTAAAAAAATAGTTCAGATTTTTTAAAATGTTTTTTTACCAGTGTAAAGTGGAATAGGTGGACTTTTCAGTGTTTTTAATGGTGTCAAAATTTCCAACACTTTTTCCATATTTCACATAATATTTCTTTATAACTACTGAGACTGGAGGTGTTTTGATATTGTGAATATTAATTAAAGTAACTGTCAAGTCAGAATATATAATGCATTCGAGCCCAGCTTCATTTTTTCTATGGGTCAATTTCAAAATGAAATATGTTACGTACGTATGGCAGCGGGGCGCCGGCACCAAGCCTGTGACGTCATCAAAGATTCGGGACCCGGTCTGCCCCAGTCTCTCCTCAATATTTACCGTAATTTCCAGTGTTTTCCAAGTGTTTCCAGCTGTTTCTAAAGTCAGGCGTGTAGATAGTTGTAGTAGAAAAAAGAAAATAAGAGAAATGAAAGAGGAGAAGGAAGAAATAAAAAGAAATGGAGGAGGAGGCAAAACAGGTAAACAATATTTAGCTTAGTTTCCCTTGCTGCGCTGCAGTTCTCTTTAATATTTGGTGTGTTTTGGGTGTTTTACGTGTTTAGGATGTATGTAGGAATGTTGTGGGGTGTTTAGAGTGTATTTTGGTGGTGTTTAGGTGTGTTTTGGGTGTATATTTGCTGTTATCATTGTGTTTTGGGTGAATTTTGGGTGTTTTAAATGTGGTTTAAGATGTTTTTAGTTATAATGTAAGTGGTTTGAGTCGTGTGGGGTGTTTTGAGTATATTGTGGGATGTTTTTGTGTGTTATGGGTGTGTTTGGGGGTATATTGAGGTGTAGTGAGTTTCTTTTGGGTTTATTTTCTGTTTTAAATGTTTCGGTGAGTTTGGGTGTGTGTGTTGGGTCTTTTGAGGTGTATTTGATTGTGTGCAAGTAGTTTTGGGTCTTTAAGGGTGTGTTTGTGGCGTGTTTGTGGTGTTGAGTGGTGCTTTAAGTGTGTTTTGCATTTTTTGATGTGTTTTGGGTGTGTTTGATGAGTTTTGGGGTGTTGTAGTGTATTTTGGGTGTTTTAAACCTTTTGAGTGTGTTTGGATGAGTTTTAGGTATATTGGGGTGCTTTGAGTGTGTTTTGGATAAATTTAGCGTGGTTGGGGTGGGTTATTTGGATGTTTTTAGATGTTACGGGGTGTTTTGAGTGAATATTCAATATTTGGTTGTGTTTAGGTGAGTGTAGTGGGTATTTTGGGGTGTTGTGATGTGTTTTGGTTGTCTTTTGGATGTTTTGAGTGTATTTTGAGTGTGTTTTGGTAAGTTTTGTTGCATGTAGGGATGTTGTTGTTAGTCAGCACGACTAACTTTGGTTTTGTGTGAGCCAGGTGATGCCTTCGGACAAAATCTCAGTCTCATTCTCATTTTTTTCCTAGTTCAGTACAACTTTAGGTTTAAATCTGAGCACTTTTATAAATGCAGACACTGGTTCTTAACCTTCTTTGCCTGCGACACAGATTCCTGACCAGAGTGACCATGGCAATCCATATTTCTTCACAAACACTCTTATTTAAAATTCAAATTATATTTAAAATGTTTTTTTTTTCACCTCAAATTGTCTGTCTCTGTTATTTGGTCAGCCTTATATGTTAATGATTTAGGTATCCTATACATAGGATTAATACTTTGATAACATTTTGATCAAGTATATTGGAAAAAAAAAAAAATCATTGGAGACCCATTGAAATGGCTTGGCGAACCAGGAGTTAAGAACCACTGTTCTAAGTCAACCACCGCTCTTCACATGGAAGCTTCTACATGCCGATAAATTAATTCACCAAAGATCAGGGGAAGTGAAAGGCTGAGTGGAAAAACAATCACGCTTTGGCTCCATCTCTTTCCAGTTTAGCGCCGAAGCAAGTACTAGCATTAGCAACTCGGCCCACAGTTATGATTTAGCATGACACTTAGTGCACATTATTTCCATATCAAAATAAAATCTTTTTGGCGATGTTCAAGTCAGGATTAATACGTTAAATGAGCGGTATCACTAATTCCAGCTGGTCCGAAATAGCAGTGGACCGAAATTGCCTCAGCACAACAACATGTCCACGAGATGGTAAGTAGGAATTAAGCTATTTTCTCTCAATTAAACCATTATCCGGCCATTAGAAACACTCAAAAGACAGTATATCACACAATTACACGCATTAATACTCATTTACCAATACAAACACCCAAATATTCCAGTCACAAGCATTGTCTCGCATCACCCTTCATCTAACTACATAATTTATACCAAGGCATTGTAACTTAACCTACGTGTACCTGGGATTGTTACTTTGTTGTATCACCTGTTAATGAGTCTCACCTGGCGGGGATACACGGGGACAGCATAATGAAGACACAGGTCACCCGCAGCTAGCCGGCCATAAGTTGCAGGCCCTCCTAACTGTCACGGCAGGGATCAGTTCAGCCACTAGGACCTTTCATGGGTGATTGAGGTCTCTGGGGTGATTGGTAGGCTATTTCAGGGAGTAGGTACGTGGTAGGCACTTGTGGAGAATTGGGGTCCCAGGCATGGAAGAAAATAGGTGTTTGAGAGACAGGATGAAAAAGATTGGATGAAACGATATTGATTTCATCCTAAAAGATAGTGAAAGTAGTTCACATGGACTTTTTAATTTCAATTTTTTATTTTAATTAGGATTGATTTAGCTCATTAATTTCACTACCCATTCCTTCATTTTTTAGATAATGATTTGAAAAGATATCTTATTTTTCCCACAAATAAACAGTCATAATCTTAAAATTAATAGGTTAAAGTTACATTCATAATACACAAGGAACCTCATAACTTCAATGACATTACAACTTCCACTCTCTTCAGGTATCCATTGTATCAATTCGGAAACCCCCAGCTGAGGGTGTTCCTGCCCAACTTCTTCATGAAACTTGTCAAGCCCCGTGACCCGCTGCCTGCCAACGTGGTCCAGTTCCACGTGTCGATGCAGATGACCAAGATTGACATCAAGAACTACCTGGAGAAGATATACAACATCCCTGTGGAGCATGTTGTCACCCACGTCAGGATGGGTGAGGCTTGGGTGCTTCAAGGATGGGTTTTTTTCTTATATATATATATATATATATATATATATATATATATATATATATATATATATATATATATATATATATATATATATATATATATATATATATATATATATATATATATATATATATATATATATAAGAAAAAATGGCTCAGGGGTGCCAGTTCCCAAACAGTCAGAAGCAGTTGTCAAAAATGAAAGGATAAGTGACTTGAAACCTCCCTCTTGAAAGAATCCAAGTTTGAGTTACTGGGTGTTGTTGGGTCAGGAGTAGGGGTGGAGTGCATTGCAGAGGTGATAGGAAGATAAAAAATGAGAAAGTTTGGTCATGTAGTAAGAAGAGAAGGCCAGGAATTGATTAAAAGAGTAAATGTCTCTCTTTTTCTCTCTCTGCCTATATATATATATATATATATATATATATATATATATATATATATATATATATATATATATATATATATATATATATATATATATATTCAATAGCTTATCATTATATCCTTTTTTTTAATGTCCTCTGTCTTTTATTCAGGTAAATTGTCCCGGACTTCAGTGGGAGGGTACGTTGTGAAGGATGATGATTACAAGGTGGTGTACATAACCCTGGTGAGTGTCCTGTGGCTGTCCTTCCTTATTCCTGTGTGGAGAACTGTAAGCATGCACACACACAAGTGGATAAGTAAATACTGAGATATGGGAAAGGAAACATGAAATTGATAAAGATGGAGCTTGCAGATTTTAATAGTTATGAAATTGTTATAATATGCCACACATTGTGTCCCCATAGAAATCTGAGATGTGTTCTTTTTTTGTTTGGATCACACTTGCTTTAATTGTTCTGTAGTATAAAAACATCAGAAAATAAGGGAAGCTGCAAGAAGCCATCAGGCCTATATGTGGCAGTCCCTGTATGAAACTTGCTTACCTGTTTCCATCTGTCATCCCCATCCTTTAATTTGTCTTATCTTTTAAAGCTCTCTAATGACTTAACACAAACAACCCAATTACTGAGTCTTTTCATAGTTGTCATAGTAATTCCTTTATTAAAATTTCATACCAGCAATACTAAGTGCATTCCATATTCTTATTTCAGCCCAAGGGAGAGAAGTTTGAGTTTCCAAATCTTTTCCCTGAAGCCAAGGAACAGGAGAGGGAGAAGCAGAAAGAAGACATGAAGATTCTCGAGAAGGAATGGAAGCAGAAATCTCAGCGGAACACCAACAGGCCGGGTGTGCCCAGCTGGTTTGGGTTGTAGCCTCTCCTGTCTCACTGTGCTGGGTCACTGTGAGCTGCTTCTGTCATGCCATGTACTCAGATTAGTGTTGGAGTCGTAGTCAGGACAAGATTCTGAAACACTTTGCTGGAAACACATTGGCAAACCTCCACTACTTTGAAAAGGCTATGCTTGAAGTTATTTTGGTATTTTGAGGATGTTTTTTGGGTTCTAGTGACAGATTAACAAGATTTCTATTGTATTAACAGGAGAAAAAACACTTGATAATTTGGCTAACATCTCTGTGGCCTTTGAAAATAGTCATGGTGAGAGAGCAAAGCGTTTCAGAATGCAGACCCTAGTTGGAAGGAAAACCAGTTGGAAGACCAAAAACTAAGGAAGAACTGGAGATGGTGTGTGAAGGGAGACATGAAAAAGATGAGTATTAGGAAAGGTATTGGAGAGACTCATCACTTGTCTAGTCTTGTAACAGAGGATAAAGATGATGACAGTAATGATGATGTTGACCATACAAGTCATGGAATGGGGATCAGAGTTGCGTTTACCTTTTCATTGGGATGTGCAGCAATTCGGAGCAGTAAGAGCAATATGTGAGATCTTTAATAACATGAGAAGTGGATAAAAAGAATAGATTTTGCAATTTCTGATAAGTACAATATTTACATGTGACTGTGGCTTAAGAAAATATATCTTGAGAGTGGTTAGTAATTCAAGAAAGATGTTTCAGATAATGCATGGCTTATTATAGTCAAATAGTCAAGGAAAAACAAGGGAAGATGTCTTAGAATGGTTAATAATTCAAAAGGATGTGGCAGAGAGTAGTGAAGTGATTGATGTAGTAGTGAAGAGGTCAGGAATTATGACAGTCTGGGATTTGTGAAGTCAGGAGTGAGACAGCTTGGTGTGGGTGTTGGTGGCAAGGGAGGCAAAACTGTACATGGTGGTATCAAGCTGCCTTCCTCCTCCCAGTGTCCAGGTTGAGGCAGGGACATTGCAGCTCACTAGATTAACCTAACATGTGGGTGGTGGTCACTGCAGGGCAATTAAGACTAGTGTTGCATAAGATAAGTTGGTGTACATGTTGTGTATATTATTTTCATGTTGTTTTGTACATTAAAGAGATGAATTTACTAGGTGTTTTCTCCTTCAGGTATTTTTTTTATTGGTAGTTAATAAACAGGTAGTGTTGGGAGAGTCTGTTAAATGTTACATAGGGTTGATAGACATTTTTTATACAGTGCCCATAAAGTACATGCATACATATATATTTGCCCGTGTAGTCCAGTCAAACTACTAGTATGTATTGTTCTTCATTTATCAATATTATGCGTCTATGTAGAGAAGGGAGGTCTAGGTAATTCCAGGAAGAAGGAAAGAGGAATAATTTGCAGTACTCATTGGGACCACGAGTAGAAATAGCTTGAGCTACAGAGAATAAACTTTTCAGGGTGTACAATAGTTACTGGTGTGTCACATTAATACACCTACGTATGGAAGGACTTAAACATCAAGCTGCAACATAACCAGTAACTAATGTTGGCACTGAGTGTATCTCCTTTGGTTTATAAGAAATGTGCATGCAAATTGAAATGTTATATAATGATATATCACCTTCTAAGGAACAATGAACTTTAAGAAAATTTTCATATACGTTTCAGGTGTATATAATGGAACACTAATTACTAGGGGTACTAATAGAGCATTGAGGATAGACAGAGATGTGTTTATTGGTGTATAGATGAAAAAAAAAGTACAGAGGAGGAAGATGGAGCCTGCCAGCATTTGGGCATAGGTCAGAGTACTAATAACATTTATATGAAGGAAATTATGGATACAAAATAAAATAAAAATAGAATCTGTCTATTTTTAATATGACAAGGCCTGCCCACTGTAGAAAAAAATGACTATATGATATAAAGTCTTAAATGAAATGATCGTAAATCATCGAGGATAATAAGATAACAAGCATTCTAGTTAATAATAAGTTATTATTCTGACAGAAGGCGCGCGCCGTTAAGAAGCAGTGAGAGTCAGGTGATCTGACGAAGTATGAAAACTGTATCTGGCAAACGTTATCTATTATTACTCCTATTTAAAATTTTTCAGTCTTATATCCAACAAAAAAATAAATGACTATGCTTAAATAATATTTAATAGGAAATTAAAGTAGTTGGTAAGGATTATATAGGCGAAAAGCTAGATAAATAGGATCATGAGGAGGAGGTTTGACTTGGCGAGGGAAGGTAAACAAAGCGACTGTCACGGGTTGTGGAACATCATAGTGGTCCTCTAGAACATCCCTCCACCATGAAGATTTGTGGGCCTAAGTGCTCCTTGTGCTGCACTCTGCTTAGTGCGTGGGGCATCGTACAGCTGGTGAGTCAATGAGTGAGTGAATGAGTCAGCTAATTGGTGAGATACGGTGAAATAACACTCCTTTTACAGACTGTACAACTTCTGTGTCGTCTGGTCATCTTTAGGTCGAGGGAGTTTGACAGGGATGGAGATAATTTGACGAGGAGTGTTTCATCTTTTGAGTGAATTATTGGTAGGAGTTGGATAATTGGTGAGATATGGTGAAATAATGTTCCCTTTATAGACTGTCCACCTTCTGTGTTATCTGATTAGGTCTTTCTTTACGCTGTAGTGAATTTAACTAGTACCGCTTTAGATATAATGGAAATAACCTTGGTCTTTTAATTACCAGACACTGATTGTTTATTTCTGTGTGTGCTGCCTCTTTAAATCGTGACCCATAAATTGAAAGGATCAGCAGTGGAATAATTTAATGACTCTAAACATATCCTGACCTGACCTTACCTATCACTCACTAACGCTGATGCTATTTCAGAATTATCTATGTTTTTTTTTTTTTCTTGTGAGTGAATGAGTGCTGGAAGGAGGCTGGAAAATGGGGAGAGAATGTGAAATAATACTAATTTTATATATGATTTTGTTTGTTCGTTTTTTTTCTGCTTCTCTCTCTCTCTTTCTCTCTCTCTCTCTCTCTCTCTCTCTCTCTCTCTCTCTCTCTCTCTCTCTCTCTCTCTCTCTCTCTCTCTCTCTCTCTCTCTCTCTCTCTCTCTCGTTACAATACATCTCCCTCAGCAGTGTAGCTCAATATGCAGTGGTTTTTTTTTTGCAGGGAATCATGGCTGTTCTGTTCTGGGTGAAGTCTCCAGCCTTCATCGAGGACCTGTCCATCCCAGAGGAGGCTCACCACAACGCCGGGGAGTTCGTTGACGCCCTGGACAGATCCTACAAGACGGTGAGACTCATGCTTGGTGACTCCTTCTATCCTTGACTTGGTTTTGTGTCTCTTCACCCGTTTGTATTTTTAATTTGTTTATTTATTTTTTGTTTGTTTGTTTGTTTCAGTTACTTAGGTTTTTATTTTTTTTTGTGTTTCAGTCTTGGTTTTCTTGTCTTGTTTCAATTATTTGTATCTGTTTTCTTGTCTCTTTTCAGTGTCTTGTGGCTATTTTTTTTTGTCTTGTTTCAGTCTCTTTTTGTTTTCTTGTCTTATTTCAGTCTCTTGTGTATTTTCTTGTCTCATTTCAGTCTTTTGTATATACCTTCTTGTATCTATTTTCTTGTCTCATTTCAGTTTCTTGTTTCTGCTTTCCTGTCTCATTTCAGTCTTTTGTATCTATTTTTTTTGTCTCCTTTTAGTCTCTTGGTTTTCTTTTCTCATTTCAGTCTCTTGTATCGATTTTCTTGCCTTATTAATTATCATAGAATTAATCCCTTTCCAGCTTTCAGATTTTCCTATGCTTTTGTGATGTTTCCTTCTGCCAATCTATCCTGCTACATAATTATTCTCAAAAAATCTTGTAACACTTTTCTGCGTCACATTTTAATCGTGTGCACCTGTTTTCACATGGTACAGTTACCCTGGTAAGGATGTTGTGGTGTACAAAATGTAACGGGCAAAAAAAATCAGCATCTGGCTATTGCGATCACTGCTCTTCTTGGTCTTTGTAGAACCATTGATATTTTATTTGTCCATATATTTTTTTTTCAAATTAAAGACCCAAATTTCTCTGGTCTCCATTACATCACTCTCTGGGACAACTGTACATCCACTAACCTAATATTCTATAAAACAATAAGGATTCCATGATATGAAGCACTTCTATATGATGCATTCAGTACCAATATCTAGTTTTGTCAAAGATTATAAGTGCCAGGACTGTCTCATGTTATATTCTCATGTGCCTCTGAACTTTCTTCATGCCTCTTTCTGGTCGGACAATGAACGGTGAGCATCTTTTTTAAACAGTTAAGATTGCTATGCTAACATACAATGTGTCAGCTGCCTTCCCTCATTCCCTTGCATGCCATTACTTTGTAGAGTTGTATCAGTAGTAAAGATGAACTAGTTTTTGACTTGCACTGAGTAAGGGTATGGTATGATTAGCATCTTTAGTTTTGTAGTGTCTCTTGCCACTCTGCATTGAGGGCACTGGATAGAAGTGTTGGATTGATTGTGACCTGATGGTGTAGAGAGTGAAAAGATTGACAGTGTGTGTGTGAGATGTGATTTGGTCATCTGTGCTAGTAGACTGAGTGTGGAGGGGAAGATTGCCTGGAAAGAAAGGGGCTGAGATGAGATGGTTTGTTGTTGATCTTGTTGAGAAGAGATAGACTGAAGAGGAAGTGTATGTTAGTGAAAATGAAAGGGAGGGAAGGTCTTTTGATTAAGCAAAGAGGGAGTGTTGAATAAGAAAAAATGTAGAGTTTTCTGCATTGAGCTTATTAAGAAGAAGTTGACTGAAGAATTGGGGAAGAAAGTATATGTTAGTGAAAGTGGTGCTAGTAGGAAGGGAAGGCCTTTTGATTGAGCACACCTAGCTGATATCCTCATCTCAAAGTACTCTTGCTTTAGTGAGTCACAGTGGCCCTCAAAATACATTGCATCCAGCAAGTGTGTTTCAAACTTCCAAGGGGTGAGTTTGGTGTGGGTGAGAGATTTTCAGTGAAGGGTAAGGTTGTCTCTATCCTCTCAAGTAAAAGAAAGAAAGAAAGAAAGAAAAAAAAGCGATACAACATAATTATCATAGAATTAATCCCTTTCCAGCTTTCGGATTTTCCTATGCTTTTGGGATGTTTCCTTCTGCCAACTTATCCTGCTACATTATTACCTTCAAAGAATCAAATGCATACAGATAGAATAAGTTATATTCAGTTTTCTTATAGCCAGCATGTGAATTTCCTATTGGTGACCTGTACCACTAAGTTATTGACAAAGAATCAGATGGGTAACAATAGAATAAGTAACATTTAATCTCCCTGCAGTTGGCATGTTATTATGTAAGCATGATTGAGTCAATGCACCGTCACTCATTCACTTGTGTGAGTGTAAACTTTCCAAGACTTCACGACCTCAGATTGATACTCACTCCAAAGCAAACAGTAAATATTGTATCCAAGGATGAGTTGGCGAAGTGGAAATTTTACCCATAGTTTGTATCCCATGTTAGAACTTCCATTCAGTCTGAAAATCTAATCAGAGTCTTTTTTTTTGGCACCTACATTTGAGTCTGAACTTACTTTCTGGCGGTATGCCTCTGATGGTGAAGTTAGCTTCCTATGTCAGAAAAGTGCAATCAGACAAAATATAAACAGTCAGAACATTCTTTTTGGTGCTCATGTCACTGTCTGAGTACATCTAACATGGGGCACCTCAAGCGGTGGATGAGTGCTGCTGAATTGACTGGATCAACGTCACTCATGAACATTTGCTTGGCAGATTGCTCAAAACTGTGGTATTGCTGCCGGTATGTACGTCATCACTCTCATCATCTCCGGCTGGCAAGTCATGGTTAACAAGAGAAGTTAGGTCGGTCAGCAGCAGCAGCAGCAGCAGCAGCAGCAGCATTGAGGCAGCAGCTCGGCTTGCAATAATCAATAGTTCAGCCGTGTGTAGGGAAGCATGTGGTGTGTTTTGTTAAGTTTCTGGCCTTGTGTGACAGTCAGGGAGGTTCTGGTATGTCTAACTTGAGAATTGTATGTTGGATTTCTGGCCTTGTGTGCTAGTCAGAGAGGGACGTTACATCAAACAAACCAACCTGAGAATTGTGTGACAGTTAAGTATATGAGGGTACATTAGACTAATTGAATTTTTTGATCGTCAGGCTACCAAGAAAACAACTTTAAAATTAACTGGGCCCTTTAGTGACAGGATGACAAGTTACCTTGAGCTTTGTGCGACTGTCATTGTACCAAGAAAACCATCTTAATTTACTGGGCTCTCTGTTGACTGTTACACTATAAACTGGAGCCTATAGTAACAGTTAGGATACCAAGAGAAGACAGTATACTAAACTTGCTTACTTTCTTCATATTTTCATCATAAACTGGACTGGACGTGACTTAACCAGGTGCCTTTTAACATTATTAGTGTTACCTCAATACTTGATGACATCTGTGATCTATCTTGAAGCCTTCCCTGTCATTCATGATGTCCTGTTCAATTAGTCTTGTAGAACCATTAATTTCATACAGCCATAGTGAAGGGAGCCGCTGTTGCTGATCATACAAGCTGTCTGTTTTGTATTATGGTTGTGTCTGTCTGAGCATAAGAATGAAAAGCATGGATAATAATGTTTTGAGGTATGAATGCACTGGCTTGTAAAAAAAAGTGAGGAACAAAATTACTCGATTGTTGCATTTGTGGAAAGTTGCAGAAAAGGAAATATTTTGATGTTGCTTTTGACTTTTTATCATTTTATCAGGTGATCATCTTCCTGTGTCTGTTGTTTATTTGTGTGTGTGTTTGTCAGGTTTCGGATAATATATTTATGGGTTAGTTTATAGAAAAGTTTATATATCATAAGCAGATGTCGCCTCAACTGAGAATTGTATTATATTTTGCCCAGACGACTCTGAGAAAATTATTAGATTACTACTAGTGCCATTTTTAAGAAGGATATAAATTAATACATAGATTTTTAGACAATGATTAAGTTTGATATATATTTTGACATGTTTACTGGGTATTTTTGGGTTAACCCCAGTCAGTCTGGTTTGGAGATATTGTGTGATTTGGCAGGTACCTTGGTGCAGTGTGATGGTAGGGAGAGGCCAAGCAGAGGGTGTGTGGCTTCACCCGTGCCCTTGCTCAGTAAAAGATGAATCCAACACTGAATATAGAAACTTTGTTTATGTAAAAAATTATCAACTATTTATTGATGAAAAATTTACAGTAAGGCACAGAGTCACCAACATAAGCACATTGTTACTATTACTGTGTATAGGTAGTACATTAGTTGTATAGTGATAAAAAAAAAAAAAAAAAACAATTTGGAACCCAACAAGTTTCACTGTTTTCGTGTTCACTGACTGTTTACATCAAGAGCAGTCACTGGTGTGAACTGAGGGTGATTCTTGGACACGTATATATACTGTATATTTATGTACATTCCAGCAGAGTTATCTTATATGGTGTTAAATAAAGTATGTGAGAAATGAATTTGTGTATGATTCATGTCATCACTTGTGTTCAGGAGTGGAAGACAGTGGAAGGCATGCAGCATCTCACACCACTCATTTCATAACATCTGCGTCACTCCTCACTCCTCCCTTCACTCCACACTTCTTCCTTCATTCCACATGTGCCCTTCGTTAGACTGCCCTGAACATGTCACTCAGTCAGTCAGTCAGTCAGGCAGTCCCCTTGGTCACCATCTACTCCTCACATCTCACCAGCATTACATTAGCCTCAAGTTTGCCTTCTTGACACCAAACCACAATGCTTAAGTCAGAGGTTTCCTTTCTTTTGTCACTATTTTCTCACCCACAGTTTACATCACATACTAGGAACTGCCACCTGGAGGCCTGATGGCTTCTTGCAGCTTCTCATATTTTCTTATGTTCTTATACCAAAGTACAATGCTGAAGTCAGGAATTTCCACCTCTTTGGTCCCTTTCTCACTGTTTACATCACATATTAGGAACTGCCATGTGTAGGCCTCATGGCTTCTTGCAGCTTCCCTTATATGTTCTTAGACTATCACATATTAGGAACTGCCACATGCAGGCCTGATGGCTTTTTGCAGCTTCCCTTACTTTCTTAAATTCCTAGGTTTTTATATTCTTCCTGAATATCACCTCATTCTTTACATCTCACCATCCATTTGTCTTCACCCCATCCTGAGGCTCGTCCTCCTTCATCTCTTCACGTGTTTCTTCCTGAAGTACTCGGGTGCAATATCATGCAGCCATTGGGGATCCACAATGGAGTTGAGGTGCATGTAAGCCTTCCCTGTCTGCACAAGCTCAGTGAACAGGACATACGCTGGCTTGCCCCCAAACAGAGCCGAGGTGGGGTGCAGTGCTGCCTCTTGCTTTGTGTCCAACGTGAGGTACTTGCCATCAAGCTGCAGCTCGGCCACACTAGTGAAGAGACCTGTGGCCAGACACCTGTTGAAGAGTATGGGGATGAAGCAAGGACTGGAGAAGACTGGTGTTTGGTTAAGGTTCTGTTTGGATAGCACTTGTGTCAGCCAGGAATGAATGACAGAGATGATGATTAAGACACCTGTTGAAGAGTATGGGGATGAAGCAAGGACTGGAGAAGACTGGTGTTTGGTTGTGAGGTTCTGTTTGGATAGCACTTGTGTCAGCCAGAACTGAACAACAGAATGCTTGTCAAAGAGGATGGAAAAGAGCAGGGTAATGAAGCTAGAACTGGAGGAGTAGAAGACTGGTGTTTGGTTGAGGTTCTGTATGGGTAGCACTAGTTTCAGCCAGGAATGAATAATAGAACGCTTGTCATGGAGAATGGTAATAGACAAGAATGAAAGGAAAAGAAGTGTCAGTGTGAAGATTAGCATTCAGTAACCAGCTGTCTATAGATAAAGGAATGCATAGCATAGACTGTAAAAAATTGAGGACTGATTGAACAACATGCAGAAAAGATAGTGTACAGGAGACAAGCATTCAACACTGAGGCCGTTTATACTAAAAATCTAAGCTGAGAGACAGTGGCTGAAAAATATAACAAGCTTCACAATGACAAGATAGTTTGGTGCCACTCAAGAGCCTCACCTTCGCACTGAGTCTGTCTTCTGCTGGCATGAGGTCAGGGCCACACCGCACCTCTCACACACCTGCACCAGCTGTTTCCGCACCTCTGTGGCGTACATCAGGTTGCGGAAGTTGAGGAAGTTCTCATGACACCACATCTGGGGAATAAAAATGATGCTGTTATGATATTTGTTATGTTATTGTTGGTGTGGTGCAGTGGCTGACAAGGCTGAATGTGTGTGGTGCTGCCTGGGCCTAGATAAATAGATGGACAGTTATTTTGAAGTGTGGTAATAATAGTGTGATGTGGTACAGTGGCTGACAGGGGTGAGAGTGTGAATGATGTGTGTGTGTGTGTGTGTGTGTGTGTGTGTGTGTGTGTGTGTGTGTTGTGATTGCTGGTCAGGTATGTAGATAGACAATTACTATTAGGTGATGTAGTAATAATAGTGATATGTTTGTAGTAGAAGTAGCACAGACTTCTACTACAACTACTACTGGGGATAAAAGATAATTACTTATGATTACAATTACAAGGTGGTGTTGTAGTAGTTATATAATGCAGTGGTGGTAGCCTAGTGAGACAGCCTGGTATAATTATAAGTTTTTCCTTTTTTCTATTTTAAACTAATATTTCCTCCAGCCTTGTCTCTCATCACTTTGTATTTTCTAAACTACCCTCTGACCTCACTGATGGTCATTTCTAAACTACCTTTACCTTTCAATTCTTGGTCACCATTTCTAAACTACCACAACTTTTCAATTCTTGGTCATCATTTCTAAATTATCCTCTGACCTTGTTCTTCTTGGCGGCCTTGAATGCTCTGAAGACCTTGAGCAGTGTAATGTGGTCGCCCTCCACTGAAGTAAACTTTCTCCTGGCAATGGCTGCTTGTTCCTTCTTGCCGGCCGGGTTGACGAAGATTGACTCACTTGACAGCATGGAAATAATTGACAACACCTGCAGAGGATTGGGAAAGTAGTGGTAATGGAAGTAGTGGTAGTAGTAGTAGTAGTAGTAGTAGTAGTAGTAGTAGCAGTAGTTGTTGTTGTTGTTGTTGTTGTTGTTGTAGTATTTATTTTAATGGGTGGAGATGGTAAGTGTAAATAATAGTGTTAGAAATAATATTAATGGTGATGCTAGTGGTGATGTTAATAGTAAAGGCATTAGTAATAGTTTTAAAAGTAATATTATTGATGGTAAGCAGAAATTGTAGTGTTAGAAGTAATATTAATGGTTTTGGTGGTGGTGGTAACAGTAGTAGCCATTAATACAGCACTAGTACTTCATTCCATATCCAAATCTCACAGAGCAGCGTTTGACACCACTAAAAACATTGTAAATTCTGAAGTAAAATGGTCATAAATTAAATAGAGATGGAAGTTAAAAAGACACGGACAACAGTTCTTTATCTCATCACTGGTAAATTCTGAAGCAAAAGTGATCAGAAATTAAATATAAATTGAGGTAGAACACAACATTGAACAAGTTAGATGGGAGTTTGATTCAGAAAGTTACTCAGAAAAGGCAGAAAATTAAATGGAAGAATACAGTTTGTCCAATATAGTGAGAGTAAACTAGTAGGCATGGAATCAGAAATGTGAAGAAAATAGTCTGAAACAGTAACTCTAAATAAGAGTTGAAAGAAAAAGACATGAAATAAAATGGAAGAATACATGCAATTTGTGTAGAAGAAATAAGTAGACATTGAATTAGAAATGCAATATAAACCCTGAAAAATAAGGAATAAGTGAAAGAATAGACACAAACATGTGGAAAGGACCAATTAAAAACCACGACTCAGGACAGAGACTGAAGCAGGGAAGTGGAAGTACCTAGTAGTCAACAAACCTCATCTGTGCATCCGTGTTCAGGTCCTGAGAGAATCACCTTAGCGTAACGTGGCTCGAGGGGGAACTGAGCCATTTTCCTGCCAGCCTCTGTTAACTCAAGGCAGTCAGACTTTATCACAACAGCACCGAGAAACGTGAGCTGCACCATTGCCGCTTCTAAATGCTCAGCGCTTGGCTTGTCAATGAAGTCAAACGTCACTACATTCTTTATCCCCATTGCCAGGAGCTGCAGCATCACACTGGATAAATTTGACCGCAGGATTTCCGGCGTTGGATTGATATCCATTGCATCGAATTCTGCCCTCGTGTAGGCTCGGTAGCAGTTGCCAGATGCCTCCCGCCCCGCCCTGCCAGTCCTCTGCCATGCCTGGGCTTGTGATATCTTCCTGACCTTCAGAGAATCAAATCCGCTGCCTGGGTGGTACGTTCGAACTTTCGCTCTCCCGCAGTCTATCACAAAACGGATGCCTGGGATGGTGATGGAGGTCTCTGCGATGTTAGTGCTCACGATGACTTTCCTCTCGCCCTCTGCTGTGGGCCGGAAGACGTCCAGCTGCTGGTGGGCGGGCAGGGCGGCATACATCGGCAACACTCGCAGCCTGGGGCATTCCGCCAGGCTGCCATCCTTTGCTATTTGGCGTAGATTTGCCGTCACGGAGTCAATTTCCTCCTGTCCGGTGAGGAAGAGCAGGATGTCATGTCGTGGCGGTGCCTCCCGGTGGATCTGAAACACGGTGGTCATGGTGGCCATCACGTAGTCCTCCTGCTGCTTCTTGGCGTAAAACATCTCTATGGGGTGCTGCCGGCCTTCCACATACAGAACGGGACAATTGCCAAAGTACTGGCTAAAGTGATCCACGTCCATGGTGGCGGACATGATGAGAAGCCTCAGCGGATCCTGGCCTGGAGTCGATCTGCGGGTTTTCTGCGCGTCCTTCACGATCCCAAAGAGGACGTCTGTGTTTATTGTGCGTTCGTGCGCCTCGTCAAGCAGTATCCAGCTGTATTTACTCAACAGTGGGTCAGAGATTGCCTCCC